>NC_040094.1:43530034-43830034 GCF_003369695.1 Bos indicus x Bos taurus
GCACTGCAAGTAGAGCATAGCCCCCGCTTGCCCCAACTACAGAAAAGCCCATACGGCAATGAAGACCCAGCACAGCCAAAAACAAAAATAAATAAATAAAAATTATAAAGAGAAAATTTCTTAAAAAGAAAGAAAGAAAAAAACAGATCACCAGGCTCTCCAGGCATTTACCTTACCTGTCCCCCAAGGATCCTACGATTTCCCACTTCTCCCCAGAACCAAGTGGCTGTTGTGGAAAATCAACAACTACCTGGGTCGGCTTCAGGATGCTCCTGGCTCTCTGGCCGACAGTACTTTCCGAACGCGTCCTCCTTTGGAATGTCGGGGTAGAGATAGACCAGTGGAGACACCAGGATATTGGTGGCATCCATGATCTTATAGCCCATGATTATTTCAGCAAATGACATGTTGTTCAGCTGCTGCTTGGTGTAAGGTTCCACTGACTGGATCTGGGTCTTGCCTGTCATGGGATACAGAAAGAGAAGACTCGGGTGATCTTAGAGAAGACTACCTGATTGATTTTCCCTTGAGGGGGAAAGGCTTATGCCAACCTAGTGTTCGAGACCCTGAATATTCTGCCCAGTCGTCTGGTACTATGGAAATGTTCAGCAGGCTTCGGGAGAAGCTATTCAGCTGGGCCACAAGTAACATAGTTGAATAATTACTTTTATAAGATATATGAACAGAGTGGGTAAGAAAGGAGATGAAGAATACAATTTAAATTTCAAATTTCAAAAAAAAAAATTACCAATTTCTAGGCAAATATTAGCCTCTTGATGAAAGTGAAAGAGGAGAGTGAAAAAGTTGGCTTAAAGCTCAACATTCAGAAAACTAAGATCATGGCATCCGGTCCCATCACTTCATGGCAAAAAGATGGGGCAGCAGTGGAAACAGTGTCAGACTTTATTTTGGGGGGCTCAAAATCACTGCAGATGGTGACTGCAGCCATGAAATTAAAAGACGCTTACTCCTTGGAAGGAAAGTTATGACCAACCTAGATAGCATATTCAAAAGCAGAGACATTACTTTGCCAACAAAGGTCTGTCTAGTCAAGGATATGGTTTTTCCAGTGGTCATGTATGGATGCGAGAGTTGGACTGTGAAGAAAGCTGAGCGCCAAAGAATTGATACTTTTGAACTGTGGTATTGGAGAAGACTCTTGAGAGTCCCTTGGACTGCAAGGAGGTCCAACCAGTCCATCCTAAAGGAGATCAGTCCTGGGTGTTCATTGGAAGGACTGATGCTAAAGCTGAAACTCCATTACTTTGGCCACCTCATGCAAAGAGTTGACTCATTGGAAAAGACCCTGATGCTGGGAGGGATTGGGGGCAGGAGGAGAAGGGGACGACAGAGGATGAGATGGCTGGATGACATCACTGACTCGATGGACATGAGTTTGAGTGAACTCTGGGAGTTGGTGATGACAGGGAGGCCTGGCGTGCTGTGACTCATAGGGTCGCAAAGAGTCGGACACGACTGAGCGACTGAACTGATTAACCCCTTGCAGGGAGCAAAATAAAACTGGCAAACCAATCCTCCAGCTGGAAGAATTTAGAGAAGCCAAGTCTTCCCATCTCATAAAAATGATCACCGGGTACCTTCCAAGTCTGAGGCAGGAGAATGCGAGGCCATCCCTGCCCACAAGGGGGCAGCAGGTGCCTGAAACTAGCAGCAGCCATGGCCAGCCACAGCAGTGCTGGCCACCAGTTGCGGTGGGGAATCACTAAGCTTACCGCTGATGTCCTTCTCCACCCAGGTGAAGGTGACGCCTCCTTCTTTGCTGCTTTCACTGAATCTCAGCAGGAAGGTACCTGGGGGCTTAGTGCTCAAGATGGCCCGTTCCCTCTCCTTGCTGATGAAGCCCATTATATACCTGGAGACAGAGAGGAGCAACAGCAAGGTTGGGGCTGAGGGACCTCTGTGTTGCAGCCAACCTGCTGGGAGAGTAGGCGACTTGTCACCCCTGTGTGTTCTGTCAGACACAAGAGTTCCAACCTACCCTTCGTTCCAAAGGGCCAGGATGTACTTTTTCACCAGGTCAATGATGTTGTCCAGCCAGACCCAGAAGGAGAAGCCCTTGCCAGCCATGTTTTCCTGGAGAAAAGAGTAATGGGAAAGGTCAGTCCCCCACCTCCCTGGGCTCTTCCTTTAAGGGGGTGAGGTGCCACCAAAATCCTCAAGCCCATCTACCCTCAGGCAGGTCCTCTTGGCCGCCAGACCAAGAGTCCGGGGCCTTCAGGCCCACTGCCCTCCACGACATCCCCACAGCTAAGTGTCCCTGCCCCCTCCTCCTCCTATGAGGCAGCCTCATGGATGGAGTTCACACGGTGGCTTACTTTGCAAAATTTAGCCCATGTGATCTGACACCCTGAATAGTTCACACCAGGTCCTGAAAGAAAAAAAAAAGTCATATAATTTGCAGTTTTAAATCCAGATCTTTCTTCAAACAGACAGACAGACAGACAGTTGTCCCACAACACGCCCCGAAACTTGGTTTTCATGCACTTGAACGTTGGCACTCTTGTGTGCATACATACGCACCCCTCCCCACCACCCAATCCCATCGTTTGATGCCCCCTAAGTTGTTGTTTAGCGGAGGTGGTGGGTGATGTATCAAGTCCCTGCTGCCCTTTCTAGCCTCGTGTGGCAGTCTGGGGATCAGCAGAACACACTAAGAAGCTGACAGCTTGAGTTACAGGGTCACGTTTAGTCATGCATGGTCAGTCCCTCAGTCATGTCTGACTGCAGCCCTACCAAGTTCCTCTCCTTGGGATTTCCCAGGCAAGAATACTGGAGTGGGTTATCATTTCCTCCTCCAGGGGATCTTCCTGACCCAAGGGTCAAATCCAAGTCTCCTGCACTGGCAGGTGGATTCTCTACCACTGAGGCACCTGGAGAGCCCATGTTTCATGGCAGCACAGGACAAAGCTAGACGGCACGTAAAACATTCTAAGACTTTTTTCTTCCAGGAAAAAAAATTAAAAACAAGCTACATTTTCTTGAAAAAACAGACAGGGATGCCAAGCCTTTAGCTCGAACATACATTTAAAATACTTTCCTAAGGCTGGACCAAGTACCCAGGGAGACAGCCACCAACAGAAGAAATCTGCCTCCCGTCTCATAAAAGTGATCACAGGCGCAAACCTCCTCTGCGTCCCGATTTCAGGGCCTGCTGGAGCACGTGTATTCTGCCCAGCGCCTTGCTCAGTCAACTTTCCTCAACGAACAACCCCATGGGCCAGATTCCTTTTGCAAGGACAGCAAAGGGAGAAGAGGTCAAGGGCTGACCTAAGAGTTTCTCCGCCAGCGTCGTCAACTGCTCGATGCTCAGCCCGCGCTTGGTGGTAGAGGAGAACTGCCAGCTCAGCACCTCGGCCACTTGATCCCACGTTCCGATCGGGGGTTTGGTGAAAAAGTTCACGTTCTATTGGAAATGACACATTTGCTCCTTTAGATGAGAGGGTGGCGCCTGCTGGGCGGCAGCCCCGAGGCACCAAGGAGCCTCCGGAGAACCCGGGCCTCCAACTCACCTTGGGGTTGTTGGTCAGCATGTTGTACCATAGGATGGACGCCCAGGCATTGGGCATCTGACAGATGTTGGAGATCACCACCACTGGCAAGGAGTGGGTCTGTGGAGGGAGCGGGGAATGAGCTGGGGAGGCAGAGGGCCCTTGAGGCTCCAGAAACCTCTTCACCCGCATCTCGCAGGGTTCAGAATAAAAGGAGAGGTCGTGGAGTACACTTGCTGCCAACCCTCAGGAAGCTGTGGGGCCCGGTCAGCTCGACACCCAGCGTGGAGAGTAGGCTGAACTCAGGGGCTGTCTGAGTATCACCAGGAATTTACAAAGCTGACTCCTCACAGTGGACTCACAGTCCACGGACTCCCCATTTATAAAACTTGGAAGGCTTTCACGAATTGAAGCTGTGAAAAGAATGCAAGTTGCTCAGTTGTGTCCAACTCTGCGACCCCATGGCCTATACAGTCCGTGGAATTCTCCAGGCCAGGATACTGGAGTGGGTAGCCTTTCCCTTCTCCAGGGGATCTTTCCAACCCAGGGAAGTCGAACCCAAGTCTCCCGCATTGCTGCATTGAAGCTGTATCTGCCCATTTAATAGAGAGGTCCCAGGAATCAAAGACTAGGGTGCTTGCTTTTTCAGGTGTATCTTTAATTTAAAATCAAGAAAGTTGGGGAAAGAGCAGGTAAATGCCATGATTGTTTGGATACTAAAAACGGTGGTGGTTGAAAGACTGTTTTGTCCAAACTGTATAAAGTTGGCTATAATTAATTCCTAAATACGAGTTTTTACATCAAGTTCGCTGGAACCTGAGTAGACATGTATCTTCTAAGCACTCAGGCAAGATACTAACAAATTTTTGGAGAAAAAGAAGCAAATGTAAACACAGTGCTGAGTAAAGAGTCATCATTCCACCTTCTAGAGTGAAAACCCTGACTAGAAGAAGCCCCATTCTGAATCATCCTGCAGGCGGTTCTACCCAGTTCTGTGCAGAACTCACCTCCAGGTCAATCTTGAGGCCTTGGTGATACACCTCAGTCTCAAAGGTGATCAGGTGCAGCTCCTCGGTCACAATCAGGGAGGCCTACGAGAATGAGAAGGATGCTCTTCCTCAGAGAGGATGGCACTGAGTCCTGACAGCCATCACTACACCATCCTGAAGCTCAACGCACCAGGTGGCCATGGATACAACTGGAGCACATGGTCTTTCCAACTCTACGACTCTCCAGTGCTCTGATCTACAACCTGACCTCTTATCGGCTTTATTATGATACTATGGAGATCCAGTTGGTCATGGATAAAATGGGAACAGCATAATGGCAAAAGACTGAACACCTGTGTACCCACCCCTCAGTGTAAGGCAGAGACCGTCACCATGGAGGTTCTCCGGGTGCCCTTCCCAACTCCATCCATCCCTGAGCCTCCTACCTCAGAAGTGACTGCTATTTTGTCTTTTGAGTTTGTCATTTCCTAGCCCTTCTTTATGGTTTTCCTGCATTTATATCTCTAAACAATGTATGTGTTGTTTAATTTGGGGTGGGGGTTGTGAATCTCATACTGTGACTCGCTTTTCACACCTATGTAATTGTGTATACCTGCAATTTATACATCTTCATAGCTGTATAGTATTCCATCACCTGACTATACCACAGATCATTTATCCACTCTAGTGCTGTTGACATATGGGTTGTATTTAGGCCTTACAATTAGGCTGTTGGGACATGAAATGCATGTCTCCTGGCGCCAGTCTCCTGGCACCTATGAGCAAAGATTTCTCTATTGTTAAATCCCGAGAGTGGCACTGCTGGTATATAGGGTATATTTATTTTCATAATGCCCAACTGTTTTTCAAAGTGATTATAACAATTGATACACCAGCAACATAGCGACTATTTTGAATGAGAACTGTCAATGAATTATTAGAAATTCCAACTCATATTTTAAAATGTTCTCTCATAACAAAAGAAATACACATTCAATTTTAAATGCAAATATTACAGAGATAGTATAGAGTAGCTTTGGGTGAGAACAGCAGCACAAATATATAAGCACTATTTGGTAGACATTCCTCTAGAATTTTGTAATGCAGACATGAATGGAGAAAAAACAGTAAATTTTAAAACAATTATACTAGTATACTACTCAAATTACTTTGTATTTTTTTCTCAATAAATATGCCACATACATCTTCCCATATCACTGCATAGAAACAACCTCACTCTTTAACTGCTGTCAAGTCTTATAGATTCAGTTTGTTTTTTTAAAAGGCCTGCTACATTCTAGAGAAGAGGGTAAGAACGGCTCAGGAGACAAACAGAAAAAGAATAGGGTATCACAATTTTATAAAAAAGATTTAAAACCAGTGCTTGGTCACATATACTTTCTCTTTTTTAAAGTTTATTCTTTTTTGGGGGGCCATATAGTTTGTGGAATCTTAGTTTCCCAACCAGGAATTGAACCCAGGCCCATGGCAGTGAAGGCCTGGAGTCTTAACCACTGAATCACCAAGGAATTCCCTTAAGTTTATTCTTAACACTAAGAATCCAAGAATCTGAGTCAATGGGAGACAGAGAAGAAACAAGGTGGGTAAAGAACAAGAGAGTTTGCTGTTTCTCTTTTGGTAAAATGTTTAACTTGGATGTGTTGAAACCCATCCCACCTCAGTGACCAAAACAGATCACCAAAAGCTGAGACAAGCCGTGTCAGTGCATAGAAGTTAGAAGGGGAATTTGGAAAGTCCCAGGCAAGGCGGAAGGCTCCTTTTCTACCAAATGGGTGTGGGCAAGGGACTTTACACTCCTTAAAGATGAGCTAACTCTCCGGACAAACAAGGAAATGCGCTGAGCCAGAGAACTCCTCCAAGGCATGTGTGACTACTCATGTGTTGGCTGGCGGTGACTGCAGCTGAAATAGCAGGTAGGTGTCTCTACTTCTGGGCAGTAAGGAGGCTCTTTTTCTTTTCTTTTTATAAAAAGTTTCAGTGTTTTGGCTGCAAGGCATGTGAGATCTTAGTTCTCTGACCAGGGATCAAACCCACACCCCCTGCATTGGAAGCGTGGAGTCTTAACCACTAGGGAAGTTCTTATGGAGGCTCTTTTTCTCTCCTGCTCAGCTATCATCTCCAACAAAACTTACATCACAATTGGCTCGGCCCCCATTACCGCATCTCTGCTCTCTCAGGGTCTGTAAGAAAAACAAAGAGCATCCTCCGTCAGGTAAGGCTCTCCCCAAGTCCCTCCCCCTGCCAGAGGCCCTGCAGAAAGGGAGCCCAGGCTTCTCCCATGTACCAAGTGTTTGAACTCCGCTGAGAGGCTGCCATTGTTAGACTCTTCCATGTTCATCACTTTCGTGTTTGTGCCCAGAATGTTAAATTTCCGGGACCTGAATCACAGGAGGAAAAGACCAACCACATACGTGACCGAATGGCCAGGGACAAAGTTAGATTATACAGAACAGAAGGAAGCCTGTATGCTGAACTTACCCTCTGAGAGCTGCAACGTCCCCGGAGTCTCTGTTAAGAATATAAACCAGTGTTAACAAAACAGGCCCCGAGTCTCTTTGAAAGTCCACTTTGAACACCTATCATTTACTCGGATGGAAAAACTGCTGTTCTCCTGGGGATTTCTGTCAAGGACTCGATTACATGGTATACGTGAAATCTAACATCCCTGTACATGCTCAAGTAGAAGACACAGCTGGTTGCCTACCCAACCTCTACTCCCCTCTTCCTAACAGAACCTTGACTCCAGCAAGTATCTTTCCCATCCCCACTTCCAGGGGATCCTGCTCTAAGCCCACAGAACCGAGCATGTGCACAGTGTTGGTCCAGGAGTGAGGCCAGGACCCACACTGTCTCAATCCGACGGGGAAGGAATTCTCCCTCAGGCTGGATTTACATTCTGTAGCTTCAGCTGCACATCAGCAAGGAGACACGTGGCCTTTACTACAAGCAACCATGCTGCAACCAGAGGGAACCCTCGAATGCCCGTGCTACTTATGGTGGCAGAGAAGAGAGACGGAAGGTTCTGGATCCTTGGTGACAGGAATTGAGTCACTGATTTCACCACCCGGAACTTGTTCTAACTGCATTTCCAGTTATACTGGGTTGCAAATTTCCTTATTACTGACGCCACACTGGGCTTTCTGTAAAGGTCTACTGTTACCTGCAACTCAGAGTATCCCATTGACATCGCCAGAAAAATTCTTCCCAGCATGTTCCTTGTCCTTTAACTGTTTTTGAGTATTTCATTTTTTACATAGTCACCATTTCTCAGTGTTTTCTTGTTAACATTATTTTAGTACTGTTTTAAAAGTCCTTCTCCATTGCTATATATCCACTTATGTTTTTAGAATTAATAATATCTACTACTTATTAGATAGTGCATTCCATGGGAGTTTATAGATTAAAATGGATCAACTTTTAAACCATTTAGAAGATATCTTTCCATACATTAATTTTATGTCTTTTGGGGGCCACTTGGCTTGTGGGACTTTAGTTCCCCAACCCGGGATTGAACCTGGGCCCTCAGCAGTAAAAGCTTGGAGTCTTAACCACTAGACCACGAGGGAACCTCCCATATATCACATCTTAGAACTTAAATCAAGCTCCCTTTATGAGAAAGTTTTCCCTCATGTCTAGCCTATATTTATTTATTTTATATTCTTTATTTGTATTACAGCTTTGATGTATAATTGATGAATAATAAACTGCATATGTAAAATGCACAAGCTGATGAGGTCTGATAGATGTCACAAACCTGTGACACCCGCTCAATCAAGAGACTGAATGTATTCATCAACCCCTCCTCCCCAAGTTTCCCACCTCCCTTATGCAACGCATTCCCCAGTCCCACACTCCACCCATCCCTGTCTCCAGACAACCAATGATCTGATTTCAGTCATGATAGATTTGCACTTCTAGAATTTTATATAAATGGAAACATAAAAGTATGTACTCTTTTTTCTGGGTCTGGCTTCTCCCTCTTGGTATATTTATTTTGAGATTTATCCGTGTATTACGTATTTTGATACTCCATTTCTTTTTGTCGGTGAGTAGTACTTCCCTTGCATGGATATACCACAAACTTATGGACACTCATCTATCAGTGAAGACTCCTGTACCACCCTTTGTGTGGACATACGCTTTCAGTTCTCTTGGATGAACACCTAGGAGTGGAGTGGTTGGGTTGTAGGATAGGTGCAAGTTTAACTTTTCAGGAAACTGCCAAATTGTTCTCCAAAAGTGGTTGCCATTCTACCGCCATTACATTACACATCTGCTTATTCATTTAAAAAATCTTAATTAATTAACTTATTTATTTATTTATTGGCTGTGCTGGGTCTTTGTTGCTGTGCTCAGGCTTTCTGTAGTTGTGGTGAGCAGGGGCTACTCTAAGAGTTGTAGCTCACAGGCTTAGTTGCTCCTCAGCATGTGGAATCTTCCCAGATCAGGGATCAAACCTGTGTCCCCTGCACTGGAAGGCAGACTCTTAACCCCTGGACCACCAGGGAAGTCCTTGCCTATGCTTTTAAGGTACATCTAGAATTTATTCTGATGGTCAGTTTTTTTTTTAGTGAGACGGTGATTTTTTTACACTAATTTATGGTTAAAGTCATTAATTTTTGCTTATTCATTTATGAAACCTACCACCTTCCTCGAGTCCCTGGCCGCATAACTATTTTCTAGTTCATTCTCATGGAATTTCCAGATGAATAATTATATCACCTACATTTTCTCTTTTCTAATGTCTTCAGAGGGTAAGTGCATTTTAATTTTTTTAAAGGTACTGTCAAATTTGGAAGAGGATTCCATTATGTGGTAAAGTGTGGAACAACAACTAAAATCAATTTTCCCATATATTCTCAATTTTACATAATATGCACAAGTTTCATTTATAAGTAAAAAAACAAAGAAAGAGGGACTTGAGGTCACAATGCCAATCACAACTCAAATCGCTACCGCCAGCTTCGTGGTTTTGTTCAGGCACGTAAATGACAATGCACAGCAAGGCTTTTGAAAACTTAAAAAAAAAAAAAATCTCTGAATATAGATAAAGCCTCTAAGTTCACATGATGCCTATCAAAGTTCTCGTTTCTCTGTCCCTCATTTGAAGAAAAGGGGGGAAAAAAAGAAGCTAAGATAGAGTACTTACTTGTCAATGCACACTTTAATCTTAAGTTGATAATTTAGCTCAGGGAATTTAACCAGCAATCTATGTCAAAAAAAGAAAAGGAAAAAAGTTTCAGAGCAGAGGAAAAAAAATCCAGTTTTAAAAAACAGCCACTAGGCTCCCCCAGCAACTTCTAGTTGAATCTAAAACTCATAACTCTTCAATTCTAAAGAGATGAGTCATAATCCCAAATTTTTCTTCCTGCCAGTGCTTCCTTTCATTTTAAGTCAAGCATCACCCCCTTCAGGCCAAAAGGGACTGAAAAAAAAAAAGCCTAAGAACTTGGAGCAAGTTGTGAGAGACACACAAAAGGATAATGAAAGCTCTATCATGAAAAACATTATAGGAATACATGCTCTGAAATTGGTACTCCTTCTATTAGACTGGAAACCCAACAGTGTACTACCTTTCTGAGGAGGGAAATTTCACTGCAGAAGGGCAAACCCCAGCTTACCTGCTCTGACTTGAATGTGAAAGTAATGCTCTACCTGCAGGTCCCCCACCCACCTGCCCTGTGACCTCTTGGCGTCTATTATCACTAAGCTTTACTCTTCCCCTTCAAATGCTCAGGAAAAAGCAGGCTCAAAGAACAGAAGATAACTGGCATTATTCTGCCCCTTTTGCATGGTAGATGGAAATGCTATGACCTAAGACATTAGGCCTGGAATCAGGAATACAGTGCGACCAAATCATAGGAATATATCCAGGTAACCTCAGAAAGATTCTGGTTCTTTAGCATTTGACAGGACAATCAAAGAGCAAGTTAATATTACACCAAAAAATTCCCTATCCATCACAGTACTGCCTGCAATGGCTGTAAAGAACAACCCTGGCCCTGAGGGTGTCCCTTGATACAACATCCGCCAGAAGAGGAGGTGAAACAGCCCACCTGACTTTAGTTGTGAACTGGACACCGGTCTTGATGACTAATGGCCGGTCAGGATGCATAGGCATGCAGGGCTGCCGCTCCACTACGAAGGCACTGGAGGGGACAGAGAAAGGCAGTGGGTCACACATGATGCAGTGGGCTGGTCCCTGTCCCATTCCTCGGAAGTCTCTATGTTACCTTTTCATTAAGTTTCTAAACAGCTCCACGATTCTCTCCTCCAGCATTGGCCGGTGCTGTACAATGGGGTCCCCTTTGTAGCTAACCTTCTGCTGCAGCTCCTCCAGTTTCTTAATTTGTTGGCGGGTCTGAAGCTGAGATTCTGCTAATGAGGTTATCCTGCCAATAAGATAAGGATGTTCTTGGTTACCTGCTGCTGCTGCTGCTAAGTCGCTTCAGTCAAGTCCAACTCTGTGCAACCCCATAGACGGCAGCCCACCAGGCTCCCCCGTCCCTGGGATTCTCCAGGCAAGAACACTGGAGTGGGTTGCCATTTCCTTCTCCAATGCATGAAAGTGAAAAGTGCAAGTGAAGTTGCTCAGTCGTGTCCGACTCTTCGTGACCCCATGGACTGCAGCCTACCAGGCTCCTCCATCCATGGGATTTTCCAGACAAGAGTACTGGAGTGGGGTGCCATCAGTTACATAAGTGGTTGTATATAAATGAGCTGGAGAAGGGGAAGGGAATAAGACCACAGGTACTCTCACGCAGTCATCCAACATAAGAAAGGAGCATTTTTTTCATTATGGAAATATATGAGTAGCATAACATTGACCATTTCTAAATACACAGTTCAGTGGCACTAGATTAGAAAAGGGAAAATTATTTTGCCCTTTTTTTTTTTTTTGGCCATGCAGCATAGTTTGCAGGATCCCCACCAGGGATTGAACCCTGGTCCTGGCAGTGAAAGCACCAAATCCTAACTTTGGCCTGCTGGAAGGGAACAGCTACCCACTCCAGTATTCCTGCCTAGAGAATTCCATGGACAAGGAGCCTGGAAGGCTACAGTCCATGGGGTCACAAAGAGTTGGACACAACTGAGCAACCCTCATTTCACTTCCTAAAAGTTTACTTTTCAAAGAAGGAGGCAGACACAGAGGAAGACATGCCAAAACTTATACCACTAGGAGGCATTAATGAGGTAACCAATGGAAAGTTAACACGTTAGAACCCAGATACAGAGAACATGAAATAATGGAATTTGGCACTCACTTTCTTCAGCCTAACTTGTTTTTGTACCAAATGTGAGGACTGGGGAAACGCAGGATATCTGACAGCCCAAAAAGATAGGTTTGCACAGCTCTGTCCCTCACTGTCTATGCAAGCTTGGCCAGGTCCCTTCACCCTCGTGGGCCTTGATGTCCCCTTGCCTGAGAGGGTTGAACTGCACGATCCCCAGGAGCCCTTTAAACTTCGTCTTCTTGGATGACTGGATGTGACATTGTGTTTCCAAATATTGATAACATGCATACAGAAAAAGTAGACGGGGAGACAAAGGCTGATTAAGTCTGCCCCCAAGGAGGGAGAATATCAGTGGCTCTCTCTGATGGCCCCCCACTAGTTTAGTGAAGACCCCAAAGAGACAGAGTGGAAGGCAAGGGGTGGAGAAGGACAGCACCAGGACTCCTGAGCTCACAGACTCCTTTCTGGCAGCCACTGGGTTGGCTAAAACGTTTGCTTGGTTTTCCTATAAGGTGTTATGGAAACATCTCAATACATTCCTAGAACTTATAAGTCATTTGGTTCCCTGACTAGAAAGCATTTAAAACTGCTTTCAATCAATGAGCAAAGCTCAGGGTCAGTTAGATGAACAAACAGGCATCTCATGTAGAGCTATCCTAAATTTCCCATTTCACGCTCTGTGTATCCTGGGTCAAGGTCAAGTTTCTCCCAGTTCAAGCTGGTGCAACATACTGAGTATCGGGCCTTGGACATCAAGGGTGCTCAATCAAGATTTTCTGAGTGAATCAAAGTAAAAGAAGAGCATATAAAGAATGATCTTACAAATATGAAATGTATAGATTTCTATCTTTATGTGTGTGTGTATATATATATATATAAAATAAACATGTAGATTTCTATCTTTGTATGTGTATATATAATAACAGATGTCTGGAGTGACGGTCACCAAATGTTTAACTCTAAGTACCTCTGCATGATTTGATTTTTAAAGTCTTTTCGGCTCTTTATTAACTTTATGTATTTGAACTCTTTTCTCTTATAAAGAGCAGATGTCATTTGAGAGTCTTAGAATAACTAAAATTTAAAATTTAGTCTACATGTTTAAAAACAGTTAAACCAAAAACTTTAGCAAAATATATGTAAAATATAGCAAACATAAATACATTTTCATTTTAAAAATTGTCCAAATAAAGTAAAAAGCTTTAACCCTTAGACTAAATTTGAGTATGTTGAAATCCCCACCCTTGAAATACAGTATGTGCATGCTTAGCCGCTTCAGTTGTGTTAGACTCTGTACGATCCTATGGACTGTAGCCTGCCAGGCTGCTCTGTCTATGGGATTCTCCAGGCAACAATACTGGAGTGGGTTGCCATGCCCTTCTCTACTGAAATGCAGTAGCAACTCTTTATGCAGCTCTGACCATATTTTAGCACAGCTCTCTGAAAAGAAAGGGGAAACTTCTCTTCTCTGTCATACCAGTTTTCTAGCCGATCTAGGCAGATGTTGGGAGGGCCTCCAATGCAAGCAATCTGTTGTCGCCTCTTCCAGTCAGCCAATTCTTCATCCGTGAGAGTTTTCTGCACATACTCCATCGCTGACAAAAGCCCCGCCAGCTCACTCACGATGCTCTGGTTGAAAACCAAAAAACAAAGTCAGAAAACATTCCCCCAGACCGTCTCTAACCACAGACCGTCTCTCTTTGGTCAATTCCAGAGAAAGAACTGATTAGGAAACCGGCAAGTTCTTCCTGGAGATGCCCAATTCCCAAAGGTGAGTGAGCCAGGCACGGGGAGGGGGTCCACTGCTCTTACGCGCCGCATCTGGTCCAGGGCAGTAAGCATCTGTTCGAGCTGCTGCATCTTCTGCCTGGTCACCGACTGGTTGTTTCCATTCAGATCTTGCATGTCTGAGAAGGAAGGAGAACCTCCGTGAGATGAGGGAATACGCCTAGCTTCAGTAACTGGGCTCCCTGAACTGCCAGCAGCCCCTGAGTGCCCCCTCCCCTGAGTCTGAACTCAGAGTCAAGATGAGCCAGCTCTGAGACTCCAGTAACACAAACTCACTTTATATGGGGGATTTTAATGTCTCTAACATGCACTTGCCTCCTTGACTCTTGAGAGTTTTATAGTTGAAATCGAAATCATCCTGGAGATTCTCTACCACTTTCATCTTCTGTTCTAGATCCTGTTTCAAACAAACCAACCAAAACAGAAGTAAAAAAAAGGACTGCCCTCGGGAGAGAGAAAAGAAAGTTTCTGAGTAGGATTAAAATAAAGCCACAACCTCGCAAAAGCTACACAAGGGACCCACAGGCCACTTCCCCAAGAAAAGGCTTCCCGCCCAAGACTTGCTTCACCTGGACACGCTTGCGGACGTCCTGCAGGTGCTGCTCCAGCATCTGCTGCTTCTCCGTTACCACGGCGGCTGTGGGGTGGTTGGCCTGGCCCCCTTGCTGCCAAGACAGGGAGCATGTGCACATGAAAGCCGGAAATAGCAGGAGAAGACTATCCCTGTCTGGTCTCCATCTCCTCCATGACCCTTCCTGCTTGGCCTGAGCTGCTGCTGCTGCCACTGTGAGGACAGGAGCGGTCCCACGGCACCCACTGCTCTCCAGGGGCTGTCAGCGCAGGCCAAGAAAGCTCTCACACTTTTCCTTGTGTCCTTGGCTTTTTAACCTCATGGTGGTTTAGTCGCTAAGTCGTGTCTGACTCTTTAGTGACTCCATGGACTGTAGCCTGCCAGGTTCTCCTGTCCATGGGATTTCCCAGGCAAGAAGACTGGAACGGGTTGCCATTTCCTTCTCCAGGGGATCTTCCTGACCCAGGGATCGAACCCATATCTCCTGCACTGGCAGGCAGATTCTTTACTGACTGAGCCACCAGGGAAGCCATACTATAAACTCACTCTATGTACTGCACTCAGAGACCATATGTTGAGCTAAGACACAGTCCCTGCCTTCAAAAACCTCATTCTAGGTAAGGATATATACATACATACATATATATATATAAAATCAGGACAATTTATGAAAGCAGATGCTGGATGCCTGTTTAAATGTATAGCGGGAGGGGGACTTCCCTGGCAGTCCAGTGGTTAAATATACACACTTCCACTGCAGAAGCAAGGGTGTGATCCCTGGTTGGGGAACTAAGATCTCGAATGTCATGTGGTACAGCCACCAAAAAAAAAAAAAATCATGAAGGTTTTTAGCACATTTCGGTAGAATAATAAAATTCCTAATCAAGAGATATCATGTAGGGGGAGAAGGGAAGGTGATGGCTGGTGCCTCAAAAAGGTTGAATAGCACATGCAACTTACAAATAAGTTCTGTCAAAGTAATAGGACATTAAAGACCATATAAAAGCTGCAGTGACCAAGACAGTGTGGCAGAAAAGAACTGAGAGTCCAGTTTTCCAAACTAGAAATTTTCAGTTGTCTTTGACTTCACACTGAGCTGCCAGATCTTCCTGGCTCTGTATTCTGTAATCTCTCCAATGGATCTCTAGTGCTGCCAGCTCCATTCAAGCCCCAAAGTTGATCCCTTTGCCTCTAGTCTCTCTCACTTCCAATCTGCTCTCCAAACTGCTACCACAAGTCTCCAAAGTAGACTGAAACACGCCACCGTTAGAGGGACCTATTCTCTCCTTTTCCACTGGACCCTGTCCAAGCCCACAGAATATAAACTTCCCTTAGAAGTCCCAGGAAGGCGACCTCCACCCTTACATAACTCTCTTTACAGGAGGAGTGACTCATCGAATTAGTGAGGTTAGGAGAAAGACTGCCCACACAGAGATCTTTGAAGGCCCAGCCCTTAAGCTGGTGGTTCTCTCCCACTCTTGCCTTCCGGGGGCACACCTAGGGCAGGAGCCAGGGCCTGGTTTCTAGAAGCAGTTCTGAGAGGCCTATGTGTCTGAGTTCAGGGGGTATTAGCCTGTGGTCTCTAAAGCTCCAAAAGGATGGCTGGGCAGTGCTGTTCTGCAAACCCAGTCTCTCACCCCAACACCTGACTCAGACAACAGGCATCTACACAACAAGCACCTCCTGTACAGCACAGGGAACTATACTCAATATCTTATAACAACCTATAATGGGAAAGAATCTGAAGAAGAAACTGAATTGCTCTGCTATAAATCTGAAACACTGTAAATCAACTATGCTGCTGCTGCTGCTGCTGTGTCGCTTCAGTTGTGTTCAACTCTGTGCGACCCCATAGACGGCAGCCTACCAGGCTCCCCCATCCCTGGGATTCTCCAGGCAAGAACACTGGAGTGGGTTGCCATTTCCTTCTCCAATGCGTGAAAGTGAAAAGTGAAAGGGAAGTCGCTCAGTCGTGTCTGACTCTTCGTGACCCCATGGACTGCAGCCTACCAGGCTCCTCCATCCATGGGATTTTCTAGGCAAGAGTACTGGAGTGGCTTGCCATTGCCTTCTCCAGTAAATCAACTATACTTCAATATAAATAAATAGTTTGGGATTGACTGCTATATTTACAATGGATAACCAACAGGGACCTACTGTACAGCGCAAGGAATTCTGTTCAATATTATGTAATAGCTTAAATGGGAAAAGAACTTGAAAAAGGATACATGTATGAAGTGAAAAGTAAAAGTGTTAATTGCTCAGTCATGTCCAACTCTTTGCCATCTCATGGACTATAGCACACCAGGTTCCTCTATCCCTGGAATTATCCAGGCAAGAATATTGGAGTGGGTAGCCGTTCTTTTCTCTAGGGGAATCTTCCCAACCCAGGGATTGAACCCGCATCTCCCTCATTGCAGGCAGATTCTTTACCTTCTGAGCCACCTGAAAAGCCCCATATATTTATATACACACACACACACATATAACTGAATCACTTTGCTGTACTTTTTAAACAATACTCTGATATAAAAATAAGTTAAAAAAAATTTAAACACACAAATAAATAAAAATAAAGTCCCCACAGTCATCCATCCAAGTCATGCTTTCCAGTCCAGTTTACCAACAATACAGCTGATTGTTTCATCTGGTGTCAACTTCCTGGTCTGTTTCTTTTTTTAGAAAAATTTTTCTTTATATTTTGGCTGTGTCACATGGCATGTGGGATCTTCATTCCCTGACCAGAAATTGAACCGGTGCCCCCTGCACTAGCAGCAAGGAGTCTTAACTACTAGATCACCAGGGAAGTCCTCCTAGGTCTATTTCTAAATTGGTACTGCACTTAAAGAAGGAAAACAGATGTGATCAGTTATCACCCACAGAAATGGTGCCCCACTGCTTCCAGATATAAGCATCTCAGCCCAGCACAGACAGCTGTTTCACACAATCCAAGAAGAACTTAAACCCTCCCTCCCTGTGCTTCAGTCACCGCAAACTCCCCAGCCTTCTCTGCACACAGCAGGTTTCCACACTGACTCCCCGCACCCTGTCTACTCAGCTTAACTGTGTGCGTGCATGCAAAGTTGCTTCAGTCGTGTCCAACTCTTTGTGACCCTCTGGACTGTAGCTCACCAGGCTCCTCTGTCCATGGAATTCTCTAGGCAAAAATACTGGAGTGGGTCGCCATGCCCTCCTCCAGGGCGTTGTCCCGACCTAGGGATCGAACCCGAGTCTCTTATGTCTCCTGCATTGGCAGGCAGGTTCTTTACCACTAGCGCCACCTCACTCGGACTGGCACACCTGAACTCATTCACTTTCAAACTCAGTACAAAATGTTTTTGCTCCATTGTGAAACCTTATTCAACTTCCCGAAGTTGAATCCTTACTCAACTTCAACATCCTCCTCTACATTCTTCTCACTTGAAGTGTTTGTGCACCTATTACCCAATTAGACAGAGAGCCCTGGGAGACAAGGGACCACAGCCCACTAGTCCCCCAGGGCTTTACCCACAAAAGACAGGTGGGAATATGCCACAGATGTCAACAGACAAAACAACAGTGAGACCTGGCTTGAGCTAGCTCTGTAGCACGGGGCTGCAAACTTTTTCTCTAAGGGCCACACTGTAAATTTTTTTTGGCTTTGTTGGTTACGTGGTCTCTGTCATAAATACGCAGCCCTGCCATTGCGGCATGAAGGCAATTACAGACAGGGCACAGGTGAACGCGTGTGGCTGTGTTCCAAAATGCTTCATTTGCAAAAATACACAGCATGGGGTGGGAGGGGGATTGGAAGGAGAGGATGGGATGAATGGAGACAGTATCACGACACATATACACTATCATACGTAAAATGGATAACCAGTGGGAATTTGCTGTATGACTCAGGGAAGTCAAACCAGGGCTCAGTGACAACCTAGAGGGCTGGGATGGAATGGGAGGTGGGAGGAAGGCTCAAGAGGGAGGGAACATATGTAAATCCATGGCTGATCCATGTTGATGTATGGCAGAAACCAACACAATATTGTAATTAGCCTTCAATTTTAAATAAATAAAGAAAAAAGCAAACAACACAGCAGGCTGGATTTGGGCCCCAGGTATTGGTTGCCAGCCCCGATCAACACAATTGGGAACATCCTTGGGACACTTCCTGCTTTTCTAACTCCCATGGTAAGCTGGCGCCTCTAGGCAAATTGGCTTAAGTTGATTATTTTTATCCTATGGAACAGTAATGCAAATATAAAAGTTCTCCACAAACAGCAAACCCTAGTGATGCACAGACAACTGCCACCTTCTAACCTCCCTTACTTCAGAGTCTTGAATGATGAGTATTACCCCCTCACCTGCATCTGAGTACACCAGCTTTCTATGTAAAATTCTTTAGTGGAGGGCCCTCCCTGGCGGTACAGGGGTTAAGACTCTGTGCTTCCACTGCAGAGGGCACAGGCTGGATCCCGATTTAGGGAACTAAGATCCTGCATGCTGTGTGGTACAGCCAAAAAAAAAAAAAAGTTCTTCAATGGGCCCCATTTTGTACAGACTTGATGATAACAATGGCAGCAGCAACAGAAAACAGTGAACATTTATCTTGTATTCATGTGTCAGGTCCTGTTCTAGGCATTTTACATGTAGGAATTAATTTAATTTTATGAAGTCAGTACAATTATCTTCCCCAGTGGAGGAGAAGAGAGCAAACAGTTTGCCTCAGGTTAAACAGCAGTGGCAGAGCTCTGGGGTTCACATATAGGCAGTCTGGCCCCAAGTCCCCTGTGGTAAAACTGCTCTTCTGAGGCCAAACTGAGGCATGACTAACTAGATTTTCACGATGTGGCCCTCTGACCACCTTATCTTCCTTTACCCAGTCAGATGCTGAACTTTCTACACTTCTCCCAAGAATACATATGCTTCAGATTCCCTGTTTGAACATGATCATCTTTCTGCCTACAGTGTGCTCTCTTTACCATTTGCCTGATGCTCATCTGATAAGCTTTGAGTCTCAGCTCAAACATGACCTCTCCTTTCTCCTCGATGCCTTCTCTGATATTCTCAATTAGACTTAGATATTCTTTCTTCTTTGTTCCTGCTATATTTTTGTCTTTTTTTTTTTTTAATTATTCATTTGGCTGTGCCTGTTCTTAGCTGCCAGGTGGCGCTGGTGGTAAAGAACCTGCCTGCCAAAGCAGGAGATGTGAGATGCAGGTTTGATCCCTGGGTCGGGAAGATTCCCTGGAGAGGAGGCACAGCAACCCACTCCAGTGTTCTTGCCTGAGAATCCCATGGACAGAGGAGCCTGGTGGGCCACGGGGTCACAAAGAGTAGGACACGACTGAAGCGACTTGGCACACGGCATGGTCTCAGTTGCAGCACGCTGGATCTTTTTGTTGTTGTACACAAACACTCAGTTGCAGTATGTGGGATCTAGGGCCCTGATGAGGGGTTGAACTCGGGCCCCCTGCATTGGGAGCTTGGAGTCTTAGCCACTGGATCACCAGGGAAGTCCCTGTTTTTGTCTTTGAAAAGAAAAAAAAATGCACACTCATGTTCACAGCAGCATTACTCACAATAGCCAAAAGGCAGAAGCTGCCCAAGTGTCCACTGACACTTGGATAAAGATGAATGGATAAACACAATGTGATATAACCACACAGTGAATAGTATTCATCCTTTGAAAGGAAGGGAATTCTGGATAAATATGCTACAGCATGGATAAACCTTAAGGATGTTATGCTAAGAGAAGGCACACATGGTATGTTACCACTTAAATGAGGTACCTAAAACAGACAAATTCATAGAGATGTCACTTTGCCAACAAAGGTCTGTATAGTCAAAGCTATGGTTATTCCAGTAGTCATGCAGGGATGTGAGAGTTGGACCATAAAGAAGGTTGAGTGCCAAAGAATTGATGCTTTTGAACTGTGGTGCTGGAGAAGACTCTTGAGAGCCCCTTGAATAGCCAGGAGATTAAACCAGTCAATCCTAAAGGAAGTCAACCCTGAATTGGAAGGACTGATGATGACGCTCCAATACTTTGGCTACCTGATGTGAAGAGCTGACTTGTTGGAAAAGACCCTGATGCTGGGAAAGATTGAAGGTGGGAGGAGAAGAGGGCAGTAGAGGATGAGATGGCTGGACAGTATCACCAACTCAGTGGACGTGAGTTTGAGCAAATTCCGGGAGGCAGAGACGGACACAGAAGCCTGGCATGCTGCAGTCCACAGGGTCGTAAAGAGTCGGACACGACTTAGCAGCTGAACAACAACAACAAAGAATAGTCAAATTCATAGAGACAGAAAGTAGAATGGTGATGCCAGGGGAATGAGCTGTTATTGTTTATAGGTACAGAGTTTTAATTTTGCAAGATGAACAAATTTCTCGAGAAGTACAACAATGTGATGAACTTAACACTAATGAAACTGTACATTTAAAAATGGTTAAGAAGGTAAATTTCCTGTTGTGTATATGCTACCATAATTTTTTTTAAAGAAGGGATAAAGAAAAAAAATTCCCCAATTAGAGGTTATTAAAGAAAACACCTCAGGGGAATTTCCTGGTAGTCCAGTGGTTAGGACTCTGTGCCTTCTCTGCAGAGGGTGTGGGTTCAATCCCTGGTTGGGGAAATAAAATCCCACAGGCAGCATGGCCAAAAAAACCAACCAATCAGCCAAATAAACAAAAAAACCCTCAGGGAAAATAAGAAAGTCTCCTGTAACCAACAATATCAATGCTTTGGCACATATCTTTCTGGGGCTTCCCAGGTGGCTCAGAGGTAAAGAATCTGTCTGTCAATGTAGGAGAGGCGGGTTTGATCCCCGGGTCAGGATGATCCTCTAGAGAAAGAAATGGCAACACACTCCAGTTTTCTTGCCTAGGAAATCCCACGGACAGAGGAACCTGGCGGGCCTACAGTTCATGGGGTTATAATAACAAATATATCCTTCCAGACATTTTTTCACATGTATCAATAACATATGCATATCGTATAATTTGTTTTTCCTATTATGAAGCTGATCT
Organism: Bos indicus x Bos taurus; assembly: GCF_003369695.1. NCBI lineage: Eukaryota > Metazoa > Chordata > Mammalia > Artiodactyla > Bovidae > Bos > Bos indicus x Bos taurus. The sequence continues at coordinate 43,551,156 of NC_040094.1, forward strand.
TCCATTACATCTTCATGTAATGAAATATTATTGTTACTATTTATGAGATCTACTGATTCTTAAAATATTTACCTTGAACACAATCATCTTTCTGAACTCTCGTTAGTTCTAATAGTTGTGTTGTTTTGTTTCATTTAAAGTTTGTCTCTTACTTTCCAACATTTACTCTCCCTTTTTCTGTCTTATTACATTGGCTTGATCTTTCAGAAAAATATCAGTGGCAAGAGGCATCCTCAATCTTGTAACTATTTTAACAATATTACTTTAGTGTTTCACCACTGTGTATCATATTTCTGACAAATTTTTTTTTGTTAATTTCTTTACTTTTTAAAATCTAGAATGGACACTAAATTTTGTCATCTAACAAAAATACAATTTTTCTTCTCTAATTTACTAATTTAATGAATTACATTAACAGACTCCCTAAAAAATCCTAACCAGTTTAAATTTACTCTTTTAGGTTTTGATATTAGCATTATTTCAACCTCATAAAATAACCTTTATTTACACTGTAGTTTAGGTCTTGATATTAGCATTATTTCAATCTCATCTCTTTTTCTCCTGCACTTTGGAGGAGTTAAATGATAATGGAACAATTTGTACCACAAAGGTTTGTTAAAACTTCTAAACTTTCTGGCCTTTTGGCTTTTTTGCTGGGATACAGAGTGTAATTTTTTTTAAGTCTTTTTCAATATATTTTTTATGGCTAAATCAACTTTTTTCACCTTTTTTAATATATTTTAATAATTTGTATATCTTTCATTAGCTTCCCAGGTGGCGCTAGTGGTAAAGAACCCACCTCCAATGAAGGAGGCATAGGAGAGAATTCAACCCCTGGGTCAGGATGATCCCCTGGAGGGGGGCATAGCAACCTACTCTAGTATTCTTGCCTAGAAAATCCACTGCATTATAAAATTTGATTTTCTGTTTCACACCACAACCTCCTCTAGAGCAGGGGGTCATAACAACTAGCACACAGTAGGACACACATAGATATATAATAGATTAGATGATCTAGTACTCTTGCCTGGAAAATCCCATGGACGGAGGAACCTGGTAGGCTGCAGTCCATGGTGTCGCTAAGAGTTGGACACGACTGAGCGACTTCACTTTCACTTTTCACTTTCGTGCATCGGAGAAGGAAATGGCAACCCGCTCCAGTGTTCTTGCCTGGAGAATCCCAGGGACGGGGGAGCCTGATGGGTTGCCGTCTATGGCGTCGCACAGAGTTGGACATGACTGAAGCAACTTACCAGCAGCAGCAGCAGCAGACAGATGGATATGACTATCATATATCAATATGTGGTCCCTCAATGGGCCTGTAGGGTCATATAATCTCTATTCCCTAAATTAACTGTATCTTTAGTTCTAGGGAGGTTATTCTCAAACTTAACAACAAAGAGAAATACATATGAACCTGAATGACTCAATCCCAAACCAGCCCCAAGGTGGCTCCCAAGAATAGTCCATTGTCATTCTTCCTGGTGCAAGTGTGAACAGTTACAGCGTTTGGGGAAAGTAACCCAGAACTATCTGTAAAATTTTATATATTTTACACACACACGCTCCTTGATCTCACAATCCCACGCCTAGAAATCTGCAGTAGAGAAAACACAGCATAAATATATATAGGGAGGTACTGCACTAGTGTTTTTCATGGAGGTGAAAAAAAAACAGAATGAAATGAAGTCTATTGAAGGGACAATAATAAATTATGTACTACAGAATATGTAGCAAATATGTACTACAGAATATTATGCAGCAAATAAAGTGAGTTAGCTTTAATCTGCTTGACTTAGAAGGATTTGCATGACGTAATTAAAAGAATGCAAGATGTGGAGAAGTAAACCAATTTAAATATCATGTGTGTGGTGTGTTTTCTATAGTTTATAGGAGCCTGGAGACAGTTATGAAAGGATATATTCCAGACTATTAATGTTGGTTTCCTGGGAAGACAAAATGGACAGAGGACCCAGTGACCTTTCAGTTCTTAAAACTTTCTTCCTTGTAATTTTCTGTAATGTTTTATTAAATAAAGTCTTTCTTAAAAAGGAGAATGCATTTTATATGCTGAGAAAGTTATTTTTACTGTACAAAACCCCCAAACACCCACTACTCTGGGGGTCAAAAAGCAAGGACATCTTCGTACACACGAAGAAAGCACATGTCAACAGCGTTTGTTTCTTCCCAGGCTCACCTGGGCTGCAGTGGCTGCAGTTTGGAGGAGGCGGGACTCTTCCCACAGGCAACGGGCCACAATTCGGGCAATCTCCATTGGCTTCTCAAGGTATCTACTCTGTAAGTGGGGAGACAAAGAGAATGAAAAGCAGCAGCAGACTCAGGAGATGTGGACTGAACTTTGCTAACTTAAAGCTAACTTCCTCATAAACTAGGGAAAGTGTTACATTTACTCCATGGAACCACAGAGCATCAGAGCCCAGCTACAGTCAGTAGGAGAAGAAGTGATGAAGAGAAGAAGAAAGGCAGTCACAATGAGCAGTACTGCAGTGAGAGTAGGCTTGGTTGTCTGTCTTTGGACAGTGAGTTATCCTGGTCTTAAAGGGGGGTGACTGACTTTGTCAAGGAGTATCCAACTATGGTGTCCAAGCCTTTGACACTGAAAAGTAAGAGCCATCTTCCTAGTCATCTGAACTTGTTACAATCATGTTATTAGCATACTAACATAATTAACATAAAAATCACATTATTATTTCAATGAACCAACCAAGTAAATTTCAAGCAATAATACTCAAAGGGCTGGTAACTTCTCCTTGGATTTAAAGTACAAGATAGGTTATTAATTAATCAAGTGAGAAAGAAACATTTTCAGGAAAGAAAGCTAAAACCCTTCTCTGCAGGTTCAGTTTCTCATCACACCTGAAGGAACTGCTTGATTCTTCGCAAATTGTGCTGATAGAGAACATTGGACTCTTGCAGGAAGCGGCTATACTGTTGGTCAATTTCTCCCAAGAGATTATGAAACACCAAAGTCGCATGTGATTCTTTGCTGGCCGCGTATGCCCTAGAAAAAGGAAGATAAAGACAAAGAATGATTCTGAAACCTACACGCTCACACACGCACAGGCATGCACTCGAAATCACCATCAAGAAGGAGGGAAAAACAAGGCAAACCTGATGCTTTAACCCACTCATCATTTTAGATGCATCTTACTCAGCAATCATAAATTAACTGATTTTAAAATTACCAGCAATTATTTTGGATACTATCAAGCGAATGTCATAGTTCTATATTTATCAAATTTTGAATGATCAGATACACTGTTTTCCTTTAAATTCTCAGTCAACTCTATGGTCGGATTTTCAGTAGCAAATCACCAATCCCAGATTAGGATGGCCTATTTCCAACATCTCTGAATTACCTCCCTGGCCCCTCATCAAATACTGGAAAAATTAGGTCATGGGCCTGAATTAAACCAAAATTAAAAGGTGGATCTGAAAACTTGAAAGTGAAGGGAAGAGTTGCTGGGCTTCTGTACCACTATCTTCTCTATGACCAAGTGTTAGTCTTTCAGTTGTGTCCAACTCTTGCGATCCCGCAGACTGTAGCCTGCTAGGCTCCTCTGTCCATGGAATTCTCCAGGCGAGAATACTAGAGTGGGTTGCCATTTCCTTCTCCAGGTGATATTCCTGACCCAGGGATACGAACCCAGGTCTCCTGCATTGCAGGCGGTTTCTTTACCATCTAAGCCACCAGGGAACCCCTATCTCCTCTATGACTGAGTCTGTTTCTCTAACTCTGTATCTCTTTTCTTTAATGAAAGAGGAATCAGAAGTACAAACCCAAACCTTTTTTTATCCATGACAAAATTCTCATTCAGATTAAAAAAAATATATCTGTAGCATGTCCCTGAAGCATCAGAACACGCAGAGAATCTCATCAAGCAAATGAAATTAAAATGGGTTCCCCTGGTGGCTCAGATGGTAGAGAATCTGCCTGGAATGCGGGAGGCTTGAGTTCAACCCCTGGGTCGGGAAGATCCCCTGGAGAAGGGAATGGTAATCCACTCCAGTATTCTTGCCTGGAGAATTCCATGGACAGAGGAGCCTGGCGGGCTACAGCCCATGTGGTCAGAGAGTCAGACACGACTGAACCAGTAACACTTTTTACTTTCAATTTCACATCTCTCGAAGAACTGATTCATTTGAAAAGACCCTGATGCTGGGAAAGATTGAAGGTAGGAGGAGAAGGGGACAACAGAGGATGAGATGGTTGGATGCAATCACCGACTCAACAGACATGAGTTTGAGTAAACTCCAGGAGTTGGTGATGGACAGGGAGGCCTGGGGTGCTGTAGTCCATGGGGTCACAAAGAGTTGGACATGACTGAGCGACTGAACTGAACTGAGTAAGATGTTTCAGTGTGCCAAAAGACAGCTGTCCAGATGCCCTTCTAATGTAAAAATGCTTTTCAGGACTAAAATGACCTCTTTACTTTCCAATCTCTTTTGCCCCGTCACTTGCAACTATAAGCTTTAAGATGAAATAGTTAGCAAAGAGTTAAGTTAGAGCAGATCATGTCTCTTGACTCAAACTAACACTTAGCAATTTGGGGAGTTTATTGAGAAGGACTTACCAATCTTGACTCTCAATCCAAGGGGCCAGAAACTGCCGCAGCTCCATGGGGAAGCTGTCACTGTACAGCTGATGGAGCTGCTCCAAGTACCGTGTGTCCAGCTGCTGGAGCTGATTCCATTGGGCCATTCTGCTGGAATCAGGGGTCACAACTGCAAACCAAAGGTTCATATGGTCACTACCAGCCCAGTAAGAGGAAATGACTATCCAACATAGGGCTCAGGTCTATGATTAGGGATAAAAGGTGCTGTGGAAAGGCTCTCTCTTGCTCCACCCAGTTTAGAACAATACATGTGCATTCAAATCTCTACCCCTGGGGCCACATCACAGCTTCTTTCTTCTAAACCAAGATGACAATGTGGGCATGGTGCCAAGTTCTAGAACCCATTATCTCCCAGAGGTATGTGAAGTTGAGAAACTACTTCACTTCCAGATTTCATTTCTTCCTCTTATTACACAGAGATTATAATTCCCAGCTCTCTGGGCTACTGAAATAATATTTCTAGAGCATCCAGCTCAGTGCTCAGCACACAATAGATGCTCAACAGATAGGAGTTCCTTTCTTTCCACTTGCCACTCCTTTTAGGCGGACTGGGAAATATGAACACAGTAAACCTGAACTAAGACCAAAACGTGGGATGTGGGTGTTCAGGGAGGACAGAGAGCTAATTCCAAGGCTACGGATTTAGAAACTACCACACTGTTAATCAGTTATACTCCAATATAAAATAAAATGTTAAAAAGGACTACAGATTTAAACCTACAAGCAAGGATCTGCCTGGGGTTCTCCCACTCAAAAAAGAGTAATTTTGTTTTTAAAATTTCTCAGTCTGGGATGAGAAAGAAGAGAAGCTAAAGACAAGGCATTCGAGTTGTCCCCAGGTTCATGATTACCCCAGAGAAATGTTCAGGAAGGAGAAGGCAAGCCAGCTAACCACCTTAAATCCTCTTTCTGAATAGCTTGGGTCATTGAAACAGCAATAGAGACCAAGTAATCTTAAGAACTGGGGTTCCCGGGTGGCTCAGATGGTAAAGAATCAGCCTGCAATGCAGGAGATCTGGGTTTGACCTCTGGGTTGGGAAGATTCCCTGGAGAAGGGAATGGCTAGCCACTCCAGTATTCTTGCCTGGAGAATTCCAAGGACAGAGGAGCCTGGTGGGCTACAGTCCATGGGATTGCAAAGAGCTGGACACGACTGAGCGGCTAACGTAACAACAACAATCTTAAGAAGCTGTAAAGGGTAACTACAAGCAGTAGCCAAAGACTAAGGTATGTATAGATCAGAGTATATTGACATGGTTCTCTGGGACAGTGAGAACATTTACTGAGAGATAGAATATACACAAACACATATATAGAGTGATTTCTCAGAGAAGGCATGAAGAAGCACCTAATTACTGGTCCTTTCATAAAAAGAACTGGGCGGGACTTCGCTTGTGGGCCAGTGGTTAAGGGTCCACCTGGCAATGCAGTCGACACGGGTTCGATCTCTGGTCTGGGAAGATTCCACATGCCAAGGAGCAACTCAAGCTGAACAAATCCAAATTATAGAATTCCAGAGAGCTGTGCTGCTGTTCTCCTCCCCTTTCTTGGGGGGACAGATGCAGCAGACCCCCTTGCTACTACAAAGATAATGTCAATGGATCAAGCTTTCAAGCATATATTCAGGAGAGCAGAGGCTGGCCCCACCCAGCAGTCTTTACATTGAACAAATAACTATCTAAGGCAGCATTATCCAATGAAATGTAATGCAAGCCACATAGGTGATCTTAAATATTCTAGGGGCCATATTTTAAAAAGTAAAAGAAACAAGTAAAATTAACTTTAAAAATACATTTTCCTTAACCTAAGTCATCCAAAATGTTAGCACCTTAACGTGTGATCATACAAAAATTATTCATGAGATACATTACATTCTTCTTTTCACACAAAGTTTTCTAAACCCAATGTGTGCTTTACACTTACACCACAGATCTAAGGTATTTCCCTGCTTAAGTACCAAAGGCTTAAGTTCCACTAGTGAAAACTTCGGTAGAGCAAAGAAATGAGAATGTCAGAATGAGGTACTTGCCCTAATCAGGCTGATTCTTTTTAATAAATAAGCTAAATCTTCCAACAATGTTAGAGGGGAATAAGTTAAGTTTTCTCATTGCTTGGGATTTAAAAAAAAAAAAAAACAATATCTGAAGCACGTCTTGAACATTTTCAGCTACCACTCCTTTGCAGTCTCCCCCGCCCGCTACCCCCCGTCCAAGCATTGCTCACCCCCAAGACTACCTGCCACAGTACCAGTGCACTGCTACCTGGGCAGTTATACATGTGTGCGAAACAGCGAGGAAGCGCATGCTACTGGTGAAGCACTGTGACCATGCTGAGTTTTACTCTCAATAGGAAATCAAAGACCTACAACCACTATGGACAACAGTATGCAGGTTCCCTAAAAAAATTAAAAATAGAACTATCATATGATCCAGTAGTCTCACTCCTGGCCATATACCCAGAGAAAATCTTTACTTCAAAAAGATACACACACCCCAGTGTTCACTCCTGCACTATTTACAACAGCCAAGACATGGAAGCAACCTAAATGTCCATCAACAGAGGAATGGATAAAGAAAAGGTGGCATTTGTGTGCAATACACACACGCACACACACACAATGGAATACAACTCAGCCATAAAAAGGATGAAATAATGCCATTTGCAGCGACATGGAGGGACCTAGAGATTACCATACCAAGTGAAGTCAGACAGAAAAGACAAATATCATATGATATCACTCATGTGGAATTTACCTTTAAAACAATGATACAAATGAGCTTATTTACAAAACAGAAAGACTCACAGATTTCAAGAACAAACATGGTTACCAAAAAGCAAATGTGGATGAGAGGGATAAATTAGGAGTTTATGATTAACACACACACACTACTATATATAAAATAGATAACCAACAAGGACCTACTGTATAGCACAGGGAACTCTACTCAATATTCTGTAATAACCTATATGGGAAAAGGATCTGAAAAAGAATGAATATATACATATGTATAACTGAATCAATGAGCTGAAACTAACACAAAGTTGTAAGTCAACTATACTCCAATAAAATTAAAAAAAGAAAAAAAAATCAAAGGCCATTAGAACACTCTTATAATATTCACATTAGGACCAAATTAAAATCTGCCTGCTGCTGCTGCTGCTGCTGCCAAGTCGCTTCAGTCATGTCTGACTCTGTGCGACCCCATAGACGGCAGCCCACCAGGCTCCACTGTCCCTGGGATTCTCCAGGCAAGAATGCTGGAGTGGGTTGCCATTTCCCTCTCCAATGCATGGAAGTGCAGTCAGTCATGCCTCCTAGGCTAAAAGCATCAGGATCTGCCCTATATTTCTCAGGACATGATTTGCACAGAAATCTGTGTAATATGCCAATTTATATAGATTTCTGTCTCATGTGAATGTCAAAACTATAGATCTACATAATTCAATACAGCAGTCAGTAGCCGTATGTGGTTACTGAGCACTTGAAAATGTGGCTCATTTCAAACCAGATAGGCTGTAAAATACACATTGAATTTTGAAGACTCAGTACAAAAATAAAAGTAAAATATCTCATTAATACAGAAATGTTAATATTCTAGATATACTGGATTAAGTTTTACTATCTTTTTTTTTTTTCCTTTTTGGTTGCTCCACATGGCTTGCAGGATCTTAGTTCCCAGATCAAACCCAAGCTCCCTTCAGTGAAAGCACTGAGTCCTAACCATGGGACCACCAGGAAGTCCCTAAATAAAATACACCATTAAGATGAATTTTATTTATTTCTTCTTACTTCTTTTACTGTGGCTACTAGAAACTTTAACACTACATATGTGACTTATATTCTATTTTTGCTGGACACTACTGCAGATTATGTAATCCAAAAGCTGTGGTTCTAATAAAGTACTTAAAGAAACAGACACCTTTTCATAATAAACTCCTGTGTTATAAGTCAATTAAAAAATAAACTAACTGCTGATCGTGTATACAAATACAAAGCCATTACAGTCTGATCCTTGAAGGTCCAAATTAAAACTGTGAAGCAACATCCCACTATCCCTACTCACTTCTGGATTAACCATGGAGTCAGGGCTTCCCTGGTGGCTCTGATAGTAAAGAATCTGCCTGCAATGCAGGAGACTGGGATTTGATCCCTGAGTCAGGAAGATCCCCTGAGGAAGGGAATGGCTACCCACTCCGATATTCTTGCCTGGAGAATTCTGTGGACAGAGGAAGGAGCCTGGCGGGTTATAGTCCATGGGGTTGCATAGAGTCAGAGTTGACTAAGTTTCACTTTTTCACTTTCATGCCTGAGTAGTTGCATTTTCAAACTCTTACATCATTAAAAAATTACAAATTGTTGAAAGTTTGCCAATTCATTTCTAATTCATTACTCAGAAGGTTTTTGTTGCTGTTGTTGTTTGGGTTTTAGTTAGTGCTCAGTTCAGTTCAGTTCAATCGCTCAGTCATATCCGACTCTTTGCGACCCCATGGACTGCCCCATGCCAGGCCTCCCTGTCTATCACCAGCTCCTGGAGTTTACTCCAACTCATGTCTATTGAGTCAGCGATGCCATCCAACCATCTCATCCTCTGTCGTCTCCTTGTCCTCCCTTCTCCTCCCTCTTTCAATCTTTCCCAGCATCAGGGTCTTTTCAAATGAGTCAGCTCTTCGTATCAGGTGGCCAAAGTACTGGAGTTTCAGCTTCAACATCAGTCCTTCCAATGAATATTCAGGACTGATTTCCGTTAGGATGGACTGGTTGGATCTCCCTGTAGTCCAAGGGACTCTCAAGAGTCTTCTCCAACACCACAGTTCAAAAGCATCAATTCTTCAGCGCTCAGCTCTCCTTATAGTCCAACTCTCACATCCATACATGACTAGCGGAAAAACCATAGCCTTGACTAGACGGACCTTTGTTGGCAAAGTAATGTCTCTGCTTTTAATATGCTGTCTAGGTTGCTCATAACTTTCCGTCTAAGGAGTAAGCGTCTTTTAATTTCATGGCTGCAGTCACCATCTGCAGTGGTTTTAGTGCCAGTTAGTACAATAATTGGGCTATTTCTTAAACCAGACACGAGCTAACAATATTGTATTTTCCATAAAATTAAAAGACCAAAAATGAGTAATGTTATGTTCTATGTCTCAGTCTAATCACTGTAGGTAATAGTGTATTAGCTCTCTTATATTAAAAAAAAAAAATCATTCTAAATGAAAGCCAAGGAACAGATAGTATTTTCAGCAAAGGGTCAAACAGTGATTTCCTTATCAGCTGCTTAGCTACTAACCATATTTAACTAATAGGAGCCACAGGCCAACTGTTCTTCATAACTGTGGATCCTCAATGGATCATTAGTCGGGACTTTCCTGCCGGTCCAGTGGTTAAGAATCTGCATTCTAATGCAGGGGACTCGGGTTTGAGCCCTGGGGCAACTGAGCCCTCGAGCTGCAACTAGAGAGAAGCCCACACACCTCAACAAGACAACCACGTGCCATAACTAAGACCTGATGCAACCAAATAAATGTTATATAAAGAGAGAGATCATTAGCCAAATTGTCTAGGAAACCACTGCCAATTAGCTTTGTGGTAACTGTCTTAACTGCAAAAAAATTTTTTTCAAGTCCACTTTATTTCACAATTTCAATTCTGCTTTTCGAATCGCAAGTTAATCTGAAGGACTTCGCTAAATTTTAGCTAAAATATTTATCTATGGAATGATTCTAAGTCTAATTCTAAACGTGACTTACAAACCACTTTCACTGAACCCCGAACAGAGAGAGAAATTTGCACAACAATGTGAGTGCCCAGTACCACTCCGAGAGAAGGCAATTCATTCCATACAGTGGCTGGCTTAGGGCAATACAGTCTCTAATTCTCTTCAGGTGTGTTTCTTTTTTTTTTTCTTTTTTTTTTTTCAGGTGTGTTTAAAAAAAAAACAAAAAACACATTTATTTATTTGGCTGCGTTGAGTCTCAGTTGTGGCACAAGGGATCTTTAGTTGCAAGGGCATGTGGGGTCTAGTTCCCTGGCCAGGAATCAAACCCAGGCCCCCCAGCACTGAGAGGATGGAGTCTTAGCCATGGGACCACCAGAGAAGCCCCTCTCCAGGACTTAACTCTGTTTAAGGTTCACATATATCAAATGTTAGCAGATAAAGGAAAGGTAAGTTTGATCCTGTTTTCTATAACTGAAGAGAAAAGAACAATAAAAATGAAACAGCAAGTCACCAAAGACTTTCTGGACTTTTCAAAACAGGAATTTCTCAGCCTCTTGGGGATAATTTACCAACAACAAGTCAAAAGGCAAACAACTACTGTCTAATGGGGAACTTATTACTGTAAAGATCACTGAAAAGATTCATCCGCTAAGTCACAGTTTTCATTTACGTACTTCGATCTAAAGAAACCAAGGGATGTACTGAGAACCACAAGTCAGGACCACTTAAAAAAGGCTTCATTACATCATTTCATAAAATATATTTTTAAAATTAACACCTGTTCTTTGCATCCATGACCAGTGGATTTACGACAAGGGGTGAGTGAACCGGAGTGAAAGTGAGGAGAGGGAGGAAAACCAGGTGTCCACAAACATCCAGAACATAAAGAGATCTAAAGATAGTTTCTGTTCCACCTTGCAGTGCGTCACAAGATTTTTCTTTGGATGTTAGCCATACTCTATAGTAGAAATACCTACCTTTAAAACAACATATTTATTCATACTTGTATTTTATCTGTTGTCTACACTAAGCTCCTCTTTGCTGTCAGGAAAGGCCCAGTGACTAAGGCAACCCAAGTAAAAGTAACATATAAATGGTACTATGGAGAAGGCAATGAGAATCTACTCCAGTACTCTTGCCTGGAAAGTCCCATGGACGGAGGAGCCTGGTGGGCTACAGTCCATGGGGTCGCGAAGAGTCAGACACAATTGAAGTGACTTAGCAGCAGCAAATGGTACTAAGATCTACAGAAACCAGTCCTTTTGAGAAGACATTTTTACAAGACTATAAAAGTAATCATGTTGGGACTTTTCTGGTAGACCAGTAGTTAAGACTTTATACTTCCAATGCAGGCGGCATGGGTTCGACCTCTGACTAGGGAACTAAGATTCCACGTGCTGCATGGTGTAACCAAAAAAATAAAATAAAAATAATTCAAAATAAGTACAGTTGGATAGTAAATATGTGATTTCGTTGCTTACAAATCCAAACAGTTCCTTTATAAAGTTTAAGACTAGATGTTGGGGACTTCCCCAGTGGCACAGTGAATAAGAATCTGCCTGCCAATGCAGAGAACATGAGTTCGATCCCCGACCCAGGAAGATCCCACATGCTGCAGAGCAACTAAGCCTGTGTGTCATAATTACCAAGTCTGCAGTCTACAGCCTGGGAGCTGAAACTGCTGAGCCTGTGCGCTGCAAATACTGAAGTCTGTGAGCCCTCGAGCCCGTGCTCTGCAACGAGAAGCCCAAGCATGGCAAGGAAGAGTAGCCCCCACTTGCTATAACTACAGAAAGCCTGTGAGCAGCAACGACCCAGCACAACAAAGAATAATAAACTAATTTTTTTTAAAAAAAGACTAGACATTTGCCTTCACAATAAGTTGTCTATACAGACACCCAGTTTTGGTTTCCTAAAAAAACAAAATATTAAACACTTGAGTGCCCAATCTGAACTAACCGCACTGGAATAATCAAATACATTCAATTATAGATAACAATAAAATATTTGTTTTAAAGTTAGAAACCAACACTTCCTTGGGGAAAAAAAGGACCTTGAGATATAAGAGAATTTGAATTATAGTTCCCTACTAATGTGGGCAAAACTGATTATAATAAGAAAGCAGTACTACTAAATTACTGAGGAGCAGAGCTTGGAGATGGACATGACTGAGTGACTTCACTTTTACTTTTCACTTTCAGGCACTGGAGAAGGAAATGGCAACCCACTCCAGTGTTCTTGCCTGAACAATCCCAGTGATGGAGTGATGGGGGAGCCTGGTGGGCTGCCGTCCATGGGGTCGCACAGAGTTGGACACGACTGAAGCGACTTAGCAGCAGCAGCAGAGCTTGGAGAAGTGAGGGAAGTAACAGTTTTAATGACACTCTAAAGAACATGCAACCCCCCAAATTCTACTATCCCTCATTCTTCTTATCCAACTTTATTTATTTTGGCTGTGTTGGGCCTTCCTTGCTGCAACAGGGCTTTCTCTAGCTCAAGCAAGTGGGGGCTGTGGTGTATGGGCTTCTCATTGTGGCGGCTTCTCTCCTTGTGGTTCTTGGGCTCTAGAAAGTGGGCTTCAGTAGTTGCAATGCATGGCCTCAATTGCCACTCAGCAACTAAGCTTAGTTGCTGCTCAGCATGTAGGATCTTCCTGGACCAGGCATCGAACCTGTGTCCCCTGCACTGGAAGGCAGTCTCCAGGGAAGTCCATTATCCCATTTTAATTCTTGGAAAAGTTCAAGACTCTTGTGCTGAGCACATGATTTTTTTTTTCCATTCCAAATCCTGACATGTGTAAGGTCTTATCACTAGCACTACTTTGGTGTAGTTATCTAATTTAAATCCAGAAACTTAGAGAATAAAATATATCAGGTTTACAGTTAAACGTAAGAGGTGGAGACGACCAGGAATGTGAACAGCAAAAAGGAAGGAAAACCCAGTGCCCTGACCCATGAAGGACAATTAGGATGTTAAAAGCAAAACCAAAAGCACTAACGAACGTCTAGTGCTCAAACAGCTACCTTTGAGAAAAGATTCTGAAAACTATGAATTACCAGGGCCTCTTATTATTTCAAATCTAATAGTGCTATGGAAGTAATTTTTTTTTTAATGCAATGTATTCCCCATACTGCATTTGGGATAGGCACCACATGTGATCACAACTATTTCAGATTAAACAAGAGCAGAACAATATATTCTCTCTAAACTGAAAGTAACACAACTAGACATGCTTTGTCAATTACTCAATGTGAAGTTTATGGTTAAAGTTGCCTGAGAACAGGTCTGAGCACCAGATAAAAACCACAACAGAGACCAAATTTGAGTGTCACATGGCCTTCCCACTGTCACATGACCCCTCCCCCAACCAGACACGCTCCCCTGAAGCTGTGTGGTGTGAAGCCAAGGACCAAAAGACTTGACCTTGGATGGGCCTGGGTGCCAGCCCTGACAGTCATTTATCAGCTATATGGGAGGAGGGGAACATAATTTGACTACTGAACAGGCTTCTCCTTTAGTAAAATAGGGAAGTAGCCCTCCTTTGAAGGACTGTTATGTAAGTAATAAGAAAATAATGGGGACTTCCCTGGTGGTTCAGTGGTTCAGAGTCTGCCAGCCAGTGCAGGGAACACAGATTTGATCCCTGGCTGGGGAAGATTCCACATGCCTTGGAGCAACTACGCCTGTGTGCCGCAACTAAAAAAGTGACCGCAATGAGTAGCCCATGCACCACAGCTAGCAAATAGCCCCTGCTCACTGCAACTAGAGAAAAGTCCTACATAGCAACAAAGATCCAGCACAGCCAAAAATTAATTAAAAGACAAACAACAACAAAAACTTAACCACCTTATATTTCAGGGGCCACTCTTGCCTATAGCATCCCTCTTGTCTGTGTTGGGTGTACCTCACAGCTGTATTTTTCCTTCCTCTCATGGCATCCCTTTCATCAGCATTTCCTGTGCTAAATCCATTTCCTCAATGCCCTGGGAAAAAGAGATTAAATCATCAGATTGTTGTTTCATTGTTAAGTCGTGTCCCACCCTTTGGGACCCCATGGACTGCAACACACCAGGCTTCCAGTCCTTCACTATCTCTCAGAGTTTGCTTAAACTCCTGTCCTTTGACTCGGTGATGCTATCTAACCATTTCATCCTCTGTCATCACATTCAGTTCAGTTGCTCAGGTGTGTTCGACTCTTTGCCACCCCATGAATCACAGCACGCCAGGCCTCCCTGTCCATCACCAACTCCCAGAGTTCACCCAAATTCATGTCCATCGAGTCGGTGATGCCATCCAGCCATCTCATCCTCTGTCGTCCCCTTCTCCTCCTGCTCCCAATCCCTCCCAGCATCAGAGTCTTTTCCAATGAGTCAACTCTTCGCATGAGGTGGCCAAAGTACTGGAGTTTCAGCTTCAGTTCAGCATCAGTCCTTTCAATGAACACCCAGGACTGATCTCCTTCAGAATGGACTGGTTGGATCTCCTTGCAGTCCAAGGGACTCTCAAGAGTCTTTTCCAGCACCACAGTTCAAAATCATCAATTCTTCGGCGCTCAGCCTTCTTCACAGTCCAACTCTCACATCCATACATGACCACTGGAAAAACCAAAGCCTTAACTAAACAGACCTTTGTTGGCAAAGTAATGTCTCTGCTTTTCAATATGCTATCTAGGTTGGTCATAACTTTCCTTCCAAGGAGTAAGCATCTTTTAATTCCATGGCTGCAATCACCATCTGCAATGACTTTGGAGCCCCCAAAAATAAAGTCTGACACTGTTTCCACTGTTTCCCCATCTATCTGCCATGAAGTGATGAGACCGGACACCATGATCTTAGTTTTCTGAATGTTGTACTTTAAGCCAACTTTTTCCCTCTCCTCTTTCACTTTCATCAAGAGGCTTTTTAGTTCCTCTTCACTTTCTGCCATAAGGGTGGTGTCATATGCTTATCTGAGGTTATTGATATTTCTCCCAGCAATCTTGATTCCAGCTTGTGCTTCCTCCAGCCCAGCATTTCTCATGATGTACTCTGCATATAAGTTACATAAGCAGGGTGACAGTATTCAGCCTTGACGTACTCCTTTTCCTATTTGGAACCAGTTTGTTGTTCCATGTCCAGTTCTAACTGTTGCTTCCTGACCTGCATATAGGTTTCTCAAGAGGCAGGTCAGGTGGTCTGGTATTCACATCTCTTTCAGAACTTTCCAAAGTTTATTGTGATCCACACAGTCAAAGTCTTTGGCATAGTCAATAAAGCAGAAATAGATGTTCTTCTGGAACTCTCTTGCTTTTTCCATGATCCAGCGGATGTTGGCAGTTTGATCTCTGGCTCCTCTGCCTTTTCTAAAACCAGCTTGAACATCTGGAAGTTCATGGTTCACATATTGCTGAAGCCTGGCTTGGAGAATTTTGAGCATTACTTTACTAGCATGTGAGATGAGGGCAATTGTGCAGTAGTTTGAGTATTCTTTGGCATTGCCTTTTTAGGGACTGGAATGAAAACTGACCTTTTCCAGTCCTGTGGCCACTGCTGAGTTTTCCAAATTTGCTGGCATATTGAGTGCAGCACTTTCACAGCATCATCTTTCAGGATTTGAAATAGCTCCCCTGGAATTCCATCACCCCCACTAGCTTTGTTCATAGTGATGCTTTCTAAGGCCCACTTGACTTCACATTCCAGGATGTCTGGCTCTAGGTGAGTGATAACACCATCGTGATTATCTGGGTCGTGAAGATCTTTTTTGTACAGTTCTTCTGTGTATTCTTGCCACCTCTTCTTAATATCTTCTGCTTCTGTTAGGTCCATACCATTTCTGTCCTTTATCGAGCCCATCTTTGCATGAAGTGTTCCCTTGGTATCTCTAATTTTCTTGAAGAGATCTCTAGTCTTTCCCATTCTGTTGTTTTCCTCTATTTCTGTGCACTGATCACTGAGGAAGGCTTTCTTATCTCTTCTTGCTATTCTTTGGAACTCTGCATTCAGATGCTTATATCTTTCCTTTTCTCCTTTGCTTTTCGCTTCTCTTTTTTTCACAGCTATTTGTAAGGCCTCCCCAGACAGCCATTTTGCTTTTTTGCATTTCTTTTCCATGGGGATGGTCTTGATCCCTGTCTCCTTACAATGTCACGAACCTCTGTCCATAGTTCATCAGACACTCTATCAGATCTAGTCCCTTACATTTATTTCTCACTTCCACTGTATAATCATAAGGGATTTGATTTAGGTCATACCTGAATGGTCTAGTGGTTTTCCCTACTTTCTTCAATTTAAGTCTGAATTTGGCAATAAGGAGTTCATGATCTGAGCCACAGTCAGCTCCCGGTCTTGTTTTTGCTGACTGTATAGAGCTTCTCCATCTTTGGCTGCAAAGAATATAATCAATCTGATTTTGGTGTTGACCATCTGGTGAAGTCCATGTGTAGAGTCTTCTCTTGTGTTGTTGGCAGGGGGTGTTTGCTATGACCAGTGCGTTCTCTTGGCAAAGCTCTATTAGCCTTTGCCCTGCTTCATTCCATACTCCAAGGCCAAATTTGCCTGTTACTCCAGGTGTTCCTGAACTTCCTACTTTTGCATTCCAGTCCCCTATAATGAAAAGGACATCTTTTTTGGGTGTTAGTTCTAAAAGGTCTTGTAGGTCTTCATAGAACTGTTCAGCTTCTTCAGTGTTACTGGTTGGGGCATAGGCTTGGATTACTGTGATACTGAATGGTTTGCCTTGGAAACGAACAGAGATCATTCTGTTGTTTTTGAGATTGCATCCAAGTACTGCATTTCGGACTCTTTTGTTGACCATGATGGCTACTCCATTTCTTCTGAGGGATTCCTGCCCGCAGTAGTAGATATAATGGTCACCTGAGTTAAATTCACCCATTCCAGTCCATTTCAGTTCGCTGATTCCTAGAATGTCGACATTCATTCTTGCCCTCTCTTGTTTGACCACTTCCAATTTGCCTTGATTCATGGACCTGACATTCCAGGTTCCTATGCAATATTGCTCTTTACAGCATCAGACCTTGCTTCTATCACCAGTCACATCCACAACTGGGTATTGTTTTTGCTTTGGCTCCATCCCTTCATTCTTTCTGGAGTTATTTCTCCACTGATCTCCAGTAGCATATGCGCACCTACTGACCTGGGGAGCTCCTCTTTCAGTATCCTATCATTTTGCCTTTTCATACCGTTCATGGGGTTCTCAAGGCAAGAAAACTGAAGTGGTTTGCCATTCCCTTCTCCAGCGGACCGCAGTCTGTCAGACCTCTCCACCATGACCCTCCAGTCTTGGGTGGCCCCACAGGGCATGGCTTTGTTTCACTGAGTTAGACAAGGCTGTGGTCTGTGTGATCAGATTTCATCCTCTGTCATCAGATTAGTCCTATTAAATGATAAGCTAACTTTCCCTTCTACATAAAATACATGCATTTTAATGGGTCTTTGTAATGTAGCCTGAGGGAGGGAGTTAGTAATGCAGTGATTTGGTGTAAGCGAAGGGGAAGAAGAGAGGGTTGGGTCGTACCCTGATCAAATATCTCCACACACAGTTCACCCAAGGACAACTCCAGGCCCTAAAAAGACTAAAGGTGGAAACACTAAGTGATATCCAAATGAAAGACAAAGATGAAAAATAAGAACCTTGGTTTAAGAGCAGTCCAAAGAACTAATGATTACTGCTAATATTTATATAGCACCGCCTGCAATGCAGGAGACCCAGGTTTGATCCCTGTGTCAGGAAGATCCCCTGGAGAAGGAAATGGCAACCCTCTCCAGTACTCTTGCCTGGAGAATTCCATGGACGGAGAAGCCTGGTGGGCTACAGTCCATGGGATCGCAAAGAGTCAGACACGACTGTGTGACTAAGTTTAACTTTCACTGTGTGCCAGGCACTCTTTGACATATATTTATTTACTCATTTCATCCTCATAATCCTGTGAGATAGACACTATTTTTATACCCATTTTACAGAGGAGGAAAATAAGGCACAGAATTTTAAGTGATTCACCCAAGTTCAGACAGGTAGTAAAGGTATGAAACTGGAACCCCAACCCTACTAAGTCCATTTTCAGAATTCCAGCTCTTAACCACTATGCTACAGTGGGAGTTTCATTGATTTTAAGTCAACCATGAGTCAATCATAATACAAAGTCAATGTGATCTAATGATATCTTAACAGACATATGTCTGAATAAAAGGATTAATCCAGTTGGCCCATAGTGATATTCTGACTGTATCACAATTTAATGGTGCACTAGAAAACAAACATATTTGAGGAGGGGCAATCAGGGTGTGAGCAGTCCAAGAACATGAACGTTTCACCCGGGAAATAGACTTGGGGAGCAGGAAATAAAGTCAGAAGAGAAAAGGATAACTTACGGAATAGTAGCTTTTCAAATACTTGGAGATCTGTACATAAAAGGATAAGTCACTCCAGAATCAGGATCTGTTTTCCTGTAACATCTACTCCCTGATTCTGCCCTTGGTATGCAGAGGTTCCCCACCCTAGCTGTGTGTTCAGCTGCTCAGTCATATCTGACTCTTTGCGACCCCATGGACTGCAGCCCATCAGGCTCCTCTGTCTATGGGATTCTCCAGGCAAGAATGCTGCTGGTGGTGTGTTAGCGGTCGTTTAGTCCCTTAGTTGTGTCAGACCCTTGGCAGCCCCATGGACTGTAGCCCACCAGGCTCCTCTGTCCATGGAATTCTCCAGGCAAGAATACCGGAGTGGGTTGCCATTTCCTTCTCCCACCCTAGCTGCAGAGCAGAATTATGAGGGCAGATATTTTTGTAAAAATAAAAAATAAAATAGAGATGCCTGGCAACCAAACCAGAAGCTAAATGGGAATTGTCGAGGATGGGAAGGAGCCAGGTTTCAATATTTGAAAGCTCCTCAGATGATGCTAAGGTGTGGCCAGATTGAAAACCTCAGAACAAAAGTAGAGATCAGGGCTCACCCAGCAAGCACATCTCAGTCACCTGAAGGGCTCTGAGACACTAGAGGCTGGTCCTTACTCTGCATGTACTGAATAATCAACCCCAAGGATGGGCTCCAGGCAGCTGTAATGAAGCAGAACCCTGTGGAGACCACATAAGGGAACTATGGCAAGAGATGAGGGTGGAGAGGCTCTCGGCTAAGCCATACAAAGAAACAGGAACTCTTGCCCGAGGGGAATGGGCAGGTTGCCCGAGGGAGTGGGGAGGTCAGAAGGGTTTTAGGAAGAGAAGCAAACAATTCTGTAAGCAGACAGGTTCGGTTCAGTTCAGTTCAGTTGCTCAGTTGTGTCTGACTCTTTGCGACCCCATGAATTGCAGCACGCCAGGCCTCCCTGTCCATCACCAATTCCCAGAGTTCACTCAAACTCACATCCATCGAGTCGGTGATGCCATCCAGCCATCTCATCCTCTGTCGTCCCCTTTTCCTCCTGCCCCCAATCCTTCCCAGCATCAGAGTATTTTCAAATGAGTCAACTCTTCGCATGAGGTGGCCAAAGTACTCTGCATTAAATGATGCTAAAGTTTCAGCTTTAGCATCATTTCTTCCAAAGAACACCCAGGGCTGATCTCCTTTAGAATGCACTGGTTGGATCTCCTTGCAGTCCAAGGGACTCTCAAGAGTCTTCTCCAACACCACAGTTCAAAAGCATCAATTCTTTGGCACTCAACTTTCTTCACAGTCTAACTCTCACATCCATACGTGACTACTGGAAAAACCATAGCCTTGACTAGACGGACCTTTGTTGGCAAAGTAATGTCTCTGTTTTTCAATATGCTATCTAGGTTGGTCATAACTTTCCTTCCAAGGAGTAAGCGTCTTTTAATTTCATGGCTGCAATCACCATCTGCAGTGACTTTGGAGCCCAAAAAAATAAAGCCTGACACTGTTTCCACTGTTTCCCCATCTATTTGCCACGATGTGATGGGACCAGATGCCATAATCTTCGTTTTCTGAATGTTGAGCTTTAAGCCAACTTTTTCCCTCTCCTCTTTCACTTTCATCAAGAGGCTCTTTAGTTCTTCTTCACTTTCTGCCATAAGGGTGGTGTCATCTGCATGTCTGAGGTTATTGATATTTCTCCTGGCAATCTTGATTCCAGCTTGTGCTTCTTCCAGCGTTTCTCATAATGTACTCTGCATATAAGTTAAATAAGCAGGGTGACAATATACAGCCTTGACGTACTCCTTTTCCTATTTGGGACCAGTCTGTTGTTCCATGTCCAGTTCTAACTGCTGCTTCCTCACCTGCATACAGGTTTCCCAAGAGGCAGGTCAGGTGGTCTGGTATTCACATCTCTTTCAGAATTTTCCACAGTTGATTGTGATCCACACATCCAAAGGCTTTGGCATAGTCAATAAAGCAGAAATAGATACTTTTCTGGAACTCTCTTGCTTTTTCCATGATCCAGCGGATGTTGGCAGTTTGACCTCTGGTTCCTCTGTCTTTTCTAAAACCAGCTTGAACATCTGGAAGTTCATGGTTCACGTATTGCTGAAGCCTAGCTTGGAGAATACTTTAC
Organism: Bos indicus x Bos taurus; assembly: GCF_003369695.1. Taxonomy (NCBI): domain Eukaryota; kingdom Metazoa; phylum Chordata; class Mammalia; order Artiodactyla; family Bovidae; genus Bos; species Bos indicus x Bos taurus. The sequence continues at coordinate 43,572,011 of NC_040094.1, forward strand.
TAGCATGTGAGATAAGTACAATTATGCGGTAGTTTGAGCATTCTTTGGCATTGCCTTTCTTTGGGATTGGAATGAAAACTGACCTTTTCCAGTCCTGTGGCCACTGCTGAGTTTTCCAAATTTGCTGGCATATTGAGTGCAGCACTTTCACAGCATCATCTTTCAGGAGTTGAAATAGCTCCACTGGAATTCCATCACCCCCACTAGCTTTGTTCATAGTGATGCTTTCTAACGCCCACTTGACTTCACATTCCAGGATGTCTGGCTCTAGGTGAGTGATCACACCATTGTGATTATCTGGGTTGTGAAGATCTTCTTTGTACAGTTCTTCTGTATATTCTTGCCACCTCTTCTTAATATCTTCTGCTTCTGTTAGGTCCATACCATTTCTGTCCTTTATCGAGCCCATCTTTGCATGAAATGTTAGGAGGTCTCTAAAGAAGGAGAACCATGAATGGTTTTCTTAACATGCCTCTAAAGGAGGAGAACCAGGAATGATTTTCTTCACATAAGAGAAGCCATTTTGGCCTAATCCTGGTTGCAATGTTTGCCCCTGAACAGGTCTCAGTAATTAATGGTCTTAAGGGAACACAGGAATCCAACAGAGAAAAGACAAACAATAACAAAGTGATAAAGCAGAGTCCTAGTTCCTCCACAAGGGATACACATAACAATATACAAGGCCCCCACCCAGGTGAAGGATGGGAGTAAGATGTTGACACTTCTGACTTCAATCAACTAAAGCCCCGTCTTGGTTGATGGTTGACCTTTGCCCCAGTTGTATGCTGAAATTACCTCTGCACAAGCCCCTTCATGAATATGCATGTACCCTTAGCTTACAATTCCCCCAGTTTTGCTGTTGAGAAGACATCGCTTTGGGAAGGATCCCTGGTGTTCTCCGTACTTGGGCCTGAGTGAGCACTGTGGACTCTGTAACTTGAACTGGTAACCTCTTGCTGGGCTGCCAGCCTGAGGACAGGAAGAGCCTGGGCTTTTGCTCACCAGTCAGTTCCTCCCTTCGCCCCTCAGCATCCAGCAGGGTGCCCAGCTCACAACAGATACTCAGAGAGACATATAGAACAAATAAACCACTGGTATGAATTACAGCTCAGTCAGTGGACTGAAACATATTCTCCCAGGCAAGGACCCTGCATCCAGTAAGAAGTATTCTGAGGAGCAGACCAACTCTTTCAGATTTGCTGTTTGAAAAATTCGAGGATGAGCCTTCAGTGATCTTTCAATAAGAGTAAAATTACAGCAACTCCCCCAGTTCAAAAACATTGTCCCACCCAAAATCTTTACACCCGCTAAGGTTCCCCAACTCCTCAGCCAACTTTGGCCTCTCCAGCGCCTCTCTCGGGTCTCAAGATGACTTTCAAAATGTCAACTTATCTCCCCCTCAACCTCACCTCCACCCTCCACAGACCGTGTTCCTTCTTCGCTGGTGCTCTTGCCTAAGGTGGTTTTCCCCTTGGCAGCATTGTACATCCCTTTGTCTCCTCTGGAGAACTTAGCCCTGGTTCCTAACCCTACCTAGGGTCCAATCACTGCTTCAAATCTGAAGCCCACAGCACCTACAAATGCGGCTGAGGCTTTTTCTTGTTTTGATTCCATCTCCTCCATTTGATCCTTACATATCATTCTGATATCATATTTAAGACACCAAATGAGTAGTGCCTTTATAGCCTCCTTTACTCACATTTGCACACACACACATAAACACCACCTCCACTGCAAAAGTTCCTACTAACAGTCACTGCTGGCTACAGTGCTGAAAAGCACGCCAACAATACAGCAACCGCATCCCGTATGACCGGTTACCTAGAATTTGGAGGTTTTTCTAGAGGGAAGTAAAGCATCCTTCCAATGAATGCAGAGGGACTCACCCTCACAGGAATCAGAGGCAAGCTGCCAACTTTTAGAAACAGGTGTATAGGGACTTCCCTGGTAGTTCAGTGGCTAAGACTCTAAGCTCCCAATGCAGGAGGCCTGGGTTCGATCCCTAACTGGGGAAGAAGATCCCATATGCCACAACCAAGAGTTTGTATGCTGCAGCTAAAGATCCGCCACAGCCAAATAAATATTTTTAAATAAAAACAGGAGTATAGCCTTCAAGAAACACACTGTACATTGGGCAAGCAAATCATCATGTCATAGTTCCCAGGCTTGAAGCAGCAAAGGGAAGAGAAGGGCAAGTTGCTGGGGCGGGGCAGGGGCTGGGGTGGGGGGAAGCCTGCAGATACTACTATCTTTGGCCAAAGCCCAAATGAAGAGAGTCAAAAAGCATCTACTGATTTAGAACGCTGTGGAAGTTAGTAATATTCTTTTAAGATAGGCAACCGAAATAAAAGAGAGAAAGAGTACCTAAATTTCTGAATCTCAATGTCACTGACTCACAATATAGTTCAACACTTACTAAAGAAAAGGAAGAAGTTTTTCTTTAATTTATTCAGGTTACTTTCCCTAAAAGATATACTAAGTTGACCCTGGACACTTAGCCTGAAGCACCAGATAACTGGGGCTGGGAATCCTTATCTGTGGATCCTGTCTTAGAACCTCTTCCTTCAAAGTGACTGTGGTTTGGGGTCAGAACCTCAAATCCAAAAGGGCACTGGGGTGGGTATAAAAAATGGCTCCAAATTCTCTGATACTCCTCCCTTTGAGAGAAGGAGTCTTTGCCCCTTGCCCTTGAATCTGGCTAAGTCCATGACTGCTCCAACCAACAGAGTTATAACAGAAGTGCTGATTCCCTTGGAAGGCTCATTTTCCAGAACCCAATCAACACGCTGTGACAAGCCCAAGGCGGGAGAGGCCGCGTGGAGACGATGGCGTACAGTCCCGGCTGAGGTCAGCCGCTGATTCATCCCAGGCGATGTGTGAGTGAAGCAGCCTCCCAATGGTAACGGCCCCCAGATGTTCCAGTCTTCCCAGCTGAGGCCCCCGACACTGAGGAGCTAAGACCAGTCACCTCTGCCTTACAGATTCCCTGCCCACAGAATCTGTGAGCACAAGATGGTGGGGGCTTTGTGCTACTAAAATTTCAGTTGGGTTATGGCCCTTGGTGACCAGAACAACACTTCTACTAACACACTGATGGAATGTCATCTTGATAGAGCCCAACTTCCATGAGAAAGGAATTTGTAGTTTTCAAAGGAAAGGCTTTGCTGTTAAAACTACTTCGCTAGTTAATCTCTTCTTTCCCCTATGCACTCACTTTCTAAATGAGTCATCCAGTCCCAATTTCTTCAAAATAACATCTGACAATCCGCAAATTTACATCTCCAGCCCTAGCCTCTCCCATGAACTCCAGAACCCTCTGTCCAACCCTAGCCTCTCCCATGAACTCCAGAACCCTGTCTACTCAACATCTCCACTTGGATGTCTAACAAGCATCCCAAATTTAATATACCCTGAACTAACCCTTTCATTAAAAACCTCTCCCAGCCAACTTCTCCTTCAATCTCCCCTATTTTAGCAAATGACACCTCCACTCCTGCATGTGCTCACGCTAAAAACCTTGAATATAAGCCTTGACTCCAATCTCTCTCCTCTTTCCTCCTCTAACTCCTCTTCTTCCTTCTTTTCTATCTCCTCCTCTCTCCATTTCTTGGAGATTACTTCACAAGGTACAGTGGGTCTGCAGGAGAGCTGGTAATGCTAGAAAGGAAGGGATAACCAGTCCACATAGAGGGACCAGCATGTGCAAACACAGGGGTGCTAAGAGAACATAATACAGATCTTCTGGTTAAATATGACCCACAGACCTACTAAAGTGACAGGGGTTTGTGGGTACAAACCCACAAGGACAAAGAATGGGAAATGAGATGACCATGGACAAAATATGTCAATAGAATTCTAGATTTCAGAAACTAGAGTGATGTTAACTGACCTAGTACAGATGAGAAAACTGAACAGTAAGTGTCTGCTGTGTAACCCACCAAAAGCTCAAGTTGGAGATGGGAGACATGGTTGAAGGGAGGGGTGAAAAGTTTGGATAAAAATAGGAGAACTGGTTGAAAACCTGTATAAAGAGCATCTAGACCCCCCAGATAACTACCTTTCTCCAAACCCAAAAAGAACACTTATTGCCTGGAGAAAGCTAACTCCAGACTTGGGGATACCAGGCACGGCTGAAGATGCACTAAACTGAAATAATGGCAATAAGGTGAGAAGCTACATACATCAGCTCCAAGAAGCCTGGCAGTCAGGGCCTCCCCCAGCCACCCCACAGGGAAGCCTAACAAGCAAATAAGACCATTCAACTTCACCTATTAGACTTTTGAAGAAAACTTTCAATATGAGAGAGATGAACGAAAGAAAAGAGGAACTCAGGAATCAGAGAATACTCAGTTCAGTTCAGTCACTCAGTCATGTCCAACTCTTTGCAACCCCATGGACTGCAGCATCCCAGGCCTCCCTGTCCATCACCAACTTCCGGAGTTCACTCAGACTCATGTCCATCGAGTCAGTGATGCCATCTAACCACTTCATCCTCTGTCGTCCCCTTCTCCTCCCGCCTTCAATCTTTCCCAGCATCAGGGTCTTTTCAAATGAGTCAGTTCTTTGCATCAGGTGGCCAAAGTATTGGAGTTTCAGCTTCAGCATAGTCCTTCCAATGAATACTCAGGACTGATTTTCTTTAGGATGGACTGGTTGGATCTCCTTGCAGTCCAAGGGACTCTCAAGAGTCTTCTCCAACACCACAGTTCAAAAGCATCAATTCTTCGGTGCTCAGCTTTCTTTATGGTCCAACTCTCACATCCATACATGACTACTGGAAAAACCATAGCTTTGACTGGACAGACCTTTGTCGGCAAAGTCATGTCTCTGCTTTTTAATATGCTGTCTAGGCTGATCATAACTTTTCTTCCAAAGAGCAAGCATCTTTTAATTTCATGGTTGCAGTCACCATCTGCAGTGATTTTGGAGCCCAAGAAAATAAAATCTGTCACTGGTTCCAGGGAATTACTAGCAGTATACAAAAACTTCACAAAACTATAAATAATATCCTCAAAGAGACAAGTTATATACGTTAATCAGGAATAGGATAAAAATTAAGATGAACGACTTCCTGGTGAACCAGTGGCTAAGACTCCAAGTTCTCAATGCAGGGGGCCTGAGTTCAATCCCTGGTCAGGGAACGAGATCCCAGATGCCACAGTGAAGATTCCCATGTGTTGCAACTAAGACCTGGTGCAGTCAAATAAAAAAAAATTTTTTTCAATTACAAAAATGAAGATCAAGATGAAAATGGCAACTGAGAAAGGACTCTTGAAAACGAGAGCCAGAATTTAAAATCAAATAGATGGGTTGAAACAACCAAGAAAACTTCCTGGAATAAACCTACAACAAAAAAGATGGAAAATAATCCATAACAAAAAAGATGGAAAATAGAAGCAGAAGGGAAACAAAACACAACACAACTTAGACGATCTGTCCAAAAGATCCAATATTTGACCAAGAGCATTCTCAGAAAAAAACAAGGGGAAAACGGGAAGGTGAGAATTATCAAAAAAATAATAAGAATTCCCCTTTGCCAGTTGAAAGGGACCCATCTAGAACTCAATCCAATGAATGAAAATAGGCTCACACTAAGGCATATTCTGTGAAATTTCAGAACAGTGGGAATGAAGAAGTCATACACACTTCCAGAGAAAAGAACCAGGCCTCTTGGAGAGGATAAAAAATCAGAACAGCATAAGCCTTTCAACACAGGCACTGAAAGATTCAAAGCCAATTGAGCCAGCAATGCCTTTGAGTTGATGAACAAACGATTCAGTGCCCTCCCAAACCATCATTTGAGGTGAAGAAAGAATAAAGAGATTTCAGATACTCAACAATTCAGAAAAGTTATTTCCCAGGCACCTTTTCCTGATAGTATTTTACTAGAATTTGTGGTTCAGCAAATAAAGCAATCAAGACAGAAAGAGGAAGACATAAGATCTAGGGAAAGGGGAATCCAATATGGAAGACAGGTGAAAGGAGACTCAGATTGCAGGATGACTATCATGAGAGGTGAGAGAGTTGCCCAGAAAATAACGAACAGATGTGTTTAAGTATCTGCAGTAAGACTGCCAGGCATTTGATAGACCTGTTGGAATATTTGGGGAAAGTTAGCAATAGGTATAAGAAAATTAAATCGATTTTTTATGAAAATAATTTTGAATTTTTTTTATTTTATAAAAATTCTTTTTTAAGATAAAAATATTTACTCCAGGGAAAAAATCTGCATGTGAAAGAAAATGTAATCATGTAACAGTATACTATGCAGCTTATCAGTAAATACTGATTTACTTAAAGTGCATGATTTAGTGGTTTAACTAAAATGGTTTAAAAATTATGATGACGGGACTTCCCTTGTGGTCCTTCCAAGTGGCTAAGACTCCGCGCTCCCAAGGAAGGAGGTGGGGTTCGGTCCCTGGTGGGAACTAGGTCCCACGTCCCACAACTAAGACCCAGAACAGTCTAATAAATAAATATAAATAATTTTTAAAATAAATAAAACTTTTCTGGGAAGCAATACTTGGAAATAAGGGTGGAACATAAAACCATGATTTTTAATATGTCCTGCATTAGTCTTTGATTTCTAACTTATTTGTGTGCATTACTCTGCATAAAAATTAAAATTCTGTTCTAACTCATTACAGACCAGGGGATTTTTGCAGAAACTAACACCTGTGGCTGGTAATTTTTCTTTTGACCAGTCAAAACTTAACTCCATCATTTCACTAACACTTTGCAGGTTATTACATTCAATAGTTACACCTGACACACCTGTAAAGTCTTCACCAGCACCATGAGTTTCATTTTCACTTTCCATATCAGAATCACTCAGATTTTTTGTCTTTTTGTGGGTCTAATAATCACACTGTCTGAATCAGAACTATATTCTGAAGAACTACCATATTCTGAGAGTCCAGTATATATGTTACTTGGATAATCAGAGAAAGTATCTGCATAAAATTCACCAAAAAATTCTTCACTCAAAATTTTGTGATGTGTCATTTAAAAATTTTTTACAATAATAAACTTGCCTTTGTAATATACAGAAGTTTGGGACAAAAATCTAACAGAGCAAAATGTGATAACAACAATCAAAAGTTGTATAATGAAGCTTTGATCAATTTTAAGCTCTAACAACTTTGCACAGTGATGTTAATTGTGCGTGTGTGCGCGCGCACACCCACGCTCAGTTGTGTCCAACTCTTTGCAACCCAATGGACTGTAACCCACCAGGTTCCTCTGTCCATGGAATTTTCCAGGCAAGAATACCGGAGTGGGTTGCCATTTCCTACTCCCAGGTATCTTTCCAACCCAGGGATCGAACCGGCGTCTCCTGCATTAGCAGGCAGATTCTTTACCACTAGCGCCACTTGGGAAGTCTGATGTTAATTGTATCACTCTCTAAAAACATACTGATACCTCTTCAGTCAATAATGTTTGCCGACTAAAGATGTATTGATATGTCTCTGGTCAATAATGTGTTAAAAGTGAAATGCTTAGTACCAAAACAAAACTGACATAACATCATTTTATCTTCTCTCAGAAGGAAGCTACTTACTCAAATCACTCACCCATTTATTCATTTAAAAAAAAAGAGAAAATTAAAAAAAAAAAAAAAACAACCCTGGGTCTGGAAGCAAAGGCAGAGTATAGGGTGTGGAACAAGACAGACAGCCTCTGCCCTGGAGATAAAGACAGACAAGTCAATGGGATGATAATTACCTCTTGCGATAAGAGCAATAAAGATGTAGGATAGTGAGTGACTGGGAGTTACAATTTAGATACCACATCTGGAAGGAAGTAAGCTATTTGTTCAGACTCTGTTAAAAATCTCAGATAGGAGTTTCTGGGACAAAAAGGAGTGCAAATTCAAATCTCTAAAATCAACAGCCCTATGCTGAGGAATTCTTTTCGACTTGGCAGATTCCTCGCCAAGAGCAAGACCTGGTTGCTGCCTAGAGTGGCTGTAAAACAAATAGTCTTCAGTAACAGGGATATGGAAATACCCTCCTCCCCACTCCTACTATAGGCTGACTTCCTCTCCCTTATTTTGGGAGATTCTGCTTGATTTTTACCTCTGAAGATTTCCCTAATTTCCTGAAGAGCTCAGGGTATCCAATATTTCTTGGTGGTTTTTTTGTTTGTTTGTTTTTTGGCTTATTTTTCAGCCCCACTGCAGGTAGGATCTTAGTTACCCAGGTCACTGACCAGGCAGAGAGCAAACCTGCGCCTCCTGGCATCAAAAGTATGAAGTTTTAACCTTTGGGCCACCAGGGAAGTCCCCTCTTGGTGTTTTGAGGGAAGATTTTCAGGGTGTCTAGCCTACCATAGAGCAGGAATGGAAGTCAGGACAAGACAAAGAATTTTTAAAGACTTGCGAGGTGGAACAGCAGGAATTGATGATTTGAAGAGAAACAGAGGCACGAGAGAAAAGGGAAAGTAGAAAGTGAAAGTTGCTCAGTCGTGTCGGACTCTTTGCAACCCCCAGGACTGTATAGTTCATGGGATTCTCTAGGCCAGAATAACGGAGAGGGTAGCCGTTCCCTTCTCCAGGAGATTTTCCCAACCCAGGGATCAAACCCAGGTCTCCCGCATTGCAGGCGATTCTTTACCATCTGAGCTACCAGGGAAGCCTGAGAGAAAGGGGGAATTAACGTTATTCCTAAATTTTCGGCTTTTACCATGGGTTAGATGGGGATGCCATTTTCTTAGATGGGGAAAGCTAGGCAGGGAGAAGGGCACAAGCTTGTGGTAAGAAAGCTTAACAGTTATGTTTTTTGGAAGAGGGCATAAATTAGGATTATGGGATTAACAGATACACACCACTAAATATAAAATAAACAATAAGGTTTACTGGATAGCATAGGAAACCATACTCAATACCTTGTAATAACCTGTAATGGTAAAGAATCTGGAAAATACACACACATACATATATGTTGTTGTTGCAAGCTCAGTTGTGTTTGACCCTTTGGGACCCCATGGACTGCAGCCCGTCAGGCTCCTCTGTCCAAGGGATTTTCCAGGCAAGAATACTGGAGTGGGTTGAAATTTCCTCCTCCAGGAGATCCTCCCAACCCCAGGGATGGAGCCTGCATCTCCTGCTTCTCCTGTACTGGCAGGAAGATTCTTTACCACTGAGCCATCTGGGAAGCATCTATCTATCTACATATATTTTTTTGCTGTATTCCTGAAACTAACACAATATTGTAAATCAACTACTTCAATATAAGAAAAAAGATCCTAAGAACCTTCAGTATAGAACAAGGAATTCTAGTTGGTGCTCTGAGGTACCCTAACTGGGAAAGAAATCCAAAAAAGGGGGGGTTATATGTATACATATGGCTGATTCACTTTGCTGTACAGCAGAAACTGACATACTAGCATAAAACAACTATACTCCAATAAATAAATATATTTTTTTAAAGAGGGGGTTTTTTTTGACAGATAAATAGATCAGTATCAGTTCACTCGCTCAGTTATGTCTGATTCTTTGTGACCCCATGTACTTCAGCACTCCAGGCCTCCCTGTCCATCACCAACTCCCGGAATTTACCCAAACTCATGTCCATTGAGTCAATGATGCCATCTAACCATCTCATCCTCTGTTGTTCCCTTCTCCTCCTGCCTTCAATATTTCCCAACATCAGGGTCTTTTCAAATGAGTCAGCTCTTTTCATCAGATGGACAAAGTACTGGAGTTTCAGCTTCAACATCAGTCCTTCCAGTGAACACCCAGGACTGATTTCTTTTAGGATGGACTGGCTGGATCTCCTTGCAGTCCAAGGGACTCTCAAGAGTCTTCTGCAACACCACAGTTCAAATGCATCAATTTTTCTTCACTCAGCTTTCTTCACAGTCCAACTCTAACATCCATACATGACCACTGGAAAAACCATAGCCTTGACTAGATGGACCTTCGTTGGCAAAGTAATGTCTCTGCTTTTCAATATGCTATCTAGGTTGGTCATAACTTTCCTTTCAAGGAATAAGCGTTTTTTAATTTCATGGCTGCAATCACCATCTGCAGTGATTTTGGAGCCCAAAAAAAATAAAGTCTGACACTGTTTCCACTGTTTCCCCATCTATTTCCCATGAAGTGATGGGACCGGATGCCATGATCTTCATTTTCTGAATGTTGAAAACATTCACTCTCCTCTTTCACTTTCACTCTCCTCTTTCACTTTCATCAAGAGGCTCTTTAGTTCTTCTTCACTTTCTGCCATAAGGGTGGTGTCATCTGCTTATCTGAGGTTATTGATATTTCTCCTGGCAATCTTGATTCCAGCTTGTGCTTCTTCCAGCCCAGCATTTCTCATGATGTACTCTGCATATAAGTTAAATAAGCAGGGTGACAATATACAGCCTTGACGTACTCCTTTTCCTATTTGGAACCAGTCTGTTGTTCCATGTCCAGTTCTAACTGTTGCTTCCTGATCTGCATATAGGTTTCTCAAGAAGCAGGTCAGGTGGTCTGGTATTCACATCTCTTTCAGAACTTTCCAAAGTTTATTGTGATCCACACAGTCAAAGTCTTTGGCATAGTCAATAAGCAGAAATAGATGTTTTTCTGGAACTCTCTTGCTTTTTCCATGATCCAGCAGATGTTGGCAGTTTGATCTCTGGCTCCTCTGCCTTTTCTAAAACCAGCTTGAACATCTGGAAGTTCATGGTTCAGGTACTGCTGAAGCCTGGCTTGGAGAATTTTGAGCATTACTTTACTAGCATGTGAGATGAGGGCAATTGTGCGGTAGTTTGAGTATTCTTTGGCATTGCCTTTTTAGGGACTGGAATGAAAACTGAACTTTTCCAGTCCTGTGGCCACTGCTGAGTTTTCCAAATTTGCTGACATATTGAGTGCAGCACTTTCACAGCATCATCTTTCAGGAGTTGAAATAGCTCCACTGGAATTCCATCACCCCCACTAGCTTTGTTCATAGTGATGCTTTCTAACGCCCACTTGACTTCACATTCCAGGATGTCTGGCTCTAGGTGAGTGATCACACCATCGTGATTATCTGGGTTGTGAAGATCTTCTTTGTACAGTTCTTCTGTGTATTCTTGCCACCTCTTCTTAATATCTTCTGCTTCTGTTAGGTCCATACCATTTCTGTCCTTTATCGAGCCCATCTTTGCATGAAGTGTTCCCTTGGTATCTCTAATTTTCTTGAAGAGATCTCTAGTCTTTCCTATTCTATTAATTGACATTTTTCCTTGGATGGTACAATCGTCCAAGGAGAAATGTCAATTAAGCATCAGGACACAGAAACTGGGAGCCTGGAGACACTTGGGTTAGAGATACATCAGTCATCAGGATGGAGATGATAGTTAAAGCCAAAGTAATGGATAACATAAACTAGGGGACAGATTATAGAAGAAGATAAAAAAGAGCCCCAGACAGTGGTCTGAAGCACTTCACCACTAGTGTTCAGGTAGAGGATGAACAAGGAAAGGCAACTGGGAAAGACAAGCAAGACTGAAGGAAAACCAGGGGAACATATCACAAAAGCCAAGAGGAGAGAATTTTTTAAAAAAAAGATTTTCAGCTATGCCAATACCACTAAAACTGTGAGCAAGATGGTGACACAGTGACATCCATTCAACTTGGTAATGTGGAGATCCCTGGTGACACTCCTTCCTTTAGGATCTAGCAAACCCACTTCTTGGTATTTACCCAAATGAGTTGAAAACTTACATCTACATAAAACCCTGCACACAAATTATTTATAGCAAGTTCATTCATAAGTGCTCAAACTGAGGAACAATTATTATGTCCTTCAATAGGTGAATGCATAAACAATGTGGTTCACACAGACAACGGAATATTACTCAGCAATAAAAAGAAATGCACTATCGAGCGTTGAAAAGACATGGGGGAATCCGAATCAATGCTGCCAAGTGAACAAAGGCAAACTGAAATGACTACTTCAACCATACGATATTCTGGAAAAAAGACAAAACTATGCAGATAATAAAAAAGATCAGTGGTTGCCAGGGTTCGGGGGAGGGATGAATAGGTAGAGTACAGGGGATCTCCAGGGCAGTGAAACTATTTTGAATGTTGCTGTAACAGTAGATACATGTCATTATACATTTGTCAAAATTCGTAGAATGTATAACACAGTGAACTCTAATGTTAATAATAATGTGTCAATATTGGCTCATCCATGGTAACAAATGTGTCACACTAAGACAAGATGTCAATAATTGGACAAACTGGGAAGCAGAGACAAGATGGTATAGAGGGGTTCTCTGTACTTTGTGCTCAATTTTTATGCATCCTAAGACTGCTCTTAAATATATAATCTACTAATGTTTAAAATGTATTGAGCTTTATGAAAAATATTTTAAAAGATAAGCTGACCCCACAGAGTTTCAATTATATTTAAGAAGGAAGATGAGCTATCTCCCCAAATTAGACAAGCTTTTCTATGAAATTCTTATCAAAATGAATAGCATACTTGGAAAAATAGGTGACCTCATTGTACACCATAGTTTAGCATAATGTGGGCAATCTTCAGAGAGCAGCTGATCTTATCCATTAGCATCTACACAAGAGAAGGTTAAGAAAAAGTCTCAATTACTCATGAAATTAAAATCTGACAATTTGAGAGACATGGCTTACATCTCACAATGTAAGTGAGAGAGTGGACATGGCTTAGAAAGAAAAAGAATAAATACTTAGAAGATAGTAACGTATAATTTAGAAACCCTATTGAAGCTTGCCTTGGAAGTAGCTTATGATCTAAATCCTAAAAATTACACACAAACAGAACCTGGCCTGAAGCATAAATTTACATTGGATTTTCCAGTCAACCACTCAGCCAAAGAGAACCCTGAGGTTCCAAGATAATGTAACAACTCTATCAAAATGTTAAGTGATCACAAAAGACAGAGATAAAACCAGAACACAAACTGGGAGTCTTGAAACTCCCAGGCTAGTGGAGTCACGGAGTAGCCATCATGGTCAACAGAAGAGTCCAAAATGTAGTACTTGGATGCAATCTCAAAAATGACAGAATGATCTCTGTTAGTTTCCAAGGCAAACCGTTCAATATCACGGTAATCCAAGCTTATGCCCCAACCAGTAACACTGAAGAAGCTGAATGGTTCTATGAAGACCTACAAGACCTTTTAGAACTAACACCCAAAAAAGATGTCCTTTTCATTATAGGGGACTGGAATGCAAAAGTAGGAAGTCAAGAAACACCTGGAGTAACAGGCAAATTTGGCCTTGGAGCATGGAATGAAGCAAGGCAAAGGCTAATAGCTTTCCCAAGAGAACGAACTGGTCATAGCAAACACCCTCTTCCAACAACACAAGAGACGACTCTACACATGGACATCACCAGATGGTCAACACCGAAATCAGATTGATTACATTCTTTGCAGCCAAAGATGGAGAAGCTCTATACAGTTAGCAAAAACAAGACTGGGGGCTGACTGTGGCTCAGATCATGAACTCCTTATTGCCAAATTCAGACTTAAATTGAAGAAAGTGGGGAAAACCACTAGACCATTCAGGTATGACCTAAATCAAATCCCTTATGATTATACAGTGGAAGTGAGAAATAGATTTAAGGGACTAGATCTGATAGACAGAGTGCCTGATGAACTATGGACAGAGGTTCGTGACACTGTACAGGAGACAGGGATCAAGACCATCCCCATGGAAAAGAAATGCAAAAAAGCAAAATGGCTGTCTGGGGAGGCCTTACAAATAGCTGTGAAAAGAAGAGAAGCAAAAAGCAAAGGAGAAAAGGAAAGATATACGCATCTAAATGCAGAGTTCTAAAGAATAGCAAGAAGAGATAAGAAAGCCTTCCTCAGCAATCAATGCAAAGAAATAGAGGGAAACAACAGAATGGGAAAGACGAGAGATCTCTTCAAGAAAATTTAGAGATACCAAGGGAACATTTCATGCAAAGATGGGCTCAATAAAGGACAGAAATGGTATGGACCTAACAGAAGCAGAAGATATTAAGAAGAGATGGCAAGAATACACAGAAGAACTACACAAAAAAGATCTTCACGACCAAGATAATCACGATGGTGTGATTCCTCACCTAGAGCCAGACATCCTAGAATGTGAAGTCAAGTGGGCCTTAGAAAGCATCACTATGAACAAAGCTAGTGGAGATGATGGAATTCCAGTTGAGCTATTTCAACTCCTGAAAGATGATGCTGTGAAAGTGCTGCACTCAATATGTCAGCAAATTTGGAAGACTCAGCAGTGGCCACAGGACTGGAAAAGGTCAGTTTTCATTCCAATTCCAAAGAAAGGCAATGCCAAAGAATACTCAAACTACCGCACAATTGCCCTCATCTCACATGTTAGTAAAGTAATGCTCAAAATTCTCCAAGCCAGGCTTCAGCAATACATGACCTGTGAACTTCCAGATGTTCAAGCTGGTTTTAGAAAAGGCAGAGGAACCAGAGATCAAATTGCCAACATCTGCTGGATCATGGAAAAAGCAAGAGAGTTCCAGAAAAGCATCTATTTCTGCTTTATTGACTGTGCCAAAGCCTTTGACTGTGTGGATCATGATAAACTGTGGAAAGTTCTGAAAGAAATGGGAATACCAGACCACCTGACCTGCCTCTTGAGAAACCCATATGCAGGTCAGGAAGCAACAGTTAGAACTGGACATGGAACAACAGACTGGTTCCAAATAGGAAAAGGAGTACGTCAAGGCTGTATATTGTCACCCTGCTTATTTAACTTATATGCAGAGTACATCATGAGAAATGCTGGGCTGGAAGAAGCACAAGCTGGAATCAAGATTGCCAGGAGAAATATCAATAACCTCAGATAAGCAGATGACACCACCCTTATGGCAGAAACTGCAGAGGAACTCAAAACCCTCTTGATGAAAGTGAAAGAGGAGAGTGAAAAAGTTGGCTTAAAGCTCAACATTCAGAAAACATCATGGCATCTGATCCCATCACTTCGTGGGAAATAGATGGGGAAACAGTGGAAACAGTGTCAGACTTTATTTTGGGGGGCTCCACAATCACTGCACATGGTGATTGCAGCCATGAAATTAAAAGACATTTACTCCTTGGAAGGAAACTTATGACCAATCTAGATAGCATATTGAAAAGCAGAGACATTACTTTGCCAACAAAGGTCCATCTAGTCAAGGCTATGGTTTTTCCAGTGGTCATGTATGGATGTGAGAGTTGGACTGTGAAGAAAGCTGAGCACTGAAGAATTGATGCTTTTGAACTGTGGTGTTGGAGAAGACTCTTGAGAGTCCCTTGGACTTCAAGAGATCCAACCAGTCCATCCTAAAGGAGATCAGTCCTGGGTGTTCATTGGAAGGACTGATGCTAAAGCTGAAACTCCATTACTTTGTCCACCTGATGCAAAGAGTTGACTCATTGGAAAAGACCCTGATGCTGGGAGGGATTGGGGGCAAGAGGAGAAGGGGACGACAGAGGATGACATGGCTGGATGGCATCACTGACTCGATGGACATGAGTTTGAGTGAACTCTGGGAGTTGGTGATGGACACGGAGGCCTGGCGTGCTGCAATTCATGGGGTCACAAAGAGTCAGACACGACTGAGTGGCTGAACTGAACTGAACTGAATGGAGTCATATTATATTTTTTGAAGTCTTATCTCTGCTGTATTATCTCTGACAAGTAAACTCTCTTTGAATTCGTAATACAAGCAATTATAAGAATGAAAATGACAGCTTTACTTATGTTACACGTATACACTAAAGTTAAAGACCTGTCTGAAATAGAACACTTCTTATAGAATTTAAGGACAATTCTTAACCAGAAATGTCTTTAGAAATTAACCCGAGTCTTCAGAAAGTATCTTAATATGTTCATGGGTGGCCTATCAATAAAACCAAATTGAACTCTAATTTGGCCAAGTGATTCTTTATGACTATTTATTATGACTATAATCCCCCCATGATTAATATTCAGATCCATAAATACTAAGAACAGGATAAAAAGAAATCTACAAAGCATTTTTCCTTGGAAGACCACATGGCTACCGTTTACTTTTATCCCCAAAACAATGATTTCTAAAACCTGTGGATATGACTTCATGAATCTGAAGACTTATAGCTTATGATCCTTCAGAGCAGCATTCTCACACCAAGGACCACCAGGATCAGAACACTGGCTGTTTGTTAAAAATAACCCTAGATTACTAACCCAGACTCTCTGGAACAGAACCATAGAATCTTTTTTTTCTTTCTTCAACAGCTATTCAAGGAGTTCTTATGCTAAAACCTGTCAATCAGCAGTTCTCAAACTTTTTATTCTCAGGACCCCCTTAAAAATTGAGGATCCTAAGGAGCATTTGTTTATGGACATACATCAATTTTACTGTATTACAAACTAAAACTGAGACATTTATAATATATTTATTATTTTTAAAATAAACCTATTACATAAATAACATCTCTATGAAAAACAACTTATTTTTAAAAAAATTTAGTGAAAAGAGTGACATTGTTAAAGTTTTGGAAGCTTCTCTAACGATTAATCTCTAGCTTAGAAGACAGCTGGATCCTCACAGCTCTGTTTTTGCATTCAACCTGTTGCAGTATGTTATTCTGGTTGAAATGTACGAAGAAATTTTGGCCTCACACTCACTGGAAAAGAAAAGACAGTATATGAAGAATCTTTGCAGATAACTTTGGATATTATTTAATACTACATCAAAACTTGACAAGTAGTAGTTTCTTCAAGGTTAGAGGCAGTGTAGACTCTGAAACCATAGCAATGAACTCTTCATACACAGTTACATTAAAATCCATTAGTCTATCTTGCATTTTGAATGGAATGTTTTCATGCATGATTTTGTAATGCCATGCATCAAGTATCTGTAAAACACTATTTCAGAGACATGCAGACCTTCAAATACCAACATAATTTATTATAAACTATCACAAAACCACATTATCAAAAAATTACATTAATCCTGAGAAGCTGTCAAACACACAGTAGTGGATATAAGTTTCTCAAACTCTAATTTCCACTCTAAAGCATCGGCAACAAATAATGTGGGTTGTTTTCCTTGAAGAAAAAGCTTCCCTTCTTTCATTTTTGAGAAAATATCAATATCCCTGTTGGTCTGTCAATCATTCTTTCAAGTAAGCATGGTGCTTCGTGAAAAAAGCAGCTAGTTTGAGATCACAACTCAAACAATTCCACAAGTGCTATTCCACCAGACTTCTTCGCAGCAGAAGTGCTTTCTGCAGCCCTGCCATTTCACTGCTGCTGCTGCTGCTGCTGCCAAGTCGTTTCAGTCGTGTCTGACTCTGTGTGACCCCATAGATGGCAGCTCACCAGGCTCCCCCACCCCTGGGATCTTCCAGGCAAGAACACTGGAGTGGGTTGCCATTTCCTTCTGCAATGCATGAAAGTGAAACGTGAAAGTGAAGTCGTGTCCTACTCTTCACGACCCCATGGACTGCAGCCCACCAGGCTCCTCCATCCATGGGATTTTCCAGGCAAGAGTACCAGAGTGGGTTGCCATTGCCTTCTCTGGGCCATTTCACTACAGAGTATCAAAAAGCCATTAAAAAAAAAAAGTCATCAAGAGCTGAGAGAGAACGAAATTAATATTGTTTACTGTTTTATCATGGGCATTAAGTGAAATCAGACATTTTTTTCCCCTGAAAGTGCAGTGAGTACAAGGACTAAGAGTATAAGTACAAATGCCAACTAATTAAAAAAATAAAAATGTTATAAAAATAGTTTTAATCTCAAAGACCCACTCTGAAAAGATTTCAGAGACCCACTGTGGACCACACTCTGCAAATTGCTGCTAGGCAACTCAAAGAGAAGGATCAGGGAGCAACCCATCCATGTGTGTGGGCTACATCACTTCAATTATGTCCAACTCTTTGCAACCCTATGGACTGTAGCCTGCCAGGCTCCTCTGTTCATGGGATTCTGTGGGCAAGAATAAGGGAATGGGTCACCATGCCCTCCTCCAGGGAATATTCCTGACCCATCCAGGAACAATACAAAAACAACAACTATGTCTTCACTTGACAAAGGAACAAGGGGAACTTAGACAAAAGTCTGCTGTGATGTAGGGATGGAGTGATTGAGATTAATGGAAGCTGGGTCCTGGTATCATAGGTACATGAACAGCAAGTTTTAAAAATCTGGGGAGTGAAAGTGTGCAACAATTCCTACCTGTGCAAGTGACAGGCACACACTGGAGTTTCATATTTAATGATGTAGCTAGACTTCTCCCCAGAATCAAAGTTCACGTTTAGGGAGTTCCCTGGTAGCCTAGTGGTTAAGATTCCAGTGATTAGGATTCCTAATCCAGTGGTGAGGATTTCCGTGACCCGGATTCAACCCCTGGTCAGGGGAACTGAGATGCTGCAAGCCACACAATGCGGCCAGAAACAAAACAAAGTTTACATTTAAAGGGGAAAATGTTCACTCTGTCAACTGAAAAGCTACATTTCTAAACAGTATGTATAGGAGTTTCCTGCCTGCCCAGCAGTTATGACTCCAAGATTTCACTGCCGAGGGTGCTGGTTCAATTCCTGCTTGGAGGACTAAGATCCTGAAAGCCACTTGGCGCAACCAAAAAAATAAATAAATAAGCAGTATGCATGTTATGATTAAAACATTAAAATTATGAAAGTGAAAGTGAAAGTCACTCAGTCGTGTCCAACTCTTTGCGACCCCTTGGACTATACAGCCCATGGAATTCTCCTGCCCAGAATACTAGAGTGGGTAGCCTTTCTCTTCTCCAAGGGATCTTCCCAACCTAGGGATTGAACCTAGGTCTCTTGCATTGCAGATGGATTCTTTACCAGCTGAGCTGCCAGGGAAGCCCACTAAAAGTAAACAGGTACAGATTTATTTATCTGTGTCTAAAGACAAACATGATGATACTTACCACAACATCATTTTGTCTTTAGATTCTGCAATCTCTGCCTATCATTTGATGAATTATGACATCTGTAGCCTAGAAGACTACAATGATTCAAAAATGATTTAAAAATAAATAAATAAATTGTATTTTTTTTTCTCCTCCAAGTTCTTGTATGTGAGATCACAAAACTGAATATTTCATCCCACCCTAAGTCCACACTATACAGATCTTAAAAACGTTCTGCTGCGGCTGCTGCTAAGTCGCTTCAGTTGTGTCCGACTCTGGGCGACCCCATAGATGTCAGCCCACCAGGCTCCCCAGTCCCTGGGATTCTCCAGGCAAGAACACTGGAGTGGGTTGCCATTTCCTTCTCCAATGCAGGAAAGTGAAAAAGTGAAAGTGAAGTCACTCAGTCGTGTCCGACTCTTAGGGACCCCATGGACTGCAGCCCACCAGGCTCCTCCATCCATGGGATTTTCCAGGCAAGAGTACTGGAGTGGGGTGCCAAACCTATTCACATGGAGTATCTTCTAAGATAAACAAAGTGTCTTTAAAAAGATACTGAGTTACAGGTATAATTTGCTACTGTCTGTGGAAGGAAGAAAAAAAGAGAAAGAATAACATGTTTGCCTATATATCACACATGACCATTCTGGAAAGATAAAGAAATAGGTACCTAGCTGTCCCTGGGAGAGAGAGTTCAGAGGATAAGATGAAGGGGAGACTTTGCATTTACTGTAGTGATTAAACTTCCCCTCCCCCCTAAAATAAAAAAACTAGCTTGGAACTGAAAAACAAAACTGATACGTTCTGGCTGAAAATCTGTAGTTCAGACTAGCATTCATCTCTCCTAAGGAAAGGGGAAGCAGGTTCATCCAGAGACTATATGGGTTTTCTGGATGCCCCACTTCTAGTCGCATTCTCCATTACTTGGGAGATAATGGTAAAAGAAAGCCACTCTCTTTGCCAAGTTTAGGGAATCCAGTGGTAGAAGTCATTGGAATCACACAGCTGTATAGAGGGCACTTCTGACACAGTCATTTCTGCAGGATTGTTTTGAAATTAATAGATGACTTTTAAGAGCCATTTTAGGTTCAAATTAAAATTAAGTGGGAAGTACAGAGTTCACCTATCCCCCACCCCTTTTCCCCCTATAGGGACAGCCTCCCCTTGCCACTCCCACCCTATTAACATCCAGCACCACAGGAGTACACTTGAGAAACAGGAATCTTAGATGGCTCCATGAACCTAGGATTCTTCAACATAGTAATCAAGACCCTAAAGCGTCCCAAGTGCTTCTATCTACTTATTTATGTACTCAAATGGAAAGCGTAATAACACACGGAATTAAGAATAAATATTGATATATATGCATGTTCAAATTAAATATGAGATAATAAAAAAGAATAAATATTGAGATTTGGCTTTGATTATTCCACCTGCTCCGATGCATAAGACAGTGACCACTCTAATTACATTTTATTTTGGTTAATGTTTCAATAAATTTGCTTTCTCTAAACCTATTGATAAAAAGAGGCCCAAATACAAGACTGATTTGTCAGGCAAATTCAGTCTGAGATTAAATATTTATTGTATCTAAACCACAAGTAGAAAGAAATTCAAAGGCTGACGATTTTAATGCCAACTCAACGCAAGATTGCACTTTGCTTGGTTTAGAGGAGAGGTAATTACACAGCTAACATCTGGGTTTTGAGGTTTTGAGGATGACATTTGGGTGGACTGGAGGTGGGAGGGGGAGGAAAGAACAAAGGGAAAGTCTCATGATTTTAGCTTCTGTCAGAAAAAGTGTTTGCTTAAAAGTAAAAACAAAATGAACATTAGAAAACAAGCAAAAAACAAGCATTTCAAGAAGTATTTACTAAGCAGGTGCTCAAAGTCACACTCAGATCCTCCAATTTCAACAAGAACAGGAGGTCAGGCTGCCACAAACTAATAAAATCAATCAACGAAGTGGGAATAACAGTGGGTTCACAGCAGGCCAGGCAGGATTTCCCTAAATAGGGCTCACCCTCAATCATCTCAATCAGTTTTCAGAAATGGCTTCTACAAAAACTACCCAAACATCCCCCTAATAATTTACACTCCTCCTCCACAATAGGGAAGCCATTTATTTACCAGAAGGTTTACTTTCTCTTTCAAACTCTGCTGACTTCCTCCCGCCCCACATTCGGCCAAGAAACAGCGGCAGGCCTTTTCTCTTCGGCCTTCTCTGACCCCAAACCGGAGAGCTGGTGCAAGAGAATCTGTTTCATGGAGGTGCTGAGTGGCTCTTCTTAAACCACAAGGCTGTTTTGAGTTTTCGTTTGCAAAGGAAAGTTACAGGACAGGAAAGTAAAGCTCGACTCCTCCAATGAAAACACACGCACTCACATAGCACAGATGTGAAAGAACAAATCCCTTCCTGGCCTCATACGATTATTCACTCTACTTAGGGTGCAGCCTCACCCCCAAGCTGTGACCTCACCCCCAAGCTGTGTGCTGGCCCACCTTCCTTGCCTGAGTCCCCCACCCCTCAAACCTTTCGTATTATCTGTACTTTTTGTATCAAGAACTCCAAGCGACTGTTTACATTCCTAAGTGGCCATAAAAATCTAATGTGTTGAATATTACTTCAAATAAATGGGCCACCATCAGAAGATGTAGAGACACATACGTCTGACAAAGGCACCCGTGTAAACGTGCTCTGTTCCTTTTGCGTGATAGCCTCCGTCTCCTCCACCACAGTGTAAATCCCCCTGCTCCCTATTCATTTAGTTTTTTTCCTATTAGGTTAGAAGCTCCTGATTACTCCTTCTTTCCTTTGGGTCATGAAAGGTTACCACAAATCATAACTGGTGTGACTTTATAGTTAGATACTGTGGTTTTTAATAATAGCAATTATTAGCACTCCACTTTTAGCTATCTCCCAGGTTCTGTGCAAAGTACTTCACATACCTTATCTTGCTCAATCCTTACAAATCCCTTACAATTGGATCTGGTATCTGCACTTTCTGGACAGAGAAAGTGAAACCGGGAGAAGTTAAGCAACTGACCCAAGATCTAAGGGGTGTTGGATCTGCGATGAAAGCCCAGGAAGTTTGAGCTCATTGCCATTCTTTTGACTCCTATCACAGCTGTGGATCATGAAATCCTCAAACTCACCTCACCCAAACATTTCAACATTACAGTAACAGTTACCTTAGGAAAGCTCGTGTTTGATGTAGTTAAAAAGTCAAAGGTCAGGGAAAAGTTCAGTGATTAGGAAAGTCATTTATTCTTAAGGATGGAGGGGGGAGGTTTTAGCAGAAAGGAAACCAGGCAATCTAAACTTTACTTTGGGGGCAGGTCTGCCTTTTTTATTACTTTTTTATTAGGCTATTAGAAAGGAATTTGCAATAAATTTGTCCAAGATAAATTGGTAGGTAGAAGCAGCTGCAAAATAGCTGGAGAAACACACACCAAACTAATAAGACATGTATAAAAAATTATACATGGTTTCTATTTCGACAAATTTAAATTTCTTTACACTAGCATGCGTTACTTTTATAAACAAGAAAAAAAACAACTTAATAATATCTGAACCCAATTATTAACAGAAGGGCTGAGAGTCAGCTTCCTTTCTCCTCAGTTCTCCTAAATTAAGAACTTCCACTTATAGCTCCCTGAACACACTACGCTGTTTTAAGCCTCTGCACGCTCATGTTCCCTCAACCTTGAATACAGCTATTCACCAACTCAACTTTGTTGGGAGAATTCCTAATCATCCTATAAAACCCTAATCATGTGTTCCCATGTGAATACCCTTCTATAATAAAGCCTTTCTCTCTCATCCCTAAAAAAATTAATCACTTTTCTTAGATATTTAATAAAAACTTGGATTTAGCAAGTTCTTACTGTACACCAGGCATTATGCTAAGTATTTTACCAGCATCATCTCCTGGAGTCTTAAATAGCACTAGGAGATATACACTGTTAGCCTCTCCTTTCATAGATGAGAAAACTGAGGTTCAGATTCTGACTAAGAAGTGGCAGATATAGGATCCAATTCCAGAATGTGCTGGACTCCAGAGTCTGACCTTTGAACCACTGTGCTGTCATCTTCCCACTCCTAAGTCCCTACTGACGAAGCACAGACCCTGGCCCCTATAATACCACTTCCGGTCCCTGAAACAGGGACCATATTGCATTATCCTTGGATCCTGCCTAGCATGATAACCAACTCTCATTACATAACATGCTTGTTGATCTGAACTAGAGTTGTGATATTAATAATATGATATAGGAAAACTGAACATAATAGAAATCCTTTCTTGCATATGCTATTCCTTTCAAAATCTGGAGATATTTCAAACAACTCACTACCGAAGTACCATAAAACCATCCTGACAAAAGGGCCCCACTGTAACCCAAGGTTCCTTGCAACAAGTGTGTAACCACAATATTAATTTCACCATAACCAACACAGATTGAGGTAGCCCAGGGATGTCATTCTGCTGGACCTCACCAAGGCTGCTCCAGGACACCAGGAGTTCTCCAGGATCTGGACATGTCCTTCAAGTGTTCATTGGCTAGTTGTCACACATGACCCAAAAGTTAAGGTAAAATTTTTTTAAATATGGAAGACAGAAAATATGAGTGGACATGTGTAGCCAGTTAAAAATCCTCATTAAAAAAAAAGAAAACAAATCCACTTCTGCACTTAACCACACAAATCTGCAAAGTCAGGACCCCTCTTTTTGGGTGCTGGTCCAGTTTATATGGTCATCTTCAATGACAACTTCCCTGGGGTGGAAGCCACACATACCCATTTACTTTATACAAATTAACCAACGTCAGGCATGTAGTAAGCACTCCATAATTAAACATCAATATTTGGCTTCAAAAATCTTTAAACTCCTTGACCTTGCATTCAAGACCTCTTACTCCTCTATTTACTTTGCTAATCTACTAGAATTGGGTCTGTGCCGTATCACCATACCTCCTTGCCCCAAATTCTTTACATCAGTCAAATGCCAACCATTATGTGGGTCTCAGATCAAATCTCTCCTCTGGCAAGAAGACTTCTAGACAACTCCAAGACTCATAACCTCTCCTCCTTCTGAAGACCTGTAGTGCTTAGTGAAGCACTGTCCAACAGCGAAGCATTCCACTCTATGATAATGGAAATGTTCTATATCTGTGCTATATGTTTTAAAACATATAACAGCTACCTTGCTGGACAGCATGGGCTTACAGTCTCACCATCTCTTTGAGGAAATCAAGTTGCATTACATGGATAAGAAATTCATGAAGTTGTCACAGTAGACTGCAAGGTCTGTCAACAAGGCATCTTGTTCCTCATAGCAACTTCACAAAGGTGTAAAAAGTAAATATTTGTTGATCTGTATATAACCTCTGAGAAAGCCATAAGATTAAAAGGTGCTGGACTCGGCCTCTGGAATGATGGCCACCACCTCTGCCCCATCTCACCATCTGAAAGTCATGACGTGCAGAGGCAGGAGGAAAGAGCAATTTGTATTTGGAGATACAAATGACAACTGATCAAGCCACAAGACACTTTGGTTTAAATGACATTTAGGTCATAACTGTCCTTCACCTACAAACCTGCCTCAGTAAATCTCTCTTTCCATTAGCAAATAGCTAAATTCTGATGGTAAATTATGCAGACTAAAAAGTTAGTTACCTGAGGGGAAGGAGATTGAGAGTTTGGGATTGACATGTACACACTGCTATCTTACAACAGATAATCAAAAAGGACCTTTTGTATAGCACAGGTAATGCTGCTCAATATTCTGTAATAACCTAAATGGGACTCACCTGTTTATTTTAAATATCTCCTTTGGAGTCTTACAGGATATTGATGGTATTTCATTGTCTAGGTATATGTTAGAATTTCACTGACACTTTTCCCAGTAGGGCCTACAGTCACTCTAAATTAAGACCTAATACTTAAGCATAGATAGTCAAAAGCAAACAAAATATACAGAAGGTACAAGCTCTACCACTATGGTATGTTGCTGCCCGGGCAAATGTCTTGTTCCTTACACCTCAATTTCCTTATCTTCAAAACAGAGTTAAGGTTACATGAACTATCTACCCTTTGTGGGTCAAATTATAATTATGGATATTTCTAGATGGCTGTTCTTCCCAAAAGAATGACATATAAAGATAGAAGATTTACGAATTTTCTAGTGGTTCTTTGTTGTAGACATGCTAGCAAATATAGAGATTAAGGTCAAGCCTCAGGGACTCCTCTTGTGGTCCAGTGGTTAAGAATCTACGCATTCAATACAGGAGAGTCAGGTTCAATCCCTGGTGGGGGAACTAAGATCCCACATGCCTTGGGGCAACTGAACCCACGCACCACAACTAAGACCCTATGCAGCCATAAATAAATAATAAATACACACACACAAAAAGCCTCTAGCATCTACACTTTCTTTATTTTTTTTTTGTATTAAAGACTTCTTTCCTCCATCCCACTGTGCAAATGTCACTGCAAAAATTCTACTAGTAGCTCAGCCTGGCACATGTAATAAGGAAATAAATGTGCTGACTCAGGGAATAGACATATTTAATATAAAACATAAAATTGGCTAAATCAAGTCATAACAGTCTAAATCCACATATAAAAGATTGAGATAATTTACGGTTCTGATTTATTCAAACCAATGCTCTATCAGCTCAGCCAGCCAAAAAACTACAACCCACACATAGAATAAATATGCCCTTTATTTATTTAACCAACCAGCAGGGACACGTTATATACATTTTTAATAAGAATAAGTGTGTCAATACCATGCATCCACTTGATATAACACAGAAAGATGTGGACTAAACATGGAAAAAACCACTCAGGTGACGGTTTGAATTAAGCTAACTGAAGTGCAACCACACCCCCAAACACAGGTAAAGTTTGCACACATGGCTTTGCCAAGGCCAGCTTGTCTTTGTTTCCCTCTCTGCATTTACCCAAGACCTTGGCTCTGAGACAGAAAACTCCCACTCTCGATTGGTTCATTCTGTCCTATGCAATTAAGCAACACCACAATCCAGTAAACGCAAGGGCTCAATTATTTATCTTCTGGCCAAGTTTACCAGGTGGTTATAAAAGAACAATGTCAAGGAGGAAAAAGGTTTATTTCTCTTTAGAGCTGGGTTGACGGGGGTTTTATTTGGATTTTTTTTTGGAAGAGGGAGAAGGGAAACACGACTTTACCCCCAGAAAAAGGCTGGGGGGAGTTTAGAAAGAGTACAAGACTGTCAATTTCCCTACAGGAAACTTGAATCTTATGCAATAATCCTACCCATAACCAAACAGCCCGCAAGGCTGTAAAGGGAAGACACCTATTCCTACCTCCTCCAGGGGGGCACAGCTGGCTCCTAAAGGAGCAGGAACAGGGCAAGGCGGAGGAAGTGGCTCAGCCGGGAGACGCCGGGCCCCGCCGGGGGGCGGCGAGGAGGCGCTTGCCAACCACCCCCCTCCGTGATCTCCGCCGGCGTGACAGTCGCTCCCGTGGCCGGAACGTCCCCAGAGCCCCAGGGAGCAGGAAGTCGGGGGGCTGTCCCTCGCTCCTGCCCCCCCACCCTAGAGTACCCTCGCCCCACGGTCCTCCCCCTCCAGTCCATTCTCTCTCTTCCTCTGCGTCTCCCCTTTTTCCAAAGAACGAAACTTCCTTCCAGCGCACCCCGTCCCTTCAGAGGTCGGCTCCTGTCATCCCGGGGAACTGTCCCTTCAGAGTGACCCTCCGTGTCTCCTCGTATCCCCCAGACCCCACTGAAGTTTCCATTCACTACCCCCCCAAACACCCCAGAAGCTCCCCAGCGCGCCCCTCCTCCCCCGGGATGCCCAGGCCTGAAGGCCGTCGGGGGGCAGCCCCACCCTTAACCCCCTTCACCTGCTGCTCGGGCTGAGGCCCGACTGGCCGGGGCTGCTTTTGCGCCGGGGTGCGGGCCGCGGAACTCCCTCAGGCCGCGGAGTCTCCCTTGGCAGAAGTGGGGAGAGCGCGGAGCTGGGGTGCTCGTCAGGGATCCGGTTCGGGCTCTCTCCCTCAGCGGCGACGTCGGAACCCCAGGCTCCCCCTCCCCGTCTACGCCGCCGCAGCTCCGGAAACCGCTGAATTACAGCCCCTCCAGCCAATCCCCGCCCAGCCCCCGCTTGGCCTGGGCACGCCGCTCATGTATAATTCATAACATGACCAGTTTTCTCGGCCACCCAGAGGCCCTGCTGAGCTTACTCTACATCCGAAGCCCCACCCACTGGCCAATGAAGAGAGCCTCTGGGAGGAAGGGCGGAGCCAACACAAGGCTGGGAACGCCCCTGTTCTGGCTGTTCCGACTCTTAGGACTCCTCCCTCCGCAACAACTGGGGAAGAACCGAGGCTCTGGGCAGAGGAGCCCGGGGGGAGGGAGGGAAGATGACTGGAATGTCCTGCTGAAAACTCAGCTGAGTTCCTGGCAGTGCGTGACGTCAAGACACTTTAAATGCCCCTGATGCGGCTCCTTTCTGCCTGCTCTCCGTCTTCCCGGCCCTTGGCACCACGTGGGGGCAAGGTTGGGAGCACTTACCACGTGGGAATCAGCCAGTTAGACAGTCCCCAGGTGTCGCCAGATCCTCTAGGGGCCCAACGCCCGAAATGGGTTTCTGGAGACAGCAAAAAGAACATGGGTGACTCCCGCCTGCTTTGAACTTCAGTTTCTGCGTGAGTCGGGACACACACACCCGGAAACATGACGTGGAAATAGAGTAATTACTAGAGTGCGTGGGGAGAAGGTAGTGGATTTAACCCTGCCCTTCGTTCCGTCGCTTCAAGCATCAAAGGCCAACGGCTCGCACATTGGCCGGTTCAAGGGAATAAGGAGACAGTACCAATGAAGGATGACACGTATACACATTGTTTTTATGCGTCTGAGTTGAAATACTTGAAATTGCGTGCCTTTTTCTTTTTTGCCTCATCTACTTCAAATGCAAGTTTTACTGCATTAACCAGTAGTTTATAGGAAATGTAGACATTTCACCTTACATAATAGATGTTCTTTGCATTATAGTGTGTGTGTGTGTGTGTAAGACTATTAGGGTCTTAAAAAAATAACAGCTATTAGTGATTGGTTGTGTTTGTTTAGTACAAAGAGGTATTAAAGATGAAATCTAAAAAGGGCCTGTTATCTCAACACCCAAATAAACCTTGATGACAGCTTTTTCAATGAAACTAACACATGTTTGTGGTTAGAAAATTCAGACAGTTCAGAAAACACAAAAATTAAAACTGAAAATATGCCCCCTTCCCCCACTAGTCCTTCTCGCCAAGGATAGCTATTCTTATTAATTTCTGGTGGGAAAATCAATGACTCCTAACCTTTGGGGAATCTGAGTTTGTTGGAGACTATGGATTCTACTCCCAGAAATACACAGCATGACATTTTACTTGCAAATTCTCCTGGTTCCCTAGTTTAGACCCTTGGACCGCCATATATGCAAATAAAGAGGTGAGAGCATCTGTAGGGTAAATGGTAGGGTCTTTCCTGGTGGGGCTGCGAGTTTCCTATTGCTCTCCCATAGACCCAGCCCAGCTTGGAAATTGCTATATTTGTCTGTAGTGTGTGTATGTGTGTGTGTGTTTGACTGCAATTATCTTAATCTTCCCTTTAGGGCAGATCCTCCACCTTCCACCTCACCTAAACTCTGCTTTAGCTATGCTTTCCCATGCAGTTGACTACCTCCTTAGTAACATAGGGGCTGATATTTATATATTTCTTATTGATACACTCTTGTTTCTCACAACAATTATATGTGGCAGATAGAGGCTATATTATCCATTGATAGGAAATTATGATAGAAATAGTATGATCATCTCAAGATCACAGATACTCAGAGGTATACCAGGTGGGTTCAGAGCCAGGTTTTTATTATGTATTTTATTTATTATTTTTAAAGTATTTATTATTTCTTTTTTGGGCTGCCCTGGGTCTTCGTGGCAAGGTCTTTTTTTCCCTCAGTTGCGGCATGTGAGCTCTTCAGTTGTGGCATGTGGGATCTAGTTCCTCGACCAGGGATGGAGACCAGGGGTCAAACCTGGGCCCCCTACACTGGGAGTGCAGCGTTTTAGCCACTGGACCATTAGGGAAGTCCCCAGAGCCAGGTTTTTAGAATCTACATCTCACAACTTTGTTCCATCCACCTGAACCCTGCCCTCCTTCTGGACTCCTCTGCTGACCTGTGTTTCCCTCACTGCCCTCCTCTCAATTCACACAGAAAATCTATCCCTGAATCTATCTGTTCCACCTATGAAACCTCTCTCCAGTGCAGCCACTGGCCTTTCTCCATACCACAGAGCCCCCCATGGCTTGAAGACAAGTTTCTCTCACCTGAGCCAATGCTTTGACCTGAACTCCCTTTTCCAATCTCATCCCCTCCATCTTAAACACCTGAAGCTCCCACACTGAATTTATTACCCTCCTCCAAACACCTTCTGTAACTTTACGCCTCTGCAAATCTCCTTGCCTCCAACTGGAATATCTTCTCTTTCCTCATTCCCTACTGGAAAACTCTTATTCATTATTCAAAGTCCAGTTCCAGCACCACCTCCTCTGGGCTTTCCGAGACTCTTCCTGGCAAAGTTAATCTCTTCTCCTGGATTCCTTTAACAGGTTATTTCCCCATCTAGTTTAGCATTCTCCACCTTGGACTCCAATGAATCCATTTGTTAGCCTACTTCCTGGTAAATAAAATTAATAATTAACTTTTATAAAACAATCACCATTTTCCAGGAACTGTGCTAAGCTTTTTACATAGATTATCTCATTTGACCCTCACCAAAACCCAGTGAGGTGGGTACTGTTGCATTTCTCATTTTCAGCTAGGCAACTATGGCAGAGAAAGTTGAAAGACTGGTCCAAGGTCCCACAGATAGAGACTACATGCAAACTCAGAATGAGAATCAGGCCTGGCTGCCTCCTTTGTCCATAAGCTTGAAAACATCTCCTCTAAGCTTTTGGGTTCTGGAGGCCTGAACCCCTTCATACTCACTTTCGTAATTCTAGCATCTAGCCCAGAACTCACCTAAGCCTGAGTTAATGAAATATTAATCAACAGGTGTTGAATAATCATATTAGCAATAGCTAACACGTGGAGTGTTTACTATGTGCTAGTTACTGCTTCTGAGCTTGTGTTATGCAGCTCATCTGTTAACTCATTTCATCCTTAAAATAGCTCCAAGATACTCTGATTTTACAAATGAGAAAAATGAGGCTTACCCCAAGGTTAAGTGACTTACCCAAGAACAAAGAGCTGGTAAATGACAGTCAGATTCAAACCCAAGTGTGTTCAATTGGAGAGCCTGAATAGCTTCTCTTCCTTGACTTCATATCAAGGATAAAACTTCCTTTTGGATCTCCAAGGAAGGAAGGACCTAAAGGAGGAGAAAACCTGATGCCTGCACCCTCTACCCATCAAATAAATAAGGGCAGAGTGCAGAAGTCCAGCCCATTCAAGTCCATGGTGGATGGACATATCTTTACAAACATATCTGCAAATTCTTTGACACTTCTTGCGTCTATAATAAATGTAGAGTCTCATTCCACATAGAATACAATGGTTATTATGCTGCCTGACTTTTGAGGTTAGGTCATAAAAGACAATACAGGACTACCTTGGTGGTCCAGTGGCTAAGACTCTGTGCTCCCAATGCAAGAGGTCTGGGTTCGATCCCTGGTCAGGGAACTAGATCCCACATACCACAGCTAAGAGTTCGTGAACCACAGCTAAAGATCCTGCAGACTGCAACTAAGATGATCCTACATGCTGACAGATAACTAAGCCCTGGCACAGCCAAATAAGTAAATAAATATTTTTAAAAATTAAACGGCAATACAGTGTCCACCTGACTCTTTCTCTTGGAACACTCACCCTTGGAACTCAGCCACCGTGCTATAAGGAAGCCTACGCAACATGTAGCAACCACCTGAAAGTGTTCTGGCTAACAGTCTAGCTAAGGCCTAGGTGACAGCAAGCACCAACTGTGAGTCAGACTCCATATGATTCCAGCCGCAGTTTTCAAGCCACCCGGATGGAGGCCAGATGGAGGCCAGATGGAGCAGAAATGAGCCGTTTTTGCTGAGCCTTACCCAAATTACACATTCACAAGCAAAATAAATGTTGTCATTGTTTTAAGCTACTAGGTTCTTTGTTTGGTTTTTCCTTTAATTGAGGTAACATTGGTGTATAACTGTTTCATGTGTGCATTTTATTTCTATTTCTATATAGCCTATAGCATGCATGCTCGAGAAGTCGCTTCAGTCATGTTTGACTCTTCGTGACCCTATGAACTGCATCCCACCAGGCTCCTCTGTCCATGGGATTCTCCAGGTAACAATACTGGAGTGGGTTGCTGTACCCTCCTGCAGGGGATCTTCCCAACCCAGGGACTGAAGCAGGATCTCTTACGTCTCTTGTATTGGCAGGCAGCCAGTAGTACCACCTGGAAAGCCCCAGCCTATAGCATGCTGCTGCTGCTACTGCTGCGAAGTCGCTTCAGTCGTGTCCGACTCTGTATGACCCCATAGACGGCAGCCCAGGAGGCTCCCCCGTCCCTGGGATTCTCCAGACAAGAACACTGGCGTGGGGTGCCATTGCCTTCTCCAGCCTATCGCATACTCACCACCAAAAATGTAGTTTCCATCTATCATCATACAGCTGATAGATGTATCTTTCCCATTTTGCCCTTCCCTCTGGTAATCGCTACTCTGTTCTCTGTATCTACATGTTTGTTCTTGTTTGGTTCGTTCATTTATTCTGTTTCTTTTTTTGTTTTTTATATTTTACATAGGAGGGAAATCATTGAGTATTTGTCTTTCTCTATCTGATTTATTTCACTTAGCATAATACTCTCAAGGCCCATCCATGTTACACATGGCAAGATTTCACCTTTTTATGGCTGAGTGGTATTCCAGTGTGTGTGTGAGTATGTGTACCATATCTACTTTATTCATTCATCTATTAATGGGCACTTAGAATGTTTCTACATTCTAGCTATTGTACATAATGCCACAATTAACATAGTGGAGCACATATCTTTTTCATTAGTCTTTTTGTATTCTTTGGATAAAAACCCAGAAGTAGGATTGCTGGACTATTATTTTAGTTCTGCTCTTAATTTTTTGAGCAACACCATAACTTTTCCTATAGTGGAAAAGTTATATTCCTGCCTACACCAATTTACATTCCTGCCAACAGTGTATGCTGCTGCTGCTGCTAAGTCGCTTCAGTCGTGTCCGACTCTGTTCGACCCCATAGATGGCAGCCCACCAGGCTCCCCCGTCCCTGGGATTCTCCAGGCAAGAACACTGGAGTGGGTTGCCATTTCCTTCTCCAATGCATGAAAGTGAAAAGTGAAAGTGAAGTCGCTCAGTCGTGTCTGATTCTTATCGACCCCATGGACTGCAGCCTACCAGGCTCCTCCGTCCATGGGATTTTCCAGGCAAGAGTACTGGAGTGGGTTGCCATTGTCTTCTCCGAACAGTGTATGAGGGTTCCCTTTTCTCCACATCCTTGCCAACACTTGTTATTTTTTGCCTTTTTGATATAACCACTCTAACAGGCATGAGGTGATATTTCATTGTGATTCCAATTTGCACTTCCCGAAAAGTTAGTGATGTTGAACATCTTTCCACAGGCCAGTTGGTCATCAGTAAGTATATCTTCTTTGGAAAAAAAAGTCTGTTCATCTTCTCTGCTGCTGCTGCTGCGTCACTTCAGTCATGTCCAACTCTGTGCGACCCCAGAGATGGCAGCCCACCAGGCTCCCCCGTCCCTGGGATTCTCCAGGCAAGAACACTGGAGTGGGTTGCCATTTCCTTCTCCAATGCATGAAAGTGAAAAGTGCAAGTGAAGTCGCTCTCTTAGCGACCCCATGGACTGCAGCCTACCAGGCTCCTCCATCCATGGGATTTTCCAGGCAAGAGTACTGGAGTGGGGTGCCAGTGCCTTCTCTGTTCATCTTCTCTACTCTTAATTAATTAATTTATTTATTGGTCATGCCACTCAGCTTAAGAGATCTTAATTTCCTGACCAGGGATTGAACCCAGGCCCCCTGCAGTGGAAGTTCGAAGTCCTAATCTTTGGACCACCAGGGAATTCGATTGGATTGCTTGTTTTTGTTATTGTTGAGCTATATGATTTCTTTCTGTATTCTGGATATTAACCCCTTGGATATATCATTTGCAAATGTAGTCTGCCATTCTGTAGGTTGTCAGTTGTCTTTTCATTTTGTTGATGGTTTTCTTTGCTGTGTGAAAGTTTTTAGTTTGTTGCAGTTTCATTTGTTTTTCTTTTTTAAATTTTTCTTTATTTTTAAAATTTATACATATTTATTTATTTGGCTGTGCCAGGTTGCCGCATGCAAGATCTTTAGTTGTGGCATGTGGAATCTAGTTCCTCGACCAGGGATCAAACTCGGGCCCCTGTATTGGAAGCACAGAGTCCTAACCACTGGTTCATCAGGGAAGTCCAAATTTTTATTTTTTTGGCCATGCCGTAACAGCTTTCAGGATCTTAGTTCCCCAACCAGGGGTTGAACCCACACAGCAGTGAAAGAGCCCTAACCAAAGGACAGTCAGGAAATTCCCTCTTTTGTTTATTTTTGCTTTTGTTTCCCTTGCCTAAGGAGCTATAGCTGGAAAGATATCGCTAAGACTTATCAAAGAGCATATTGCCTATGTTTTCTTCTAGGTGTTTTATGGTTTCAGGTCTAACATTCACGTCTTTAATCCATTTCGAGTTGGTTTAGCTTCGTTCTTTTGCATGTGGCTATACAATTTTCCCAGCAACATCTATCGAAGAGACTATCATTTCTCCATTGTGTGTCCTTACTCCTCTGTTGAATATAAGTTGTCCATTTTTGTGTGCGTTTATTTCTGGGCTCTAAATTCTGTTTCATTTATCTAGGTACTGCCAGTATTGTGCTGTTTTGATTACTATGGCTTTGTAATTTATAGTTTGAAATCAAGAAGGATGATACCTCCAGCTTTGTTATTTTTCCCCTCCAGATTGGTAAGCCAGTATATTTTGGGATGGTTTGTTACTCTTCACATTAGGTAAATTTAGATCCCACATGCTGAGTGGTATGGCCAATAAATAAGTAAATAAACAAAATCACAGAGAAGGGCAGGTCCATGCAACATGAATTCCTTGGACTTCTACTTTCTGCAAAAACACTTCTCAGGCATCATCATGCAAGCAGCTCTCTTCAGTCCTGTCTGAAAAACAGTCCTCCTTACTCAGTATTTTCAAGGCTAAATGTTTTTCCTATGCTGCTTAAAACATCATCCATACCATGTCATTCCCACATGCATGCTAAGTTGCTTCAGTCTGACTTTTTGTGACCTTACCAACTGCAGCCCATCAGGCTCCTCTGACCATGGGATTCTTCAGGCATGAATACTGGAGTGGGTTGCCATGCCCCCCTCCAGGGGATCTTCCCAGGTCTCCTGCATTACAGGCAGGTTGTGAGCCACCAGGAAGCCCTGTCATTCCCATGGGGCTTAGGAAAAAAGGAGTTCTCCTTTCTCATTCCCTCCAAGGCCCCACCTATCCCACCAAATTCTCTCCTGTCCCCTCAATTCCAGCCAGTCCATTGCCACCTCAGGGCCTTTGCATATGCCCTTCTTTTTCCTTCTGTAGCTCTGGTATGGCTAGTTCCTTCTCACCCTTCTGGTCTCACCTGCTCAGAGAGAGCTTGTCTAACTACCTCCACCTAAGGTTGCTCCCAGCAACTTTAGTCTTATCTCTATGTGCTGTTTCCTCTGAAACTCTTATCATAATCCTCATTTTATTTATCTATTTACAGTTTCTTATCTGTCTTCTTCATTTTACTATCAGTTCTGGAAAAATGGATTTTGCCTGTTCACTTCTTCCTTGTCTCTCCCTGCAGGACACACAGTAGGTGCTCAATAAACACATGGACTAAATGGGAGTGCTCTTGGTTCCACCCCTGCCACGGTGGGTTTTATCAGTTCTCCTCTTTCTCTTGACCTTTTCCACTTATTCCTTCCCTTCTGTTTCTGCAGATTCTCTGTCTTTCCCATCTTGACCTTCAAGTAACTCCCCCCTTTCCCATCTTGGTCCCCAAGTCCTTACCCCAACTTGCCCCACCAAGGTGGCTTCTGCACTCTCCTCTCCATAGGACAGTGCTCTTGAAGGTCATTAGGGACCTTTTTCTCACCAAAGCTTATGTCTTCTTCTGGGTCATTTTATTTTAACTTGACTGTAGAATCTGCCAATCATTCCCCTTCCACCCTCCTAGATAGTCTTTCCTCCCTTGACCATCACAATGGTCAACAGAAGCAGCTGCATTAACTAGAAGGCTGATGTGAGCTGAAGTGAGACACAGAGTTTGAATCCTGGCTCTGACACAGAATAAATGGTGCAACCCTGGGCCAGTTCCTTAACCTCTGTGAGTGTCAGCACCCTCATCTTCAATGGAGAACCTAATTCTGACCTCAGGAAGTTTGCATTAAAGGGTTCTTGATACAAGAACAAAGATACAAATTAAGTGTGTAGCATGACAGATAAGAGCCAGGCTCAGACACCCCACCTACACAGCAGTGTGACCCTGGGTCAGTTGCTTAACCTCTCTGAGCCTGTTTTCTCATCTACAGAACAGAGAATATGAGTGCACCTACCTCTTAGGTTGTGAAGATAGAAGAGAATACAGTGTTAGCTAGAATCTTATTCAAAAAAAAAAAAAAAAAACCCACTAAAAAAAAAACAAGAGTAGGGTGGGGGAAACTTATTGGAAAGAATCTGAGGTCTCTCCCAAATTCCAATAAAGAGTTGAACAACCACACCTTATAATTCCAGGAACCTCACCACAAGTGGACGTCCCACTAAGCTCTGCCATTCACTTGTCATGACTTGACTTGAGGCTGCTACTGAAATGTTCAGTCTCTAACCATGGTAATAAGAAGGGTAAGTGAAGGTTCCAAATGTTTTGAATCGCTGGTGTTTTTTAATGCTACCATTTTAAGCATTCATATATATATATTATATATATGAATTCTATATATATTATATATATATATGAATTCTATATATATATTATATATATATATATATAGAGAGAGAGAGAGAGAGAGAGAGATTGTGCTAGGTCTTTGCTGCTGTGCAAAGACTTTCTCCAGTTGTGGCATGTGAGAGCTACTCTAGTTGCGGTGTGCAGGCTTCTTATTGCAGTGGCTTCTCTTGTTGCAGAGCACGGGCTCTTAGTTCATGGGTCAGTAATTGCAGCTGGTGGGCTCGGTGGTTGTGGCTCACAAGCTTAGTTGCCCCTCGGCATGTGGAATCTTCCCAGACTGGGGATCAAACCTGTGTCCCCTGCATTGGCAGGAGGACTCCCAGCCACTGGATCACCGTGGAAGTCCTCAAGCATTCTTTTTCACTTTTTTGTTGTTGTTCATCTGATTGGAATTAAATTTCCAATTTCCTGGCAGCTGTAGGCTCAAAATTCTAAATTGCTGGCAGAGAGGATTTCATTGGTCCAGACAGGCATCTTTGAAAAAGCAGCTTGGACAGGGTTATCCAGTAAAAGTAGGTTCCAAAAAAGAAGGTTCTGGTTATCTGGTAGAGACAAAGACCTGGAGGGAGGGAGCAGGGATTTTCCAAGCAGAAGGACATCAGATAAGCACCAGAATCACCTAAGATAATACCTATGAAAGTGCCCTGCACCCAGTAAGGTGTTCTTCTCCCTCTCCAACCATCCCACAATCTACTTTACTGTTCCCTCCAACCCCATCAACTTCTTAAAGCGGGGCATGGCTGCTTTAATTTTACAATCCATCATCTTCTCTCCCTAACTTCCCCCTCCCTTGGCTAGCTCATCTGTTCCTAGCACTTCAAAGATCACTTCTCTTCTGATAACTATTTTATGCTGAGTCTTATAAGGTACAAATAAACAACCTTCTCTTCCAGGTCCACAGTAACTTCCTCTCTATGACTCCTGCTTTTCTCATCTATAAAACAAGACCCTTTGGGAATTCTCTGGTTGTCCAATGGTTAGGGCTCCACATTTCCACTGGGTTCAATCCCTGGTTGGGGAACTAAGATCCTAAAAGCCATGTGGTCAAAATATTAAAAATAAATAAATAAATAAAACAATACTCTTACAGGTTTCAACACTCCATAATTTTTTTTTTTTTTTGGCTGTGCAGCATATGAGATCTTATTTCCCTGACCAGGGATCAAACCTACACCCCCTGCAGTGAAAGCACAGAGTCTTAACCACTGAACCACCATGGAAGTCCCCTCATTATTCTATTAACTGTTCTTCAATCATGTCCCAGAGAAGGCAATGGCACCCCACTCCAGTACTCTTAACTGGAAAATCCCATGGACGGAGGAGCCTGGAAGGCTGCAGTCCATGGGGTCGCTGAGGATTGGACACGACTGAGCGACTTCACTTTCACTTTTCACTTTCATGCATTGGAGAAGGAAATGGCAACCCACTCCAGTGTTCTTGCCTGGAGAATCCCAGGGACGGGGGAGCCTGGTGGGCTGCCGTCTATGGGGTCGTACAGAGTCAGACACGACTGAAGTGATGCAGCAGCAGCAGCAGCAATCATGTCCTCAGTATTCCTGTCTCTTTGCCTTTCCACACACTGCTCCCTTTGCCTGGAGGACTGTGCCTGTCCCACATCATTATTTTCATTTATTTAACACATACTGAGTATCTACTATGTCAAGAGATACCTGTTGGGTCCTGTCTGGCTCACAACGAGTCCTCCTTTCCTAGGAATTGCTTCCTCTACTCCCCATTCATATTCTGGAATAGGTCCCTTCAGGCATGTCTGTATTTCATGGTCCTATTCTCCCAGTCATAGATGATTAAACCCTGGGTGAGCACATGTTTACTGGCTTAATCAGAGTCTCTCTGCCAGGAATTTGGAATTTGAAACTGAGAGGCACAGAGCCTGGGAGCCCTTCAAGCTGAGTTCCATTAATGTCAGTGCTTTCAAGAGGGCCATCCATCATCTCCCTCTCAAAAGTCCCTGGAGATCCCCTGATTCCTACTCTTCCCAGCCTGACCACTCAGCAATTCCTTGGTGTCCATGGGACACCTTGGCAGCCTTCCAACATAAGTTCCTGTTTCCCCTTTTGGCCGGTGTTCTTTTGTTATGCTTTTAACCTAATAACATTTACCAATGAAATTGTGTATGAGACTCTGTTAGGCTCTAACAGTTAGGTTAAGTGTTAACAGTTTTGTGTTAGGTGACACAAAAATCAAGTAAAATATTGTCTCTGCCCTCCAGCAACATGTATTTCAAATCCTACCCTTTGTGAAGGATTATAACTTAAAAGCCCTCTTCCTCTATAAGTTTCTCCATATTCCCCAAGCAGGGTGAATCTGTTTTCAGTGTATTGCCATTGCATTCTGCTTTACTTCTCTTACTCAATATCTCTTTGAGTTATTTTGAACATCTGCCTCTCCCACTAATTGCAAAATGTTTCAAATCAAGAGCTAGATATATTATATCTTGGCTGTTAGCACAATATCACAAATAGATCCATGGGAAGGAACACCTGATTCTTTGTCCACCCATCATCTTCTCTCCTTCCCCTAACAGCAACCCATTTTTCCTTTGGGAAATCAGCTTTCCTTGCTGAGCAGCATGCAAGATCTTAGTTCTCAGACCGGGGATCAAACCCATGCCCCCTGAATTGGGAGCTTGGGGTCTTAACCACTGGACAGGACTTCCCTGGTGGTCCAGCAGTTAAGAATCTGCCTGTCAATCTGCCTGTCCCCTGCCTGCAGGGGACAATTTCCATCCCTGGTCTGAGAAGACCCCACATGCCACAGAGCAACTAAGCCCGTGCACCACAACCACTGAACCCTTGCTCTGGAGCCCATAAGCCACAACTACTGAGCCCACATGCTGTAACTATTGAAGCCTGCACACCAGAGCCCGTGCTTCACAACAAGAGAAGCCACTGTAATGAGAAGCCTGAGCACCACAGCGAAGAATAGCCCTCGTTTGCTGCAACTAGAGAAAGCCAGCAAGCAGCAATGAAGACCCATCTCAGCCGAAAATAAATAAATAAATAAAATTTGACCACCGGACCACCATGTAAGTGTCTTCCTCCACACTCAATTCTATGCTGCAGGTGAGTTCTAGAAATGGTCCATGGCCTAGATTTGGTCAGAGGCACAGTGATTTGAATATGTGACATCTCAGGAGTGTATCTGAAATTCTGGAAAGATTTGGAAAGAAATCCTCTTAACTGGGGTTGTTGAGCTGTCAAGCCGTAAGCCTGCAGCTATTGATGGTCATCTTTGCCAACACACTGTGAAAATCTAATTGCAAATGAAAAACACAGCAGAGAAGAGGAGATAGGAAGAGAAATTCCTAGTGATGTTACATCAGAACTTGCAACCAGACACTCCTCGACCTACCATTGGAAACTTTTTCGATTACTTTAACTCCTTTGATTTTTATTTTCAGCTTTGGTGGGTTTTTTTGTATGATTGTTTTGTTTTATTTTGGCTTTTTCTGCTGAAGCCAGTCTGAGGTGAGTTTATGACCATTGCAATAAAGTTTTAAAATTTGTTCAACGAACGTTTATTGACATAGAGTCCTATGGGAACCCTGAGAAGGAAATGATCAGTATGACTGGAGAAGAGGTTGGTTTATGAGGGGAGATGGAAAGAGGGAGGCTATTCCAGAGGGAGGTAAGGCCCACAGGCCTGAAAGTATGTGGGCCATTTTTGACCAGCAGACTGCTATAGAGCATATTGAACAGCAGTAAGAACTGAAGCAGGGACCAGACTCTTTAAATATATATATATATATTTATTTGGCTGTGTTAGCTCTTAGTTGTGGCAGACAGACTCTAGTTGTGGCATGTGAGCCCAGCAGTTGCAGCACATAAGTGCTTAGTTGCTCTTAGGCATGTGGGATCTTAGTTTCCAGACCAGGGATCAAACCCATGTCCCCTGCATTGCAAGGTGGACTCAGCCACAGGACCACTAGGGAAGTCCCATGGGGCCAGACTCTTATGATATCTTGTGAGCCGTGCCAAAGACTTTAACCCTATCGTCAAAGGAAGACATTTAAACTGGAAAGTATGTTTTCTTTAAAAAAGAAAATCTATGTACCTATATAAATAATATAAATAAGTTTATATCTCTATCTCTACCTGGCAGTAACATGGGGAATAGATTAGAAAGAATCTAAAGGCAGTTCAAACACCGCAGGTGAGAGCAAATGAGATCTGGACGAGTGTAGGACGCTGCAGCTGTCTTCTCCTGCCCCTGAAGAAAGTTACCTCTTGGGATAAGGACTTTGGAAGTACTATTTAGAGATCTGATAACTCAGTCTGTAGAGGAACTCCCTTAGATCCCAGGTGTGGACAAAAGATTGCTGCCTGCCATTATCAGTAAGGGCTTCCCTGGTGGCTCAGTAGCAAGGAATCCACTTGCAGTGCACGTGCAGAGATGCTGGTTTGATCCCTGCGTGGTGATGGACAGGGAAGCCTGGCATGCTGTAGTTCATGGGGTCGCAGAGTCAGACACGACTGAGCGACTGAACTAAATTGAACTGGGGAAGGGTCCCTAGAGAATTTTCCGGGAAAATTCCATGGACAGAGAAGCCTGGTTGGCTGTAGTCCATGGGGTCGCAAAAGAGGTGGACACAACTTAGCGACTAAAGGAAACAACAATTATCAGTAAACAAAAGATGTTGAATCAAGTGTCATATTACAGCCACCCTGACAGTGAGTGCTGAGGGAACTCAGGATAGAAATTAAGATTGCCCACCATTCTGCAGTAAACTGCTGGATCCTCCCCTCCCACCCCCTATACCCACTGCCCTATACCTGAGGAGACTCACAATGAGAAAACACAGGACACCAGACCCAGTTGAAGTGCATATCAGTGAAATGAATTTAGTGAGTGCAGACTTTGCACCTTCCCGTCCATAAAAAGGGCTTCCCTGGTTGGTGGCTCAGACATAAAGAATCTGCGTGCAACTCGAGAGAGCTGGATCTGATTCCTGGGTGGGAAAGATCCCCTGGAGAAGGGAAAGACTATCCACTCCAGTATTCTTGCCTGGAGAATTCCATGACAGAGGAGCCTGGCAGGCTACATACAGTCCATGGGGTTGCAAAGAGTAGGATGTGACTGAACGACTAACAATCAACACATAAAGAAGCACTAATTTCATTAACTTGAAATGTCTGGTTTTCTTTAATTAACGATAATCTTCAATGTTCCGACTGCCTGACCTTTGTTGCAAAACTGCTTAGTATCCTGGCTCCTCCCTTTTGCCTCTTTAGAACAGTTTCTCAGCGTTATCTGAGATGCTGTGTCCCAGGCTTGAAGCCCTCATAATGTCTGCCAAAGAAAACATAACTCTCAACTTTTAGGTTGTGCTTTTTTTTTTGGTCAACACAGATAATGTTTGATGGGATCCTTCGAGAGACAATACCTCTAGTTTATTGTCTGATTCTAACCCATGGAAATAGTGCTAATGAGGGTGGGCAAGTTGATGACCAGTTGGTGGAAAAGATGCTTTGTGGGAATGGGACCTTGGAATGTCCATCAAATCCTATTGGTAGGAAGCTATTTCATGAAAGCCTCCTCCTCCCTTCGGCTGCAAGCAAAGAAGAAAAGGAATAATTTCTGACTTAGGCAGAGCTTCTGGAGTTGTGGCCCCACACTGTGATGTAAAGGAGGAATGTCATGGAACAGGGGCCAGCAGAAAAGTGGCTCTTCAGAGAATTAGGGCCACTTCTAACAAAATGGTGTCCAGAATAGAGCTGGGTAGGGAAGTTACAGCAAAGTAATTTGGCTGGTAGTGAAAGTGTGGTGGACCAGTGAGCAGGATGGCTTACAGAAGCAAAGGGGAAAGAACCAGGAAACTTACTGCTTTGAGTAAGAAAAGTGAACAATGGCTTGGTATCCCAGGGCCCTTCCTGGTTTCCCTCAAGCTCATTACTCCACAGCTGGGGTCCC
Organism: Bos indicus x Bos taurus; assembly: GCF_003369695.1. Taxonomy (NCBI): domain Eukaryota; kingdom Metazoa; phylum Chordata; class Mammalia; order Artiodactyla; family Bovidae; genus Bos; species Bos indicus x Bos taurus. Next base: position 43,613,886 of record NC_040094.1, read on the forward strand.
GATGTCATTCCCTGCTTCTCACAGCTGCCCCTCTGCATCCCTCAGGAAGGAGGATCCTGAGCGTGGTTCTCCTGGCCGAGGGGAAGCTTCATGGCTCCCAGGCTCTGAATTTTAATCCTTAGTTTCATCTCTTTTGGAGGAATGCCAACCCTTTTGGAGGAATGCCAACCCTTTTGGGGGGACTTAGAACCCAAGACTGCCGTGCTTGCTGCCAGGGTCGGCAGCAGGGGACCAAGGGAAATGGGTGGTTCCTGAGGAAGGACTCAGCTTGTTTGGGGTGGTACTACAAGGCCAGGACACAGCCCCAGAAATGACATTGTCTTTATTTGGACACCCCTCCCCAGGTGATTCTGATGCTGGCAGAACTCACATGACAATTTGTTTTCTTTGCTCTAGGAAATCCATAACTTGTGAGCAGGTAGGGCTGGCTGCTCATGAGGAAGAGAGGGTGTACAGACAATGAAAGAGGTGCCCATCCCAGGGCTGTAGGGAGAATGAAATATGCTGTGTGGCTATGACTGGCATCTCTAGCACGCACCAGAATCCTTTTTCTATGACATTCAGCCTCTGACTTTTCCCCTCCCCTAGGCTGCCTCCCACAGGACGGATTTGGCAGCCTGAATTTGCTGGGGGCAGAGCTCAGGCTGAGTAGAGTAACTGGGTGGGTCTGGAGGGCTAAGGCTCTGAAGGCAGAGAAGCAGTCTAGACACTACAGGATTACAGACACGGTGAAACTGGAGCCAGGGTGCCTGACTTAAAATCCCAGCTCCAGCACTTACCACCTATGGGACGTTAGACAAGTTACTCTGTGTGTATGTCTTCCCATTTCTAAGTGGGATAATTGTAATACCCCAGTCCCACTTCCCATCCAGGCAAATGCTGCACGTTTAAACTAGCAGTGTCTCTCTTTCATTCCCTGGTTCCCTCCTGTTCTCTGGAACTCATCCTATGTAACTGCCTTCGAAGAATACAATCCAACACAGATCCTTTTAGAAAAGCAGGTTTATTGGTCGGGCTGCTCACCAGGACACAGCAACACGAGAGGCTCCCCAGAGCCCACAGGAAACTGTATCTGCCCACAACTCAGGCCCCTTCAGCACCAAGGAACCTCGTCCCACAATCCCCATCCTCCCTCAGCTGATGTGTCTCCAACCATTTGGAAGAGAGAAGGGAACCAAGGGTGGGGGGGGAGCAAAGCTTTGTGTTGTATAAAAGGTGTGTCCCCGGACTCCCTCCCTCCAGCCCTTAAAACAATTAGCTGCAATTTTCTAAAATGCAGAGCAGGGAAGATAAGGCAGAAGGGGTGAGGGGAGAAGGAGGGAGCTTCAGCTCTCCTCTTCGGGCTGTGACTTGGGGGTGAGGGGGGTGTCCTTGCTTCTGACAAGTTCCCTTTATGGGGGAAGAACAGGGAGACTGAAGTGTCCTGAGGAGAACCTGATCAGAAGTCAGGCCTTTGAACTGGAAGCAGCACCCCTCTCACCCCAAAGATTCAGGAGAGGAACTCACAAGGCTACGGAGGTCTTGGCATGTTCTACAGCTTTATGATACTAGCTCTAGGGAAGGATCTTGAAAAGAAACTGCCAGGAGTGAGCCAAGGCCGGGCTGCCCTACACACAGGAATTCCTTACTCTCCTCTCCCCTTCTCCTGCTCTCAACTTGGTGACCTGGCCTTTAGCATCTGGTCTCTTTCCCATCAGCCTCCCTCCTAACTATAATACCAGCTTTCTGGACCCTGGTGCTGCCCTCTTCTGGGACCCTAATTTTCTGGGCTATGAGAAATGGGCTGTCCCTGGGGGCACCATAACCAGTAGAGGTAAGGGGTAAGGCTTACCTCTCTCTTCTTGGATGATGGGTTTCTCACACTGCCCTACCTACTAGTCCTGAAAAATTGTCCTGCTGTCCTCTGAGAACCCCAATAAGATGGGATCCTTGTCCTGTGTTTCTCCTGCTACTAATGAGCATTCTCTTTTCGCCCATTTCCACCTTCTACTATTTTCTGCTTTCCTTCAGAGCCATAGCCATGGGCACCTTTGCGAAGATGCATAAACATGAAGTGCCCTCCCTCCCTCCCCCAGAGCTCTGCCTGGATCCAGCCTTCCTTACTGGGACCTTTTGCAGATACAGCCTGTGCTAGACCCTCATGTAGGGTCATGGCTTACTCTGCTCTCTCTCTGACACTGCCCTGATGCTGCTATTGCTAAGTCGCTTCAGTCTTGTCCGACTCTGTGCGACCCCAGAAACGGCAGCTAGATACTCCCAAAAGCTGCTTTCAAATCCTTCCAGTATGGGGTCTCCCGTGTGGGCAAGGGGCCCTTTCATGGTAATTTTGGCTTTGAAGCCGCCAGAGATCAGAATGAGAAAGAAGAGCTCAGTGAACAGGAATGACAGCAGCCGGGTAAGCGTGTGTGTGTGTGTGTGTGTGTGTGAGTGTGTGTGTGTTTGTGTGTGACAGCAGCCGGGTAAGCGTGTGTGTGTGTTTGTGTCTGACAGCAGCCGGGTAAGCGTGTGTGTGTGTGTGTAAGTGTGTGTGTGTGTGTGTGTAGGGGTGGGGGGCGGGGAGAAGGCAGCCTGCCCCAAGCCTGGGCCTAATCACGGAAACGACAGCAATTTCCTCTAGGATTCCCGACTTGGATCCCCAGGACACGAATCACCGCCCTCTGCATTTCCACCCAGCCTACGCCTACAATGGGGATGTCCATGGTGCAGGCTGCCTCCCCCTCGTCTTAATAGCTGTAAGACTTGGAGGGGGTGCTCGTTGTGGGGAGGTGTTCTCGATTTAAAAATATCTCAGCCCATTTGGGGCAGAGAGAGAGAAAGAATGCGAAAGAGAAAGTTCGTAGAGGGAAAGGAATCGGGGCGGGGGCGGGGAGAAGCGGGGCGGCGCGGCCTTCCGGGCACAGCCCCGCGCCCGGCTCAGTCGCTGTCGCTCTTGTCCACCAGCACGGCGTCCGACTCCTCCGTGATCTCCAGCAGCGTGTGCACGTCGGGGCTGCTCCCGCGCAGCAGGTCTGCTGCCTCGCCGCGCTCCGCGCCGCCCTCCTCCTCCTCGGCGCCCACCTCCACCATCTCCGTGGCCTTCAGCACCTCCACCTGGCCCTCGCGGATCTTCTTGACGTGGAACGTGAAGGGCGGCACCTTGTAGACCGCGGTCTTGGAGCGCGCGTAGACCACGTGGTCGGGCGTGAAGGACTTACGCAGCTTGTCTCGCGAGCTCTTGAGCTTCTCGCGGCGCTCGGCGGGGACCAGGCGCGTGCCCAACTTGTTCATGCGCTTCTCCAGGGTGTGCCGCGTCTTCTCCAGGTTCTCCTTTGTCTTGAGGCGGGTCCTCTCCAGGTTTTCGCGCGTGCGCACTTTGGTCTTCTCCATCTTCTCCTTGGAGAAGGCCTTCTTGAAGTCGTCCACGCGCCGCAGGCCGCTGCGCTTGATGCGCTCTGCGCGCGACTCCTCGATGACTTCCTCCACCTCCACCGCCTCGTCCGACGACAGCTCGAGCGCCGCCGCGTCCTCCTCTGGCCGCTCGCCCTCGGCCAGCTCGTCGCCCTCCTTCTCGGGCAGCGTCTCCGACTCTTTCAGCGACTTCCCTATGCTCACTTTGGCCGGCAGTTTCACTTCATCCTAAAGGGAGATCAGAGGGAACAGATGAGGGTGGGGGCAGAGCTGGAGAGTTGGGCGAAGACTTGGGGGGACTCTGGGCGAACCCGGGGCCGGGCATTGGCACCCGTGATGCTGGCAAGTGCGTGGTACCTGTGAAATCGGCCTGGACTCCTGCGCTGGTACCCCCAGCGCCTGGCACCGAGCTGAACACTTCGTGAGCACTCAAATATGTGTTGAATGAATAGTAAGTAGACCTGGAGAAGGGCAAGGCAACCTACTGTAGCCTGGAGAATCGCCATGAACAGAGGAGCCTGGCGGGCTACAGTCCCTGGGGTCGCAAAGAGTTGGACACGACTGAGTGACTAAGCACATATACAGAGTAAAGAGGGAACCGAGCTTCGGATCAGAATCTGGCCTGTTTTCGCACTTCGGTCAAGTATCTCCAACCCGCTCCTCAAGCCCTGCAACCACCCATGTTAAACCACTTCTTACCCTTTGCCTCCCAGAGCTCACAATCGAACTTTGGAAATGGGCAGAGCGCCCTCTGGTGCACAGAGCCCCACACTGCCCGAGCCAGACCCAAAAGGCTTTGGGTAGTTTGTTTGGGTTGAGGGGTGAGCTCACAGCCGATCTCAGGCGACCCCGAAGTAGGGTAACTTGAAGGTAGGTTTACTTTCAAGGGAGCGCGTTTCCCAGACTTCGTATAGTTTCAGAAGAACCAGTATTAGGGAAGGGGAGTTAATGATCTCCCCACTCTCCCCATACGGTTTGGTTCCACCAATGGTCATTCTCCATCGCTATGTAGAAATTGAGGAAAGAGGAAGAAGCTGTCTGGGAGCTGAGAACATGTTTTCTTCCCAACCTGGAGGTTTCTTCTGGTTCTGACATCCCTGCCTTGGAATGGAAAGGAGGGGTTGCTTTTCTATTCTTGCTTCACTACACAACCCGCCCCCCACCCCAGACAGGAGCTCAAGAGCCAGGAGTAGAATGGCGAGATCCTAGATCTCAGAGCCAGTTCTTCTCCTGGGAAGACCCAGCACCAGCACTGTTTTCCATTCCGGGAAGACTTTCCAAGATCCTGACTCTTGACCTACATTTCAGAATCTCAGGATCACCTCTCACCAGAAGGTAGGGGAGATTGAGCCCAGAAAGGAAAAGAGGACATAACCCAGAATGGGTTTGTTTTTGGCCCAAAATACAAAACCCAAAAGTCTCTTTGACCCAGATTCACTTCTTTAGGTACATTGTACAAAGGAATGATAGGGAATAGGTTTTCTGAAGATCGTTTCACAGAATTGTAAGAAAACCCCATCTGAGAAAAATGAGGCAACATAAACTGACCCCTCCTATAAACACACACAAACACGTACACATTTGTGTTGGCTGCTTGGTATCTCTGCACCACCTGCTATAGAAATTCCTTCCCCAGCCCCCAACCTCTTTCCTCTTCCCTCCCATCTACATCCCCACAGAGTTTCCTGGTTTACATTGAAAACTAGGAACACCTCCTCCCAACTTCCTTCCCTCCCTGTCAATATCATTAGCAGGGACAAAGAAGGAATGCTGGCTTCACCTCTTCTCCCAAACTGGGCACCAGCTCTGCTGGGCACCAAGCCATCTCAGGCTCTCATTACTCAACTACACCTCCCAGCAGGCAAGGTGACCTGAGCTCAGGGCATGCTGGGACTTGTAGTCTCTACCTGCCACAGCTGGCTGGGTACTATCGTGGGCATTCTGCAGCATTCTATCTAGCCCTCTGCTTCTTATCACTTGCAGAGGCATTGAAGGGGTATTTTCCTCACTCTGAGTGTCGGAGGGTCCCAGCCAGTCTTAGCAGTCCCTCTGATTCCCAGTTGTACACTTTGGGTCTCCTTTTGCAATCACTTCTCTCCACCTGCTACCAGAGTCCTCTCTCTTACACAACATTTTAGGACTATCATCTAAACTCCCTGTTACTTCTTTTTTTTTTTTTTTTCCCCTGTTACTTCTTAATTCATCTCCACCCAGAATTTACTGGCAGCCCTAGCATCAAAAAATGTCAGCTCTGATTTCTCCTTCACAGCCTCCTAGTCTAAAAATCCACCCATACCACCAAAGTTAGGAGAACGCCTCCTTTCACTAAAGCTCAGGCAATGTGGATGAATTAAGGGAAGGATTAAGTGTGATGGGTGGGGAAGAGCCAGGAAACAGTCCCTGCTGCTGGAAAACAGATCCACATTGTCTCTGTGCCCCACCCTGGCATCCCTGATTCTCCCCTTTGCTCTGTCCAACCCCTAAAGCCTGAGCTGGCTGGTTTTCCTGGCTTCTGGCTTCTTAGATAAAGCTTGAATTGTGAACAAGGCTGGAGAGAGAGTTCCAGACTTCTTGTAGCCAATCCCATCTTCTTAGTGCCTGATGAGAGGTCTCAAAAACAACATCAGGGAGCAATCCCAGTGAGGGGAAGATTTGGAGTTGTCTCCGCCAGACTAGAATGGTGTATATATATATATTGCCCTTCATCGTGAGGCTTCCTCTAGAGCAATAGCTTACACCAGAGGAATTGCTTTCTTGGTGGAAGGTCAGGGGATAGGGAAAGAAACCATTTGACCTAAGTCCGAGATAATATCCAGTGAATTGGCCCTGGAGAGGGTATACCACTATGACTTTAGCTTTTTCCCTCCATTAATGGATTTTGTCTTTTCTCTCTGTTTCCAAGCCAGGTTTCCCCTATGACTCACAGCTTTGGAGTGCTGTCTTGGGCCCACCCGTTTCGCCTGTTGCTACAACAACCAGCAACAGAATCCCAAAGCACCTCCCCCAACCCTGGGCACAGAGGCCGGGTACCCCTGTCCCACCCCTATTTCCCTGGCAGAGCTCCTAAGTCATAGGAGGGGCCTCAGGGTGGCAAGAAGGGAGAGCTCTGCTTGTTCTGTTTCTATATTTTTATTAAACAAAACCACCAGTCCCAACAGGCTTGGTTTCCAGAGTTAGCTTTAATGACCAGGTCTGAACAAAAGCATGCACAGCTTCCATTGTCTCCCCACCGCCCCGACCCCCCACCAAGCACACACAGCTCCCTAACCCAGGAAAGCACCAGTCTGGGATGAATTTAAGAGGAGCCATAAGACAGCTTCCAGCCCCTTCCTCTCCTCTCCCCAACCGCACTATATAAACTTAAGCTCCTCTGCCTTAGGAAGATTTTTATGTGATTTACTTGAGCACCTACTTCGTGCCTGGTCCTTGGCCAGGCACTTCACATTTGTCAGGGAGAAGGGACACGTATGATATGGCTCTGGGTAGGGTCTTTCTTGACTTAGAGCTAGCCAGTTCTGTTCCCAACCACTGCCTGGAATGACCAGAGAAGATACTGGAGAGGTCATTCGGAGACCTGGGATCTGTGTGTCAGAGGAGGGTACAGACTAGGGGAGAGGTGAGAGATAGGGAAGTCTTAAAAACTCGGGACTTCTACTTTAGGTGGTCAGGACAAGGGGGTGAGACACACTGAAGGCAGAAGGGACCTTTTTTTCTGCTCTAGCATGACACTCTAGCATGTGGGAGGATGTTGCCCCAAAGTGGGTGGAAATTGGTTCTTGGGTGGGGTGTTGGGGGAGTCCAGGTATATATAGGATACATATAGTGTTAAAATTTCATGGGGAAGAGGACAATTAGGAAGAAAAATGTCTAAAAGGACTCCTTAGAAAAATGATCATGTGAAAAAAAAAAAATGGAGAAACACTGTGCCATAGGTAGGCCAGATCCAGCAAAAGTGTACCCCCTCCTGGCCTCTCTGAGTTGGCAGCTTTTGGGTGCCCTGCCAAAGGCAGGATCTGGCAAACATAAGGGATCTCTTTGCAAAACATTTTCTGGAAAAAAAAAAAAAAAACCTGGAAAAAATAAGTGTAAAAGTTTTCCCCAGCTGCAGGGAGGGGCATGGAAAGGGCACAGAACAGACCCCTGGCCTGGGCCTCATGAGGGCCCTCTGTAAAAATGGCCCTCGAGCCAAACTGGCCTGTCCCTGAGGAGGAGGTGGAAGTGGGGGGAAGGTCAATCAGAAGCCTGGGCAGGGTTCAGGATGGAGGGGACACATGTATACCTATGGCCAATTCGTGCTGAGGTATGGCAAAACATCACAATATTGTAAAGTAATTATCTTCCAATTAAATAAGAAAAAACCAGAAGCATGGAAGTTGCAGGCAATCTCATGCAGGCAGCAGTGGGTACAACTCAGGTATGGTGTCTGGAGCATCTACTATTAAGATGGCAGCCAAGAGGTAGAGGAGCGCCCTTTCCCATGACCGCCCACCGGATTGCCTGAACATTCCATAATGCGAGTGTTTGCACAGTACCCGTCACCCACTCACAAGAGGCAGTGGCTTAGAAGAGACTGGCCATTCCAGACTGGCCGCTGCTAAGCAGTGAGCTGGACTGGACTCATGACATGCCACGCCCACGGCCCCTCCACGTGAGCCAGGAGACCCTAAGCACCCCCACCGGCTGTCGGCTCCTCAGGGGTGGGCAGAGGCCCAGTGGGCTCTGGGTAATAGGGCAGGGTCCTAGGCGTCTGGTCAAAGGGTGGGAGGTCAGGCACTGTCTCAGGCTTCATGTCAAAAGGCTCAATCTCAGGCAGAAGATCAAAAGGCACGATCTTGGGTGTGGCCCGGTCTGAGGGTGCATTCAGCTTCTTCTTGGGCTAAGATGAGGAAAAGGGGTTTAAGTGGGGCTTGGGGTGGGTGCGGATGGGTGTGGGAGGAGGAGGCCTTGGTTGGCATGCAGAACTGGGGCTGGTGAGTAGAGGGGATGGGAGCACACAAATATTAGGATGGAAAGACACCACACTTTCAAGGCTCCATCAAGAGGGCCCTGGAGTGGAAATGGGGACAAACCCAGGCCCGTGAATTAATAAGCACAATTTAATCAGAACCCCGTCCCATCCTCCCTCTAGAATCTTCCCCAGTCCCATCCTTGGTCTCCTGCCTTCTACCCCGACCCAGCTATGGTTGTGGAATGATGCTATGAGGGGTTGGAGTGGTGGAGGCAAGAGGCTGCTGGGGGCAGGGAAGGAGTTTTCTAAGAGGCCACTTGTTAGACTCCATCTGAGGAGTCTCCAAGGAGGAAAAGAGAAGGCAAACAACTTCACTGTCTTGAGTCAGAGGCAGCTGATCCCAGTTATTCCCCCAGGCAGGGTGGGCATGGGCGCCGCCCTGGATAAGGAGGGCGAGGCATGGACGAGGGACGTCCTGGCTATTTCCCTTTGGCCTAATCCCCACCTCCTGCCTCCCTTCCTCCCATCCACCACCCCCCACCCCCGACTCATGGGCTATCAGACACCCAGGAGCACAGAGGAATCAGGACCAAAAACCAAGCTAATTTTGGGCATTCCCTAGTGGTCCAGTGGTTAGGGCTTCTCGCTTCCACTGAAGGGGGCACAGGTTCAATCCCTGGTTGGGGAATTAAGATCCCTCATGCCATGTCTTTTGGGAGGGCCAAAAGAAAAAAAAAAAACAAGCTGTTTTAATGACCCATGAGCCTGGGTCCTGAGGCACCCAGCAGCAGCTCCCAACTCTCCCTCCTGAGGGGCTGAGCTGCCGCTCTTGCTCTGGAGTCATGAGAAGTCAGGGGAGAGGGACATTTGTGGGCACCGCCAGACTCCATCGACAACAGTGTCAAGGTGTGCAGCCACAAAACCCAACACAGCAAGTGCCCCCCTTCCCTTTAGGATACAGGGACAAGAGGGGAGTGGCGGGAGGCTGAGGAAAAAGGAGCCGATGTGGTCCCTGCTGACCAGAGAGCTCCACTCCGTACACCCTGCACCCCTCCCCTCCACGGCCATTGGGCCAGGTGACCACACATTGCCTCAGCTTCAGCACTATGAGGCTGAGCAGCTATGGCCACCCACCTTAGCCACTCAGCTAACACTGCATACACACACCCTCACACACACACACATTCCCTCACACACACCCTCAACACACACACCCTCATACACAAGTGCTCTCACACACACACCCTTACACACACACCTCCACACAAACCCCCCACACGTACCCTCACACACACACACATTCCCTCACACACACCCTCAACACACACACCTTCACACATGAGTGCTCTCACACACACACCCTTACACACACACCTCTACACATACCCCCACACACCCCTTCACACACACCTTCACACAAGCACTCTCACACACACACATTCCCTCACACACACCCTCAACACACACACCCTCACACACAAGTGCTCTCACACACACACCGTTACACACACACCTCCACACATACCCCCCCCACACACCCTCACACACAACGCTCTCACACACAACGCTGTCACACACACACCCTTACACACACACCTCCACACATACCCCCTACACACATACCCTCACATGCACACCTTCACGCAAACACATCCTAACACATGTGCCTTCATACACACACACACACATTTGTCCCAGTGCCAGAACTGGGCAGCTATCTCCCTCAGAGAATGAAGAAGCCAGGACTGTCCTTGCTTAGGGCTAGCCTCCCCCCACCCCGATTTCTGCTGCATAGCCCAAGAAAAGAAGGAGGAAGCAAGGAGCAGAGAGTATAGCAGAAGAAGGGGGTACACCTGGGCCCTTGCCTCAGCTGTGACCCCCAAATGCTTGAGTGGCAATAGGCAAGTGACTTCCCCTCTGGGGACCTCAGCTTCCTCCACTACAAAATGAAACAGCTGAAGTTGACTATCTCCAAAGCATCCTCCAGCTCAAAAAGTCTATAGTGACAGAATGATGAACTATTCACAATGGTAGTTCAAAATAATGGAACAAACCACCACTCATCTTTGTGACATTCCCTCTCCCTGTCAATTGCCCATTTCCTCCTTTTCTGATTTTGACCTTTTCAATAGTCAGACTTCACTTTAAAAAAATCAGAGGGAAGAGTATGATTTCCTTTGGTCTTAGGAATACCTCTAAGAATATGCTCCCTGTTTTGGATCCAGTGGTAGATTTTTGGATTCTCTGGTGGTTCAGACAGTAAAGAATCTGCCCACGATGCGGGAGACTCAGATTCGATCCCTGGGTCAGGAAGATCCCCTGGAGAAGGGAATGGCAACCAACTCCAGTATTCTTGCCTGGAGAATTCAGTGGACAGAGGAGCCTGGCGGGCTACAGTCCATGGGGTTGCAGAGTCAGATACAACTGAGCAACTAACACTTGTATCCAGTGACCAGGAAAAACAACCCAAACTTAGCTTTTTGGAGGAAGCATATGGTAAACACTCTCCACTAGGTCACCAAGGGGTGAGAGGGACCAGAGCCCCAAGTTGGGATGATTTTTTTGGACAAAAGTGTGGGCTTCTTCTGGAACCAGGTAGCCCCGATTTGCTGAGTCCAGGGAGGAGCTATAGTCTGGGTTAGGATTTGAGGAGGAGAAGCCAGCAGGCCCTCACACCAGCCCTGGTTTCCACCCCTTTAATGCCCATGTGCCACCTAAGCCCTTAAATGCGTCCTGGTCCTGCCCTCAAGCCCTTGGAGCAGGTCTGATGGCTCCAAATGTAGGTCACTAACTGCTTCATCAAAACTACTTCAGAACACGTTTATTTCCATTTTAGCCTCCCTTTCTGGATTCTAAAAGAACTCTAATAACATCCAAACTAGGATTGGGTATTAGGATTAGAATTGGCTTGGGAGAATTGGCTCCTTAATGAGCACTGTTGCTGCTGCTGTTTGGTCACTGAGCTGTGTCCAGCTGTTTTCGACCCTATGGTCTATTGCCCACTAGGTTCCCCTGTCCATGTAAATTTCCAGGCAAGAGGACTAGCTAGCTAGTGAAGTCATTCAGTCATGTCTGACTCTTTGCGACCCCATGAACTGTAGCCTGCCAGGCTCCTCCGTCCATGGGATTTTCCAAGCAAGAATACTGCAGTGGGTTGACATTTCTTTCCCGAGCCAGGGATCGAACCGGAGTCTCCTGCTTGGCAGGCAGATTGTTTACTGCTGAGCCATCTGGGAAGCCCTCCTTACTGAGCACAGCTGCTCCTATTTGCAAGGGGCTGTATTTGGCCTGGTCTTCCTAGCAGTTCTTGGTCCACTGACCCCTCAGTTACTAGTAGGATTCACTTCTCTTCCTCACTGGCTGTTGTTGCCTAGTGAGGTGTTGCCTGATAGGATGGGACGCCAAACTGCTGTTTTTGTTTGGGAGACAAGGAGGGAAATGCCAAAGAACGACAATAATGACTCAGAAGTGAGTTCAAGGTGAGGGCTCTGATATCCTGTGATGGGAAGGGCTGAATTTCATGTGTGTGTGTGTGTGAAGGGGAGGGATGTCAAATGCAAACTTAACGTGTGAAATCATGCCTAGCAGTTCCCTGAATTTGGGTGGGACCACACAAGGGATTCCCTCTGTTATCCCCCGGGAAAAAGGTGTGGTAAACCAAATGGCCTGATCCCACAGCTGGGGCCTTCCCACCCCTTCAGGCTCCCTCCACGTCTCCCTTTTGCCACATCATCACCTCCCGCCTCTGCAGTAGAGAACACCTCATCCCCTCCCCAACTGGAAAACTCACATCATCCCAGGACAGCCTTTCCCCAGATCTCTCTGCCTGGCCACCCAAACATCCTACCCCCTCAGCCCAACTTTATCATAAATGTTGCTGCCCCCAAGCTTCCCTATTAGGTCTGCCAAGGCATGAGGCTATTTTTACCTCATTCTCTTCCCAGGCCTGCAGGCCTCAGGGAGGAGCAGCCTCTGCTTTCCTCCAACAGCTGAGTACCCCACCCCCTCACCCCCACCTGGAACATCTGCTCTGTAACTCAGGGAAGTTCTGCTGCCTTGGGCCCCACCCATGTTGCTGGGATTTTTTTTCCCAGAGCTTCACTGTGGGTTGGGACCACTTTAGGTATTAGTTATTTCCCCTATGGTTTGGGGGCTCAGGATCTCCAGCTTGAGTCATTCCTACCTCAACCCTCTGTCCCCTACTGGCCTTGATGCAATCAAAGCCAGCCTGTGATTAAGCCCCACTCCCCACCGTGGATACACAATACACAGATACACAATCTGTGCCAACTGGCTAGAGGCAGTAACAGACACACCGTTGGCCTCTGCCAAGTCTCTCAGAATCTCTATCTTTGACATAAGGAGGTTTACCTCCAGGCTGAGAACTTTCCCAGGTCCTGTGGTCTGGGACATTTTGAATGAGAAGGGTCAACCATCCAAGCCCTTCGTGGCTCCTCTCTCCCACACCAGGCTCTGGAGAGAAGATAGAGGGGGCCCGCTGTCCCAGAACCCTGCCCTCTTCTCCTTTGTTTGATGCACCCCAGTGCTAGGCAGTTATCTTAAAAAATCTCACCCGCCTACCTCACCCCATTCTGCTTCCTCGGAGCAGTTAAATTCAGTAGAAACAATTCTGGGTAAATGTTTTCTATCAGTTAGTGCTATTTGTGGGGGAGGGGGGGCAGTGAAGTAAACTGTTTAAAGGTCGAGTACCTCTTGGGAGGAGTTCCTGGGGGGAGGAGAAAGGGGGGAGCAACCTTGCAGCCTCTGTCCCACCACCTTATTCTCAGATGAGTGCCAGCTCACTCATATCTACTGCCCCCGAACTTGCTTATTTCAACCTGCATTTCTCTTAGCTCCACCACATTGACCAAACCAAGGACCTCGTGGCATCCCTGATGGTCACTCAGAACACAGCTAAGGAGGGCCTCTGAGCTGTCAGTGAAACCACATCTCCCAGACAGAGGCCCTCTCCCTGGGGAGATGTGGGAAGTCGGGCCTTCTTTTTTTCCCATTCCCTTCAGTGCGGGGAGGGGAGCGAGGGGACACAGATTAACCCCTCGGCCCCCACGATCTCACCTCCTTGGGGTGGGAACATCAACCAGGCCCGAGGGAAGCAGAAATACGAGGCTGGGCACGTTCCCACCCCACCCAAGATCACCGAGCCCTCGGCTCAGACCCGTCCCTAATGGAATTTGGGCGACAGAGTAGAGAAGAGCAGCGATCCTGAGATGCCCTGGTTTACTTGGGGTTAGGATACAAAAACTCCCATTTTTTTCCAGGCGGGAAGAACGGGGAGAGGTGCAAAGGAAGCAACAAGCTAACTGGGCGGAGCCTGGGGCGCGCCAGCCTCCGGCCGCTTGTCCTCCGGCTCCTCGGCCGCCCCCGCAGGCATGCGGGGTGATTCACCGCGCCCCGACCGCGGGGCCAAGGTTGGGGGTGCTGTCCCCTCCCCTCCACCAGCCCCTTCAGGACTCGGCACGCCGCGGGCCACCACCCTCGCGCGGCTGCTTCCAAGAGGCCGAGGAGTAGGGGCGCGCCGCGGGTTAGGGTGTCCCTAAAGGCCGAAAGTGCCGGGAGGCGGGAGAAGATCGCAGCGAGGGGCGGCGTGGGCGGCCGAGGCCGATGCGGGGTCCGTGGGGGCGTGCTGGCAGCCGCGTCCCTCGCCTGGCGCAGCCCCCGCGATGCGTGCCTGAGCCCTGAATCACCCGCTATATCGGGCGGGCAGCGCCGGAGGCCCCAAACCCGGGCCGCGCCGCCCGTGTCCGCTTACAGCGGGCCCCAGTGGTCGCCAGGCACCCCGGCTCTCCGCAAAACTTCCTCCAAGTAGGAAGACTTTTGACAAGCTAGGTCGGGAGCGATCTGCGGGGCGCAGTGTCCCTGAGTCCAGCCCCCTAACTCGGTTCCGCTACGCGTTAGACACCGGAGGTAGCGGCTGGGTGAGGAGCAGCGGTGTGCACCGTGCGCCCCTCTGAGCGCTCCAGAAGCCCGCCACCCGCCCACCCCACCCCACCCCACCCCACCCCAGCAGCGCTCGTGGAAAGAGGGTGGATCCCCCGAGCCGGGTCAGGCTGCCGCAAGAGCCGCGCCGCAGGCAGATGCCCCTACCCTGAGCCCCGGGCGGGGGACGCCGGGCCTCTGGGCGCGGTCCGCCCGCCAGCTCACCTGGTAGATCATGACTTTAAAGTTGCGGCGCCTCAGCAGCTCGGCCTCGTTGACCTCCAGCTTCTTGATCTGGCCGGCCTGGCGCTCCAGGCTGCCGCGCACGGTCTTCACGTTGACGCTGACCTTGCGCACCTTCTCCAGCAACTTGCTCACGGTGTTGCTCGTGGTGGCGTGCGCCTTGCCCAGCTTGCTCAGCTCGCCTTGGATGCTCTGCACGGCGCCCTCCATCTCCGCCTGCCGCTCCTCCAGCTGAGCTTGGGTCAGTTGGATCTGGTCGACGGCGCCGATGATTTTGTCCAGAAGGCTCAGTACCAGCACGCCGTTCACCTGGTCTGATTTGATCAGCTCCTCAGAACCGGCCCCCGACGGCTCCTCGGCCGCCGGAGCCCCCATGGTGGAGGACCCCTGGTCCCCGGCGTCGGGGTACCCGGAAAGCGGCTGCTCGATGATGTGGAGCTGGGTGTCCTCCATGGCTGCCCGGAGCCGTGCGGGGCCGGCCGGATGGAGCTGAAGCGGGAACGGGAGACCCGGAGAAGAGGAAGAGCGAGAGAGAGCACGGAGGAAACTCGAGCCACGTCCGTGCGCACCGGGATGGTGGCCAGAACTGTGGGGCGGGGGATCGGTGAGTTCCCCGAATCCCAGGCCAAACCCCGGAGTCTCGTCGCCCATTGGCTGGCCCGACCCCAGAAAGGGAGGGACCGGGGCAGAAGGGGAGACCGATGCTGGAGAAGGAGGGGCAGCCCAGGGGGACCCAAGAGCCGAGCGCCCCACCCTTCCTAGGATGGTTGGAATAGTTGGAACGGGAGACCAGGGCCTCCGCTGGCGGTGGAGGCGGCGGGAGCGGGACTGAGGCGGAGGAATGTGCACTTGGGAAGGGAAACAGGTCCTGGAGTGTTGTTCTGCTTTTCCCTCCCGCTTGTTTTCTCTCACCCGCAAACCCACCTCCGTCTTTTAAGTTCCAGAGCAGGTCGTCAGGTGGGACAGGATATCCTGAAATTACGAGCAAACTATTGTGTTTGCTGGTGTCCCGTTTTAGACAGGGAAAGAATCTATGGCTTCCACAGCCTCTTCTAAGGGACCTCTGACTACCCACCCCATCAAGTTACCCAGCACTGTTCGAAAAAGCTTGAGGGGTCCTTTGTGAAGGAAGGGAAGAACTTACACGTTAGAGCCACAGTGGTGGTGAGGGGCCTCCAAGCTCCTCTAGGTCCCTCTTAGAATTATCCTAACAGAGGAGGATAAAGATGGACAATAAAATAGAAACTAGAGGGACTTCCCTGGTGGTCCAGTGGTTAAGACTCTGAACTTTGACTTCAGAGAGTGAGGGTTTGATCCCTGGTCTGGGAGCTAAGATCCCACATGCTGTGAAGTGCAGCTAAAAAAAAAAAAGAAAGAAACTAGAGCTTTTTGCTCATCTCTCTCTAAAATCCACATTTCTCTGTGTTTCCGCATGCCCCAGAGGCCTGGCTGACACTGAGTTCAGAGAGCTGGACAGGGAGTTCACCCATCTCTCTGGAGCCCAGAGACTATGGCACTTTGCAGAAATATCAGACCCCACCTCCTCACTTGACAAACTGGAGACAGAGGGTCTGGAGAGAGCAAATGACTTGCCAGGAGGTTTGCCAGCAAGTTCACCTTAGCTTGGAGCTCAAACCAGGTGTCAAGACCCCTCTCTGGCACTTTCCATCTTAGCATGCTGTATCTTTCACCAGCACAGGGAGGGGCAGATGCTGCCACCCATTTGTGCCACCTGCCCGTCGACCTACAAATATATTTCCCACTATGATGGGTACGAAGGAGCAGGCAGTTCTGAGCAGGATCAAGAAGTCCAGGAGACAATGCCCATTCTCCCCAGTTTTACTCTCTAGCACAGCACTGGAGCAGTACCAGCCGCCTTTCCCCCAGAAAAGCTGCAAACCTTTTCCCTATTTAGGAAACTAACCTTGGGTTTCCCCAGCTGGATCAATGATGATCTTGGCAAAAGGTCACTTCTCATCTGGCATGCATTACATTAGGAAGCATGAAAAATTGCCATGCCCTATTAATCCAGTCAGAGAAGCCACCAACCCAGAAAGAAGCTGAGGAACTAACTGTCTGGGATAGCCTGGAATCATCTGGAATAGTCCCAACAGCTATTGAACAGAATATTTCCCCTGACACTTTAGTTGCTATTTCCACAGAAACAAGTGGCTTTTTTTTGTCTGAAATTCAAATAGAATGAACTGGTATAAATTTGATTAAAAAATATGTTATAACACTTTAAGTTCCTTCCACTGAGAATTGACAAGACTTCTGGAGAGAAAGAAGAGTGACAGTAAGGAGACTAACTGGATCTTCATAAGGTTCTTATTTTTTAAAAATTGATTGGCTTTCATACGTGACACATAAGATACAAATTGCAAATAGCACACAAAGAAATATAGTGAAAAGAAGTTTTCTTTCTATCCCTATCTGAAGCAAACAATTTCTGGTTCAGGGGACAACAATTATTATTTTCTTGTAGAATCTTCTCTAGGAAGTCTTTGCACACCATATATATATATATATAATATATATATATATATATATATATATATCAGCACTTTGCTTTTTGTCAGTTACTAATATATATCTTGGAGATTGTTCATATCAGTACGAGAGAGGCCTTGTTTTCCAATGTGCATGTGTGTGGTTAGTCGGTAAGTTGTGTCCAATTCCTTATGACCCCATGGATTGTAGCCCACCAGGCTCCTCTGTCCATGGGATTTTCCAGGCCAGAATACTGGAGTGGGTTGCCATTTCCTTCTCCAGGGGATCTTCCCGACCCAGGGATCGAACTCATTGGCAGGTGGATTCTTTACCACTGAGTCACCTGGGAAGGGTGTACTATACTTATTTAACCAGTTATCTATCAAAGGACATATACAGATTACATTGGAGGATCCTGAAGAGAAGTTTTTGGGGTTGATTTGTTTTTGTGGTTGCATGCATAAAAAGAATCAAGTCCATGCCATTCTGAGTCTCCCATCAGGAAGGGATTTCTGGTCTTCAAAAAAGAATGTCCATATTTTTGGATGAGTCAAATTATATCCCAGGGATACTCTAGTGAATATGTCTCTGACTCATTTGATGGCTCTTTAGAATTTCACAGAAAGAGCCCTCGTGCTGCTCGCCTGGATTTGCATCAGACAGGATGCTCTCCTGTTCCTCTTACTACTAAATGTCAGCTAAATCCAACAGGGGGCGTGCTGAGCCTGGGTGCCCCAGCTTTATCAACACCAGCACTCAGAATGGGAGCCAAATAATCCTTCCCAGAGGACTTCACTCTGTTTCAGTGAAAATAAGCAGTTTCTCTTCATTTGGAATCGTGTCCAGCCTGCCACAGCTTGCATTCAGGGTCGATGCTTTGCATTTTCCATTGCTCACTCTATTTGCTGAAAGGCACACTGTTCCATTGTGTGCTTTCAGCTGGTGAGGCAGTCTGGAAAAGGGATAGAGAGGCGGAAACAAACAACCCTTTGGCCCAGAAAAAGAACACCAGGATGCAACCCTGTCAGCAGCTGGAATCTCACAGCTCTCTCTTGTGTTCCTCTATCCATCCATCTGTTCAGCAAAGTGTGACTACTTGCCAGGAGCCAGCTACTGGGCTGGGGACTTCAAAAAAGCCCAGTCCCTCCTGTTAAGAAGCTCATAGGGTAGCAGGGATGACAGATGCATAAATAGTTTCTGATACAAAGTGGAAGGTGCTCCAGCAGCTCAGGGAAGGTTGTCCCCACTTCTGGGAGAGTACGAAAGGGTTTACAGGGTACCGTCTTCCATCCCTTTCCACCTCCGTCCTTTCTGCAGGGACATGAGGTGGGGGCTGGGGGAGTAGCCAAGCATTCTCTTATCAAAGTTCTGCCTTAAATCTTACCAGCTTACATTGAGGGAACACCAACGAGGTGTGAGGGGTGCAGCATGCAGTGTGTTCCCTTCCATTTTGGATACTTTCTGGAGAATCCTAGGGAGACAGTGTGCTTCGTTAATAATAAATGATTGGGATGAATGATGAATGATGTATCTTCATATCAGAGAAACCATCTCAAATGGAAAACAAGTCCTCAGCAGCTGGCTCACAGCTGCCACAGACAGCAGTAATGTGTTTCTCCCTAGACTTATAGGCATAATTCTTGCCCCTCTGACATATATGAAAAGTGCCTGTAATATTTACATATTTCTCTTCTTCAAAAATGCCTGAGACTTCCTTGGTGGTCCAGTGGTTAAGACTTCCCCTTCCAAGGCAAGGGGTGTGGATTTGATCCCTAGTCGGGGAGCCAAAATCCCACATGCCTCGAGGCCAAAACAAAAACATAAAACAGGAGCAATATTGTAACAGATGCAATGACTTTAAAAATGGTCCACATAAAAAAAAAAATCTTAAAAAAAATCCATTCTTTCTTTTCCTTCAAACTTTATAGGATAAGTTTCCTGAGCCAGAAAGCAATGAAAATTATTTATTAATTAATTATTTTTATTTTATCCCCTCTACCTTCAGCATGCACTGGTCTCTTAACCTAAAAATAAAAACCACACACAGACAAACCAACAGTGCAGTCTTAATTGGTTTTACCTCCCTGACCTTGCAATGTTGGGTCTGTTCATTTTCTCCTGTTCAGGTTCATTGTTTTCTAAAACTGCATATCCCTTACTCCCAATTCAGTCCTTAAATTTTTTCAGTTAATCCAAAAAGGTGGCTTCCTTTCTACTAAAACAACACTTAAAAATCACTAATAAATTCCATATTCTACCAATTATCTCTTCTTTTCTAATTTTACTTGAACTGTCCACAACATTTAGCACTTAAGACCAATTTGCCATTAAGACTCTCCCTCTTGACCTTTGTGTGGAGAAGGCGATGGCACCCCACTCCAGTACTCTTGCCTGGAAAATCCCATGGGAGGAGGAGCATGGTAGGCTGCAGTCCATGGGGTTGCTAAGAGTCGGGCTCGACTGAGCGACTTCACTTTCACTTTTCACTTTCATGCATTGGAGAAGGCAATGGCAGCCCACTCCAGTGTTCTTGCCTGGAGAATCCCAGGGACAGAGGAGCCTAGTGGGCTGCCGTCTATGGGGTCGCACAGAGTCAGACACGACTAAAGTGACTTAGCAGCAGCAGCAGCAGCTTGACCTTTGTGAAGCTGTATTATTATTGTTTTTATAATTATACTATTTATTTATTTTAAAATTGTATTTATTTATTTTTTGGCCATGCTGGCTCTTCACTGCTGCTTAGGCTTCCCCTAGTTGTGGCGAGTAGAGGCTACTCTAGTTGTAGCGTGCAGGCTTCTCATTGCAGTGGCTTCTCCTGTTGTGGAGCATGGGCTCTAGGGCGTGTGAGCTTCAACAGCTGTGGCAAATGGCCTTAGTTGCTCTGCAGCATGTGGAATCTTCCCAAACCCAGGATCGAACCTGTGTCCCCTGCATTGGCAGATGGATTCTTAACCACTGGACCACCAGGGAAGTCCCCTATTGTTTTTATTTACAGTATTTCTTGTCCTGTTTGCTTTTTTTTTTTTCCTTTCTCTCATAGTCTTAAAAAAAATAGCTTTTAAAACCAGTTAAAAAATTAAAAAACAACCACCACTAGCTTTATTGAGATATAGCTCACAGACCATACAATTCACTTACTGAAAGTGTACAGTTTCAATGGTTTTTAGTACATTCACAAAGGTGGTAACCATAATCAATTTTAGATTATTTTCATCACCACTAAAATAACATGTCACTTAAAAAAAAATCCATACTATGTAGAAAATAGATAACTAACGAGACTATACTGTATAGCGCAAGGAACTCTACTTAATGCACGGTGGTGACCTGAATGTGAAAGAAGTCCAAAAGAGAGGGACATTTGTGTATGTATGACTGATTCATTTTGTTGTGGGCCCTGATGTGCCAGTAGAAACTATCACAACATTGTAAAGCAACTATGCTCCAATAAAAATTTTTTTAAAATCCAGAGTTAGCAAAGAGAGACTTTATTAGGAAGGATTTTTACAGGGGAGGAAAGGGAGTATAGCAGTCAGGGGTAGGGAGTCTATTGTAATAAAGAGAATGCCATGACTGTAAGATCAGCAAGTGTCTCAGGAGGTAGAGAAGGAAGTCAACAAGGCCGGAAAGAACCAGGATCAGGGAATGGGCTGGAAGGGTGGCATGATGAGAGAGCGAGCAGAGAATGCTTTTTCCTGAAGCCAGCCAGCCAGCCTCTCCTCAGGCCAGGTTGTATGTTGGTTCAGGCTGAGAGTGGGCCAAAAGTCAAGGGCCTGGGAGGAGAGACTTAAGCAAAGTTCTGTTAATAAGCATTTTGTTCCAAGTGATCCAAGGGGACAAGCGGTTGTTTTATTTATTTATTTATTTATTTGGCTGTACCAAATCTTTGTTGCAGCATGTGGGATCTAGTTCCCTGACCAGGGATCAGACTCCGGCTCCCTGCATTGGAGGCTCGGAATCTTAGACACTGGACCACCAGGGAAGTCCCACCAATGGTTCATTTTAATTATTTATAAGGCAAAGATGGGAACATGCAAGGTCTTGTTCTTGACACAAATAAACAAGAGGGGCATCAGTGAGTCAGAGGGAGAAGGGTGGTTCTTTGCAGACCACAAAAAGGGAGGCAGATTCCTTTAAGCCTCAGTGTTTTCCAGGCTCACAGGACTCGGGTAAAATTAAACTTAGTTACCCCAGACCCACGAGCTGTTGCTCCCCAGTCCCTGACAGTCTATTTTCTATTTAAAGATTTGCCTATTCTGGACGCATATAAATGGAATCGTAGAATACATAGCCCTTTGTGTCTGGCTTCTTTCTTTTATAACATTTTTAAGCTTGATCCTTGTTGTAGTATGTATCAGTACTACATTCCTTTCAATGGCTGAATCAAATCCTGTTGTATAGATATGCTACATGTTTGTTTGGATGTTTCCTTTTTTTTGGCTGTTACGAATAATTCTATGAAAATTCATGCTCTTTTCTTTTCTATTTTTATTGTTACGTTGTTGTTCGTTGTTGTTAAGTTGCTAGGCTGTGTCCAATTTTTAGTGACCCCATGGACTGCAGCACATCAGGCTTTCTTGTCCTTCACTGTCTCCCGGAGTTTGCTCAAACTCATGTCCATTATTGTTATACTATTTTCTTAATGTAGATCTTTTTTCCTTTTTAAAAATATTTATTTATTTGGCTGCACTGGGTCTTAGTTTTGTGGCATGCAAACTCTTAGTTGCAGCACGTTGGACCTAATTCCCTGACCAGGGATTAAACCCAGGCCCCCTGCATTTGCAGGGCAGAGTCTTAGCCACTGGACCACCAGGGAAGTCCCTTAATGTAGATGTTTAATGTGGAGTCTGCCTCCAGCCCTCTGTGCTGTCCCAGCCACTTTCCCTTTTCATCTTCCTCTATGACTCTAAAATCAGTGGTCCTGAAATGGGGAGATAGTAATAATATTTAAAGCCAGTGGCAGAGACCTCAACTCATCAAGATGGATGCTGTCATCTATTGTTTTAAAACAGTTGTGGGCCCTGATGTGCCAGGCATCACCAGGGATCCTAATCGTGTTGCTGAATCCCTTGAGGCCAGGCAGAGCAGTGGTTATTTTCCAGTATGTCTAAAACTATTTCAATATTTTAACAGTTGTCCTTGGGCTCTGACCTCTATCCTAAATGCCAGGCTCTCATCTTACACCACTTACAGCCCTGTTTGGGTATGCCACCATCATCCCAACTCAACACTTATAAACTCTAGTATCTTGCCTCAAAAATCAGAATCCCTCATGATGTTCTGACTTCTGTCCATGTTACCATCATCCTCTCAATCACCAGAGTCTAAGACCTTGGAATTATGTTTAACTTCTCTCTCTCCTTCACCTCCCAAGCCAACCGAAATCCCAAATCCTGCTTGTCCCTTCCCCATAACTCTTTTCCTGTCCTTCTCATTATCTATCATGTCCAACTCTTTGTGACCCTATGGACTGTAGCCCACCAGGCTCCTATGTCCAAGGGATTGTCCAAGCAAGAATACTGGAGTGGGTTGCCATTTCCTTCCACAGGGAATCTTCCCAACCCAGAGATAGAACTGAGTCTCTTGTGTTTCCTGCATTGGTGGGTGGATTATTTACCCCTGAACCACCTGGGAAGCCCTGTATAGATGGAGTACATCTTTATCCATTCCTGTCAATGGACATTTAGGTTGCTTGCATGTCTCGGATATTGTAAACAGCATTGTGATGAACATCAGGGTGCATGTATTCTTTCAAACTATGTTTTTCTCCAGGTTATATACTCATCAGTGGGATTGCTGGATCATATGGGAGCTCTATTTTTAATTTTTTTTTTCAGTTTGGATATCATTAGTTTATTATTAAAGAGAAACACCTCTTATTATTCAAGAGAAAATTATTTACATGATGAAAGGTTTCAGAACTTCAGTGGAATGGGCAGCTTCACATGATGCCATTTCAATAGTGACTTATTTCAGTCAACATATTTCCCAAGAA
Organism: Bos indicus x Bos taurus; assembly: GCF_003369695.1. NCBI lineage: Eukaryota > Metazoa > Chordata > Mammalia > Artiodactyla > Bovidae > Bos > Bos indicus x Bos taurus. Next base: position 43,636,886 of record NC_040094.1, read on the forward strand.
TGTCACCATCTCTATATAAGAAATAATCCTTGTCATCTAGAACTACTTTGGTGCTTCCATATTCTGGGAGAGAACTTTATCTCTAATTGATTGAATCGCTCCCCCCTTTCCTTGAGAGCTGGGTCCAACAGCTACTACTGTTGCTTGGAGTACTTTTCCTTGTGATTTTTCCGGAAGCATAATGCCTCCCAGGTGGCACTAGTTGTAAAGAACCCACCTGCCAATGCAGGAAACACAAGAGATGCAGGTTTAATCCCTGGGTTGGGAAGAGCTCCTGAAGTAGGAAATGGCAACACACTCCAGTATTCTTGCCTGGAACATTCCATGAACAGAGGAGCCTGGTGGACTACAGTCCATGGGGTCGAAAAGAGTCAGACATGACTGAGCGCGTGGGCGTGCGCACGTGCACGTGCACACACATACACACGAGTTTAATCTGAGCTCCCAGCAAGTTAAAGAAAATAAAGCACCCTGACCAAGGTAACAGCAAAACCTTATCCCAGTTCAATTCAGACTGAATTATAATACAGTCCACTTATCCAAAAACTATAGAGTAGGACTCCTGTTAATTTGATATTTGGTTAATTCTAATCTGATTAGAATAGTTTACGCATAATCTATTAGACTAAGAGAAATCCATTTTACACTAAACATCTGATGAACAGAATATTTATTCACAACTCTGTTTCCAAATTGGTGTGTGATTTCAAGTGAATGACTTTCCTTCTCTTAGCTCTTCACCTCTCTTTTAGTTCTTAGTTTTCTCATCTGAAAATGAAAAAATAGAAGTAGATGATTTCTAACATTCCTTCCATTTCTGACATTCTATGACTGTAAATTCTAATCTCTGATAACTCAGACAACCTTTTGGGATCTTATAGTACTTTAAAAAAAGTTTATTTTGAACATAATTTTTTTTTTTTTTGCTATTCCTGGTAGCATTTAGGATATTAGTTCACCAACCAGGGATCAAACCTCCACGTCCTGCAGTGGAAGCAGAGTCTTAACTACTGGACCACCAGGGAAGCCCCTGAACATCATTAATTCAGGCAAACATTTAGCAATACCAAGTGTCTATAAATTGCTCGTTCTAGTGCTAGGAGTTGGGGAACCAAAGATGGAAAGACATGGTCCCTGCTATCCAGAGTTTACAGTGCAATATGGGAGCTAGATATGTACCCCAACAATTACAATTTAGTGGAATAACTACTGTAAAAGGCAGCATTGCATGAGTAATGAGAGCACAGGGGGAAAAGTGCTAACATTTACATAAGGGACACAGGAGACATTTCAGAGGAGTTGAGCTGTGACTTGAAGAAGAAATTTGCCAAACAGAAAAAGGTAGGTGGGGGTTGGGATTCTAAGTCAGAGGAAAGATCTTGGTAAAGGCATGAGCTTATGGAAAAATAGCTTATTAAGGCTGAAGGCTAAGGTACTTAGAGGCAGAGAGGCTAAACGTGGGCTAAGCAGGAAACATTGTTCAATCACAGAGCATCCTGAAATCATGCTAAGATGTTTGGACTTTATCCTAAATGACACTATTTAAGGACTTTAACCTAAAGAGGGAGAGGAACTGATTTGCATTTTAGGAAGAAAATTGATTTGAGGAAATGTAATTGATAGGACTGGAAAAGGTCAGTTTTCATTACAATGCCAAAGAAGGGCAATGCCAAAGAATGTTCAAACTACTGCATGATTGCACTCATTTCACATACTAGCAAGATAATGCTCAAAATCCTTCAAGCTAGGCTTCAACAGTATGTGAACCAAGAACTTCCAGTTGTACAAGCTGGATTTAGAAAAGACAAAGGATCCAGAGATCAAATTGCCAACATCTGTTGGATCATAGAAAAAGCAAGAGAATTTCAGAAAAACATCTGCTTCATTGACTGTCTAGGTTTGACTTTGACTGTGTGGATCACAACAAACTGTGGAAAATTCTGAAAGAGATGAGAATACCAGACCACCTAACCTGCCTCCTGAGAAACCTGTATGCAGGTCAAGAAGCAACAGTTAGAACCAGACATGGAACAATGGACTGGTTCAAAATTGGGAAAGGACATTGTCAAGGCTATCGTCAGGATATTGTCACCATGCTTTTTTAACTTCTATGTAGAGTACATCATGAAAAATGCTGGACTGGATGAATTCCAAGCTGATTGGAATCAAGATTTTCAGGAGAAATATTAATAACCTCAGGTATGCAGATGACATCACCCTAACGGCAGAAAGTGAAGGGTAACTAAAGAGCTTCTTGATGAAGGTGAAAGAAGAGAGTGAAAAATCTGGCTTAAAACTCAACATTCAAAAAACTAAGATCATGGGATCTGGTCCCATAACTTCATGGCAAATATATAGGGAAAAAATGGAAACAGTGACAGATTTTATTTTCCTGGGCTTCAAAATCACTGCAGACAGTGACTGCAGCCATGAATTGAAAAGATGCTTACTCCTTGGAAGAAAAACTATGACATACCTAGACAGCATATTAAAAAGCAGAGACATTACCTTTGCTGACAAAGGTTTGTCTAGTCAAAGGTCCGTCTGGCTTTTCCAGTAATCATGTACGGATATGAGAGTTGGGCCATAAAGAAGGCTGAGCACTGAAGAATTGATGCTTTCTAACTGTGGTGCTGGAGAAGAGTTTTGAAAGTCCATTGAACTGCAAGGAGATCAAAACCGTCATTCCTAAAGGAAATCAGTCCTGAATATTCATTGGAAGGACTGATGCTGAAGCTGAAGCTCCAACTTTGGCCACCTGATGGGAAGAGCTGACTCACTGGAAAAGACCCTGATGTTGGGAAGGATTGAGGGCAGGAGAAGAAGAGATGGACAGAGGATTGGATGGTTTGATGGCATCGTCAACTCAACGGACTTGAGTTTGAGCAAACTCCAGGAGATAGTGAAGGATAGGGAAGCCTAGTGTGCTGCAGTCCATGGAGTCCCAAAGAGTCAACACAACTGAGCAACTGAACAGCAACAATTGATAGTTTGGAAGAGCCTGAGGCTAGAAGCAGGGAGATCTATCAGGAGGCTACAGTAAGAGTCCCAGCAAGAGATGATCATCTGAACTAAAGCAGTACAAGTACATAGAGGAAGAGAGCTGATGGGAGAACTCTGTAGGAGAGAAAATCATTAGGGCTTGGTGTCTGAGTGCATGGAGAAAATAAGGGGAAGGGAGGGGTCTAAAATATTACAATTTTCATTCTTTAGAGTACAGATGTATAAACTATAGATGATTGGATTATATATGTACTAATCCTATTCTATTCCCTGGAAATCCATTTATTTTTTAACTGAAATATAGTTGTATATTGTTCATACTGTTCATGGGGTTCTCAAGGCAGGAATACTGAAGTTGTTTGCCATTCCCTTCTCCAGTGGACCACATTTTGAACAGTATGAAAAGGCAAAAAGATAGAACACTGAAAGATGAACTCCCCAGGTTCAGTAGGTGCCCAATATGCTACTGATGATCAGTGGAGAAATAACTCCAGAAAGAATGAAGAGATGGAGCCAAAGCAAAAACAACACTCAGTTGTGGATGTCACTAGTGATGGAAGCAAGGTCTGATGCTATAAATAGCAATATTGCATAGGAATGTTAGGTCCATGAATCAAGGCAAATTGGAAGTGATCAAACAGGAGATGGCAAGAGTGAATGTTGGCGTTTTAGGAATCAGCGAACTAAAATGGACTGGAATGGGTGAATTTAACTCAGATGACCATTTTATCTACTACTGTGATCAAGAATCCTTTAGAAGAAATGGAGGAGCCATCATAGTCAACAAAAGAGTCTGAAATGAAGTACTTGGATGCAGCCTCAAAAATGATAGAATGATTTGTTTGATCTCTGTTCGTTTCTAAAGCAAACCATTCAATATCATGATAATCCAAGTCTATGCCCCAACCAGTAATGCTGAAGAAGCTGAAGTTGAATGGTTCTATGAAGACCTATAAGATCTTCTAGAATTAATACCCAAAAAAGATGTCCTTTTCATTATAGGGGACTGGAACGCAAAAGTAGGAAGTCAAGAAACACCTGGACTAACAGGCAAATTTGGCCTTGGAATATGGAATGAAGCAAGGCAAAGGCTAATAGAGTTTTGCCAAGAGAATTCACTGGTCATAGCAAACACCCTCTTCCAACAGCACAAGAGATGACTCTACACATGGACGTCACCAGATGGTCAACACCGAAATCAGATTGATTATATTCTTTGCAGCCAAAGATGGAGAAGCTCTATACAGTCAGCAAAAACAAGACCGGGAGCTGACTGTGGCTCAGATCATGGACACCTTATTGCCAAATTCAGACTGAAATTGAAGAAAGTGGGGAAAACCACTAGACCATTCAGGTATGACCTAAATCAAATCCCTAATGATTATACAGTGGAAGTGAGAACTAGATTTAAGGGACTAGATCTAATAGATTTAAGGGACTAGATCTGATAGAAAGAGTGCCTGATGAACTATGGACAGAGGTTCATGACATTGTACAGGAGACAGGGAGCAAGACCATCCCCAAGAAAAAGAAATGCAAAAAAGCCAAATGGCTATCTGAGGAGGCCTTATAAATAGCTGTGAAAAGAAGAGAAGTGAAAAGCAAAGGAGAAAAGGAAAGATAAATCCATTTGAATGCAGAGTTCCAAAAAATTGCAAGGAGAGATAAGAAAGCCTTCCTCAGTGATTAGTGCAAAGAAATCGAGGAAAACAATAGAATGGGAAAGACTAGAGATCTATTCAAGAAAATTAGAGATACCAAGGGAACATTTCATGCAAAGATGGGCTCAATAAAGGACAGAAATGGTATGGACCTAACAAAAGCAGAAGATATTAAGACGAGGTGGCAAGAATACACAGAACTATACAAAAAAGATCTTCACAACCCAGATAACCACGATGGTGTGATCACTCACCTAGAGCCAGACACCCTGGAATATGAAGTCAAGTGGGCCTTAGGAAGCATCACTATGAACAAAGCTACTGGAGGTGATGGGATTCCAGTTGAGCTATTTCAAATCCTAAAAGATGATGCTGTGAAAGTGCTGCACGCAATATGCCAGCAAATTTGGAAACCTCAGCAGTGGCCACAGGACTGGAAAAGGTCAGTTTTCATTCCAATCCCTAAAAAGGCAATGCCAATGAATGCTCAAACTACCACACAATTGCACCCATCTCACATGCTAGTAAAGTAATGCTCAAAATTCTCCAAGCCAGGCTTCAACAATACATGAACCATGAACTTCCAGATGTTCAAGCTGGTTTTAGAAAAGGCAGAGGAACCAGAGATCAAATTGCCAACATTTGCTGGATCATCAAAAAGCAAGAGTTCCAGAAAAACATCTATTTCTGCTGTATTGACTATGCCAAAGCCTTTGACTGTGTGGATCACAATAAACTGTGGAAAATTCTGAAAGAGATGTGAATACCAGACCACCGGACCTGCCTCTTGAGAAACCTATATGCAGGTCAGGAAGCAGCAGTTAGAACTGGACATGGAACAACAGACTGGTCCCAAATAGGAAAAGGAGTACATCAAGGCTGTATATTGTCACCCTGCTTATTTAACTTATATGCAGAATACATCATGAGAAACGCTGGGCTGGAGGAAGCACAAGCTGGAATCAAGATTGCCGGGAGAAATATCAATAACCTCAGATATGCAGATGACACCACCCTTATGGCAGAAAGTGAAGAGGAACTAAAAAGCCTCTTGATGAAAGTGAAAGAGGAGAGGGAAAAAGTTGGCTTAAAGCGCAACATTCGGAAAACTAAGATCATGGCATCCAGTCCTATCACTTCATGGCAAATAGATGGAGAAACATTGGCAGACTTTATTTTGGGGGGCTCCAAAATCATTGCAGATGGTGACTGCAGCCATGAAATAAAAAGACACTTACTCCTTGGAAGAAAAGTTATGACCAACCTATTAAAAAGCAGAGACATTACTTTGCCAACAAAGGTCTGTCTAATCAAGGCTATGGTTTTTCCAGTAGTCATGTATGGATGTGAGAGTTGGACTATAAAGAAAGCTGAGAGCCAAAGAATTGATGCTTTTGAACTATGGTGTTGGAGAAGACTCCTGAGAGTCCCTTGGACTGCAAGGAGATCCAGCCAGTCCATCCTAAAGGAAATCAGTCCTGGGTGTTCATTGGAAGGACTGATGTTGAAGCTGAAACTCCAATACTTTGGCCACCTGATGTGAAGAGCTGACTCATTTGAAAAGACCCTGATGCTGGGAAAGATTGAAGGCAGGAGGAGAAGGGGACGACAGAGGATGAGATGGTTGGATGGCATCACCAACTCAATGGATGTGAGTTTGGGTAAACTCCGGGAGTTGGTGATGGACAGGGAGGCCTGGGGTGCTGCAGTCCATGGGGTAGCAAAGAGTCGGACATGACTAAGCAACTGAACTGAACTGATAGTTGTATACAATATTACGTAAATTTCAGGTGTACATCAGAGTGGCTCACAGTTTTTAAAGGTTTATATTCCATTATTAGTAATTATAAAATATTGGTTATATTCCCTGTGTTATACAATATATCCTTGTAGCTTATTTCTTTTATACATAGCAGTTTGTAACTCTTAATCCCCAGCCCCTATCTTGCCCCTCCCCACTTCCTTCTCCCCACTGAAAACCACTAGCTTCTTCTCTTTATCTGTGAGTCTTTGTTGTTATAGTCGCTATTTTGTTCCATTTTTTTAGATTCCACATATAAGTGATATCACACAGTATTTGTTTTTCTCTGACTTATTTTACTTAGCATAATACCCTCCAAGTTCATCCATGTTGTTGCAAATGGCACAATTTTGTCCTTTTTATGGCTGAGTATTAGTCCATTGTATATATGTACACCACATCTTATTTATTAATTCATCTGTAGTTGGATACTTAGGTTGCTCCTTTTTTGTGTGGTTCAGTCGCTCAGTCGTACCTGACTCTTTGTGACCCCTCAAACTGGAGTGCACCAGGCTTCTCTGTCCATCACTATCTCCAAGTTTGCTCAAACTCAAAGTCCAGTTGAGTCAGTGATGCCATCCAACAATCTCATCCTCTGTTGCCCCTTTCTCCCCTTGTCCTCAATTTTTCCCAGCATCAGGGTCTTTTCCAATGAGTCAGCTCTTTGCATCAGGTGGCCAAAGTATTGGAGTTTCAGCTTCAGCATCAGTCTTTCCAACGAATATTCCAGGTTGCTCCTGGAAATGCTTTTAAAAAGAAATTCCTGATGTTAATTAATTTATTTATTAACTAATCTCCTTCCTTATATATTAGTAAAGTAGTAGAAAAGCATTGTTAATTCCTTTTTACAGGTATTTGATTTCAGATAGTATATTAAATATGTTTAAATTCATGAATTAACAATGATGCCAAACAAGCAAAAAAAAAAACCTCCTCAGAAATCACTGTTGGAAAATACTAACCAACTTATTATTCTGAAAACTGGAACTAAATTGAAATAACTAAGCATTTACCCTACCCTTTTTGTTTGAATTGTGCCTTAGGGTAAGCAAGTAATTGGTGGGGGCAAGCTCTTGTTTATAGAATTATTTCAGCTTATACATGAAGAAGGAATGATAGAATTAGAATACCACTGTTTTGTACCTGCTAGTGAAATAATGATCTAGAAAATTATCTTTAATTTTTGGGCTCCAAAATCACTGCAGATGGTGATTGCAGGCATGAAATTAAAAGACGCTTACTCCTTGGAAGAAAAGTTATGACCAACCTAGATAGTATATTGAAAAGCAGAGACATTACTTTGCCAACAAAGGTCCGTCTAGTCAAGGCTGTGGTTTTTCCAGTAGTCATGTATGGATGTGAGAGTTGGACTGTGAAGAAAGTTGAGCGCCGAAGAATTGATGCTTTTGAACTGTGGTGTTGGAGAAGACTCTTGAGAGTCCCTTGAACTGCAAGGAGATCCAACCAGTCCATCCTAAAGGAGATCAGTCCTGGGTGTTCTTTGGAAGGAATGATGCTAAAGCTGAAACTCCAGTACTTTGGTCACCTCATGTGAAGAGTTGACTCATTGGAAAAGACCCTGATGCTGAGAGGGATTGGGGGCAGGAGGAAGAGGGGATGACAGAGGATGAGATGGCTGGATGGCATCACCGACTCGATGGACATGAGTTTGAGTGAACTCCGGAAGTTGGTGATGGACAGGGAGGCCTGGCATGCTGCGATTCATGGGGTCGCCAAGAGTCAGACACGACTGAGAGACTGAACTGAACTGAATGCCTGCTAAAAATATTAGGTGGAGATTGATGTGGCATGGTGTTTATTCACTAAGTCGTGTCCAACTCTTTGTGACCCCATGGACTGCAGCTCACCAGGCTCCTCTGTCCATGGGATTTCCCAGGCAAGAATACTGCAGTGGATTGCTGTTTCCTTCTCCAGGGGATCTTCTCAACCCAGGGATGGAACCCACATCTCCTGCATTGGTAGGCAGATTACTTACAGGTGAGCCACAAGGGAAGCCTGGAGACTGATGAAGAGCTCTTAATTGTGGGAAGCCCCTTATGAGACTAACAACACCTAAGCCCACTCATTAATCTTCTTTTTTTTTTTGGCAGAGGTGGTGGGGGAGAACAGTCTGTTTCTTACTTTATTTATGATTTTTTCAATAATTTTTGTTTTGTTTGTTTTAATATTTATTTATTTTATTTATTTGGCTGCCCTGGGTCTTAGTTGCAACAGGCAGAATCTTCAATCTTCCTTTTGGCATGTGGGATCTAGTTCCCTCACCAGAGAACTAACCTGGGCCCGTGCATTGAGAGCGCAGTGTCTTAGCCACCAGACCACCAGAGAAGTCCCATTCTTTTATTTATGGAATGAAGATTCAAGAAAATGCCCCCTCACCCCTCATTCATTAATCATAACATCACAAAAAAGGAAAGGACTGGGCTTTCCTAGAGGTTCCGTGGTAAAGAATTCGCAGGAGACACTGGTTCAATCCCTGATTCAGAAGGAACCCACCTGCCCGGGAGCAACTAAGCTTGTGCACCACAACCATTGAGCCTGTGGTCTGGAGCCCAGGAGCCGCAACTGCTGAGCCCGTGCTCTGCAGAAGAGAAGCCACTGCCATGAGAAGCCCTTGCACTGCAACTGAGAGTTGCTCCCCAACTCCCCACAACTACAGAAAAGCCTGCACAGCAGTGAAGACCCAGCACAGCCAAAATAAATAATTTTCTTTTTCTTTAAAGGGGAAAGGACTGACATTGTGTGTCTGGGGTGTGATGTAATAGGAAGTACACACCAACACTTATGAAGTATTTTTGACAAAAACCAGCAGCAAAACAGTCAAACTTGCATCTGGTTGGAACTCCAGATCTAACTTCAAGTTTACAGAAAAGATGGAGGTCGGGGAAATATATTAAAACAACACTGTAAGAATGCAATAAGCAAAGACCAGAGGTGGGACATTCTACAGGACCAACAACCCAGTTTCTCCAACAGACAAACTGAAGACAGAACGAGGAGCAGGGGAAGAGGAAGAGGTGATGACAAAGAGGGAAAAACACCACATTAAAGGAGACTTCAAAAATCTATTTGATAGTACTGAAACAGAGAAGGTCCTTGCCCCTTCCCACCTTGTCTTCTGTCTACCCTTTGTCTGTGGAAAACTTTAATCAGAGAAGAAGTTTAATCAGAGAAGTGAGAAATGCGGAAACAAAGGGAAATAGTCAAAGGAGATAATAATAATAATGGAGTCATCAAGCATAGTCAAGGACCTTTAGTTCTTTCTCAAGGGCCGTAGATAATATTCTGAGCCATATCCTATGAGCCGTCTTATAGATGCTGAAACGCCAGGTGGAGAAGTTAACTACATGATGACCAGACTGTACCCAGGACATGAGCTACCACAATTCTGAGAACTGGTCACAAAGAAATAGGGACAAATGGACCCTGGAACTGAAGATGAACTGGACCTAAAACAACCAAGACCGATGCACGATACGGGATGCTTGGGGCTGGTGCACTGGGACGACCCAGAGGGATGGTATGGGGAAGGATGAGGGAGGAGGGTTCAGGATGGGGAACACATGTATACCTGTGGCAGATTCATTTTGATATATGGCAAAACCAATACAATATTGTAAAGTTAAATAAAATAAAATTAAAAAAAAAACAACAACCAAGAGGATGCTGGTCAGACCACTGATGACCAGTTTGAAGATGACTGTTAGAGATGACTGTGCTGTTTCTGCATGTAGCTCCCCCACCCCCACTCTGTCTATAAAAGCTCTTGCCCCACTGGCTGCCGTTGGTGGGGGGGTGGGAGTCAGCCTCTGGACAGATGTTTGCCACCCTCCCTCCAAACCCTCACTTGTGGCATCTGAAATAAAGCAAACTTTCCTTTCCACCAACCTGGCCTGTTTATCGGTTCAAAAGCTGTAAGCAACCAGACCCACCACACGCTCTTTCAGTAACAGTACTGTACTGCATATTTGAAAGTTGCTGAGGGACTTCCCTGGAGGTTCCAGCGACTTCCCTGGGGGTCTAGGACTCTGTGCTTCCGATGCAGGGGGCTCGGGTTTGATCCCTGGTCAGGGAACAAAAATCCCACAGGCCACATGGTGTGGCCAAAAAAAAAAAAAAAGGTTCCTGAGAGTAGATCTTAAAAGTTTCCCACTCCAGTACTCTTGCCTGGAAAATCCCACGGACGGAGGAGCCTGGAATGCTGCAGCCCATGGGGTCGCTAAGGGTCGGACACGACTGAGCGACTTCACTTTCACTTTTCACTTTCCTGCATTGGAGAAGAAAATGGCAACCCACTCCAGTGTTCTTGCCTGGAGAATCCCAGGGACGGGGGAGCCTGGTGGGCTGCCGTCTACGGGGTCACACAGAGTCGGACACGACTTAAGTGACTTAGCAGCAGCAGCAAGAAAAAAAATTCTGTAACTATGTATGGTGATGAATGTTAACTAGACTGTGGAAATAATTTCACAATATATACAAATATCAAATCATTATGTTATATACCTGAAACTAATGTTGAAAACCTTTTTGAATACCAGTTCTTGACTGGTTCAAGTGCAGCAAAGGGTTCTGTGCATTTCTTGCATCAGTGGTAGGTCAACCATTCAGATATCTGCCTTTACACATAAGAATGCATTTCATCCTCAAAACAAGCTTAGTATTTATTAAATACTTAAAAAACTTATTTTAAAAAAGAAGAAAAGAAAAAGTCAACTAATTACAGTATGGCCTTCCCTTGTGGCTCAGACGGTAAAGAATCTGCCTGCAATGAGGGAGACCTTGGTTCAATCTCTGGGTTGGGAAGATCCCCTGGAGAAGGAAAAGGCTACCCACTCCAGTATTCTGGCCTGGAGAATTCCATGGACTGTATAGTTCATGGGGTTGCAAAGAATAGGAGTGTATGGACTTTATTTAGATACTGATTCTTTACCTGCTGAGCCATCAGGGAAACCCAAGAATATTGGAATGGGTAGCCTATCCCTTCCCCAGAGAATCTTCCCAACCCAGGAATTGAACTGGATTCTCCTGCATTGCAGGCAGTTTCTTTACCAGCTGAGCTACAAGGGAAGCCCTCATTTGAACACATTGTAAACAAAACCAAAAATGGTTTATGAGGCAATCAGGAAATTTGAACTTTGATTAGGTATCTGCTGACCTCAAGGAATCATTACTAAATTTTAAGGTATGATAGTGTCATTGTCGGAGAAGGCAATGGCAACCCACTCTAGTACTCTTGCCTGGAGAGTCCCATGGACGGAGGAGCCTGGTGGGCTGCAGTCCATGGGGTCGCTGGGAGTCGGACATGACTGAGCGACTTCGCTTTCACTTTTTGCTTTCATGCATTGGAGAAGGCAATGGCAACCCACTCCAGTACTCTTTCCTGGAGAATCCCAGGGATGGGGGAGCCTGGTGGGCTGCCGTCTATGGGGTCACACAGAGTCGGACATGCCTGAATCGACTTAGCAGCAGCAGCAGCAGCAGCAGTGTCATTGTGGTTATGCTTGAAAAATAATCCTTATATTTAAGAGATACACACTGAAGTATTTACAGATGATATGAGATCACATCTAAGACAGCATCCCCCTGAGGGGGGATCCCCCTCAGGATCCCCCCTGTGCGATCCTGAGGGGTCTTCCCTGGTGGCTTAGTGGTAAAGAATCCTCCTGCCATTGTAGAAGCCACCGAAATGAGACACCCTCGCACTACAGCTAGAGAGTAGCCCCCGTTTACCGTAACTAGAGAAAAGCCCAAGCAGCAACAAAGACCCAACACAGCCAAAAATAAATATATAAAATTATTTTAAAAATAAGAAATAATCCTGAGGGAAGTGGATGGGCCTATAGTGAAATGAGGTGGCCACATATTAATAATTGTTGATGCAAGTGACAGGTGCATAGACAATCATCATATTATTCTGTACTCTCATCTATATTTGAACTTTCTCACAATAAATTCTAAGGTTGTTTTGAGGATGAAATGCATTCTCTTGTGTAAAGGCACATATCTGAATGGTTGACCTACCATTGACGGCAAGAAATGCACAGAACCTTTTTCCCTTTGGTGCACTTGAACCAGTTAAGAACTCGTATTCAAAAAGATTTTCTGTTAAATCCATTCTGTTGCACACGTTAGGACCCCTCTTCCTTTCAACTTCGCAGTTGGAACAAAATCTAGATCTTTACAACAAGACACTGTCAATAAAGCACAGTAAGTGTTTAGCAGCTGTGCATTTTTAAGCAAACCGTGGAATCTGGCTTGTTTCCCAGGAAACGATGTTTCCATTTCACAATGTAACAGAACAGGAAGAGTGTGAACTCTTGTTTGAATGTAGATTCCTTGTGTGCCACTCAGATTTCCATGTTTCCATTGTAGTCTGGGTGTGAGAGTCCAGCTGCATGTTGGTGGAATGACTCATTTTTCCACCAAGGTGCAGATTTCTGTGAATCCCAGGGGCCACTGATTGGTGTGAAAGAGCAGTCAGCACAGGCTTGGCTCCTGGATCCATCATATGACTTGATTCAAAGTTTTCTTCATGGGCTTAAATTGCAAGAAGCAATTCAGCTATTCAGATAATTCATGCTCCAAAACCTTTAATGTTTACAAGTGGTTATTAAGAGCAGCTACTTGAGGGACTTCCCTAGAAGTCCAGTGGTTAAGATTCTGCCCTTCCCCTGCAGGGGGCATGTGATTTCTGGCCAAGGAACTAAGATCTGACATGCTGAACAGTGAGGTTAAAAAACACAAAAATAAATTAATATTTTAAAAAGAGCAGCTACTAGATACAATAAGGAAATACAAAGGTAATAGAAGCAAAATTACATCCTTTGGGTGTTTAGTAATCTCATCAAAGAAATAAATGTACGAGAAGTATAAAGATTTCAAATGAGTCAATGATACCCAATACAAGTATATATAAAATATATCCATCAATGTTTTGGAGTCTTAGAATAATAGAGTTAATGAAATAAAATTTACATTTTCAAGCAGGACAAGAAGAAAAAATTAAACAGAAAATTCTCTCTCCATGTTTGTTTGGGCCTCCTCCTTCCCTAATGTGCAGTGTGCACTTGCATTATGCATTAACCAGAGCTCCTCCAACCATAAAGATCATTTAACTTCTTAAAAGAACAGTGTTCTTTCTCAGCTCCGTAGGGACTCATGGTGACTTGCTGTTCCACTTTGTAGGTGTGTACCTGAACTATGTATCCTTGGTAAACTTTATGTAAAATATCAGCATGTCATTTTGATGTATGATACTTTGTCTCAGAAATATATAAAAAGCCTTCAGCTTCTAAGAGGTGGAACATTTCTCCAAGCTTTCTGAGAATCTGCTTTCCGGGGTTATAGTCCTCAGTTTGGCTCAAATAAAATTCCCTTTTTAATTATTAACTGGGTAGTGAATTGATTTTTCATTGATAGAGTGAGCAAAGTAGAAACAGGTTATCTATCTGGAAATTTTTATAATTTACAAAATTTTAAAATTTACAGAAAATCTCTAAGTACAAAAAAGGTTGTATATATTTTTGGAACCATTTGAGAGTAAGTTGGCAACATGATGTCTCATCAACCCCAAATACCTTGTTTCTATAAACAAGGCCATTCTGATACATAACCACAGAACAGCCATCAAAATCAGGAAATTGATATCAATACATGCCACCATCTGGTTCTCAGCTACCTATCAAATTTCATTATTTGTCCTAATAGTGTCCTTTATCACTTAGTGATCCAATCTAAGTTCACACTTTGAATTTACTTGTCACCTTTCTTTAGTCTCCATGAATCACAGGAATAGTTCCTCATTTCTCACTTGACTTTCATAACTGTCATTTTTTAAGATTACAGGACAATTTTTATGTAGAATATTGTTCAATTTGGGCTTTCTGATGCGCTTTTTTTTTCCATGATTGGATTTAGGGTTTTAACTTTGGCAGGAAGAGCATGAAAGGGATACTGTGTTCTTTTCATTGTATCCGATCAAGGGGTACATGATTTTGATTTGCCCTTTGCTTGTGCTGTTAACTTTGATCAGTTAAGGTGAGGACCGATTTTCCAGTATAAGTGTTGGTCACTCAGTTGTGTCCAACTCTTTGTGACCCTGTGGACTGTAGCCCACCAGGCTCCTCTGACCCTGGAATTCTCCAGGTAAGAATACTGGAGTGGGTTGCCATTTCCTTCTCCAGATTATAAAGTTAGTCTTTTCTTCTTTGTCATCCATAAGTATTTTGTAGGGTGGTATTTTGAGACTGAGTAAATACTCCATACACCAATTTCACACACAAACCACCAGAACTCATCTAACATGAAATAGCTTTGCTACCTCTATGACTGTAAAGAAGTTTAATTTTTAATTTAAAATCTAAAAAAAGGAAATATCCAGGTCCAGATGCTTTTAGTAGAGACTCCATTAAACATACAAAGAATTAACACCGACTCTACACGGTCTTTTTTCAGAAAGGAGAAGAGGAGAGAATCCTTCCTAACCCATTTTATGAGACTGGTATAACCCTAACATAAAAAACCAGACAGTACAAAAAAGGTAAGCCAATATCCCTCATAAATAGACATGTAAATACCCTTAACAAAGTATAAGCAAATAGAATCCAGCAATATGTAAGAAAGAATTATATATGAGCTGCTGCTGCTGCTGCTGCTAAGTTGCTTCAGTCATGTCCAACTCTGTGTGACCCCACAGATGGCAGCCCACCAGGCTCCCCCCATCCCTGGGATTCTCTAGGCAAGAACACTGGAGCAGGTTGCCATTTCCTTCTCCAATGCATGAAAGTGAAAAGTGAAAGGAAGTCGCTCAGTCGTGTCCGACTCTTAGCTAACCCATGGACTGCAGCCTACCGGACTCCTCCGTCCATGAGATTTTCCAGGCAAGAGGACTGGAGTGGGTGCCATTGCCTTCTCCATATATATGAGCAAGTGCGGTTTATTCCAGGGTTGCAAGGCTGATTCAGTATTCAAAATTCAACCAGTGTAATTCACCAGGTGAACAAGGTAAAGAAGAAAAACCACATGACCATCTCAATTGAGGCAGAAAGTACATTTGACAACATTCAACACCTATTCATGACAGAAATTCTCAGAAAACTAAGACTAGAGTGGAATTTCCTCAACTTGATAAAGAACATCTACAAAAACAAAACACCACACAGCTAACAGTGTATTTAATGATGAAAGACTGAATTATTTCCCCTGAAGATTGGAAACAAGTCAAGGATATCTGCTTTTATCACACATATTCAAGTCAAAGTACTAGCCAGCATAGTAAGGCAAAAAAAGGAAATAAAAGGGATACAGATTGGAAAAAAAGAAATAAAACCGTACCTTTGTGCAGATGGCATAGTGGTCTATATAGAACATCCAAGGAATGTATTTTTCAAAACCCTAGAGATAGTACATGAGTTCAGCAAGGTTACAGCATATAAAGTAAACACATAAGAATCAATTGTATTTCTACATAGTATCGGCAAACACGTGGAAACTGAAATTTAAAATACCATTTATGGGGCTCCAAACTGACCCAGAGAAGGGCAGTGTCGTCTCAGCGGCGCTGCAGAAACCCCCACCCAAGACGGCTCCCCCTCCCCGGGCCTGTCCCCTCTTGCCTGTGAGTCCTCTCGCCTCGTAGGCCTCTCGGATCTAATATTGTGGGGTGAGGTGAGAGCAGGCCCGGGGAGGGTGGTTACCGCTGAGGAGCTGCAGTCGCGATCAAGATGATAGAGGTACTGACAACAACTGACTCTCAGAAACTGCTACACCAGCTGAATGCCCTGTTGGAACAGGAGTTGAGATGTCAGCCAAAGGTCTGTGGCTTGAGACTAATTGAATCTACACATGATAATGGCCTTAGAATGACTGCAAGACTGAGGGACTTGGAAGTAAAAGATCTTCTTAGTCTAACTCAGTTCTTTGGCTTTGACACAGAGACATTTTCTCTAGCTGTGAATTTACTGGACAGATTCCTGTCTAAAATGAGGGTACAGCCCAAGCACCTTGGGTGTGTTGGACTAAGTTGCTTCTATCTGGCTGTAAAATCAACAGAAGAGGAAAGGAATGTCCCATTGGCAACTGACTTGATCCGAATAAGCCAGTACAAGTTCACAGTTTCAGACTTGATGAGAATGGAGAAGATTGTATTGGAGAAGATGTGTTGGAAAGTCAAAGCTACTACTGCCTTTCAGTTTCTACAGCTCTATTACTCACTCCTTCAAGAGAACATGCCACATGAAAGGAAGAGTAGCCTTAATTTTGAAAGACTAGAAGCCCAACTTAAGGCATGCTACTGCAGGATCATATTTTCTAAAGCAAAACCATCTGTGTTGGCATTATCTATCATCGCATTGGAGATCCAAGCACAGAAGTATATAGAGTTAACAGAAGGAGTAGAACGTCTTCAGAAACATCCCAAGATCAGTGGCAGAGATTTGACTTTCTGGCAAGAGCTTGTATCCAAGTGTTTAGCTGAATATTCATCGAACAAGTGTGCCAGACCAAATGTTCAGAAGTTGAAATGGATTGTTGAAATGGATTGTTTCCGGGTGTACTGCAAGGCAACTGAGGCATAGTTACTACAGGATAACCCACCTTCCAACAATTCCCGAAACAGTCCCTTAATTGGTGAATTTGGATGATTACGGCAACAAAAAACTTCTGAAGCCTTTCTCCACAATCCTGAGCTGTGGATTCCATAATATTATAACAGATTTAAGATGTGAAGCCTCAAAACATCACAAATAGATTAGCGTTGGTGTTCTCAGATTTGGGAAAACTGCCTAATTAAAATTACCCTATAGTGGAATTACTCAAATTTGAATTCACCTATGAAACATACAAATCAAAGTAATAGTATAAATGTGAAATGCAAATGACAAGCCTGGAAAGGTAAACTGTGAATCTTCATTTCTAACATTGATCCAAGTTTCTGTATTGGGTCAATATATTGTATTTAGGTGGTGTTTAAAAAGGGTAACCTACTTAAATTTAAACTATGAAGTTTACATCAAAACCACCATTTCACAAATGCACTTTTTAAGGCACAATAAGGGTCACTATTCTAGACAGTGAGAATAGTTAGTTTCTCGGCACCTATGATGCAAGTAATTATTAACCCAGAGATGTGGACCTTACTGCTACATAGAAATCACATTTAAATTTGAGGGCATTTATGTAAAGCAAAACTACCAACTTGTTAATTTTGGCATGTTATCTTTAATATTTTTCTAGAAAACAGGTGATGTTTGTATCCATGATTTTAAAAGTTTTATACAAAATTTACTGCCTCAGTCTAGTCCCATCAAGAAAATTAGTTTTTACTGTACTAGTAGCTCAAAACAAATTAGCGTCACTCTGAAAACTTTTTAACACTCCATCAGTTTTTACTGAGGACTGTTTTTATAAAACTTGGTTCTAACTTAGAATTTTGCTTAAAAGGAAGAGAATATACTTACATTAATTGCCCCTACTGTGTGCCAAAAGCAAGTATTAAGAAAGGTAAGTAGGCATCTTCATAATTACAAGGTTGCTGAGGTGTGGTGTTTGGAGATCTACGGGGTTGAAGTGTTGCAGAGAGTTACTCCATACAGTGTGCAGCCTGAACCCATGCAGGATGGCTGCACCCAATTCTGACATCATTTTATGGCTATAGAGGCATTAGAAAATGAACCAAAGAACCACAGTGTATCTTATACTTGGTAAACTGTGTTTTATGGATAACTTTACAGTTTTCCCAAAATACTGATAAATTTCAATATTTTGAATACATCAGTGTTAATTTTGAGTTGCCAGAGGTAACCTAACCAACTCCCATTATGTTTTGGTACTAAGGGATATGCCTTTCAATAAAGTTACTGAAATGCAAAAAATAAATAAATAAATAAATAAAATACCATTTATGGGGATTTCCCCAATGGTCCAGTGGCTAAGACTCCACGTTCCCAATGGAGGGGGGCCTGGGTTTGATCCCTGGTCAGGAAGCTAGATCCCATGTGCTGCAACTAAGAGGTCACATGCCAGCAACCAAGAGTTGAAGATCCCACATGCCACAACTAAGACCTGGCACAACCAAATATATATAAGATGTTTAAAACTTAAAAAGCAATGCCATTTATGGGGGTTCCCTGGTGGTTTAATGGTTAGGATTTGGTGTTTTCATTGCTATGGCCTGGGTTCAATCCCCGGTTGAGGGACTGAAATCTTGAGAGTGGGATGGCCCCCTCGAAAAAACAAAGCATTTACAGTTGCTAAAAAAATATGAAATATATGTGAATCTAATAAAACATATATAACAGAGTTAGTTTTGTTCATTTATAATTTTTTAAATAAAATCACCCAGTCTGTTAAACTTTCATTAACATTTATACTTATAACTGTATATAGTATTTTCATGTTTTACATTTCTTCTATATCTGTGGTTAAAACCAATTCTCGTTCTCATTATATTTTTAGTCTTTCTCTCATCTGACCAGAAGTTTTCCTATTTTTATTAATAGTTTTCCTATTTTTATTAATATTAAAAAAAGAACTACCTTTTATGTTTGTTATCTTTTAAGTCATTTGTCAAAATTTATTAATTTTGAACTCATGCACTATACTTGGGTTTTGTGAAGGTTTTTTGTTTTATGGAGTGCTGGCTGGGCTGCATCTTCTTTGCAGTGCCCAGGCTTTCTCTGACTGTGGTGCAGGGGCTTGGTTGACCCAAGGCACATGGGATCTTTGTTTCCCCACCAATGATGGAACCCAAGTTCCTGGCATTGGAAGGTGGAGTCTTAACCACTGAACCACTAGAGAAGTCCCGTGTGCTAGGGTATTTTAAAAAACACATTCCTTGAGATTTTCTACATAGATCACCGTGCTATCTGCACAAAGGCAGATTAATAAATTCTGCCTTTCTGCTTTATTTGGGTTTATCTTGTTGTGTTTTATAAACATGCTGAGAGGGGAGTGGCCAAGATGGCAGAGTAGGAAGATCTTGAGTTCACCTCTTCTCATGGGCAGACCAAAATTATAACTATTACAGAACAACTATTGATGAGAAAGACCAGAAGACTAGTAGAAAAGATCTTCCACAGTTAAAGATATAAAGAAAGAATCACAGTGAGACAGGTAGGAGTTATAGGGATAGAATAGGATAGTTATATACAGGTAGTTGTAGAAGTTCCAGTGAACAGTGAAAGTGTTAGTCGCTCAGCTGTGTCTGACTCTTTGTGACCTCACAGACTACAGCCCACCAGGCTCCTTTGTCCATGTAATTCTCCAGGCAAAAATACTGGAGTGAGTAACCATTCCTTTCTCCAGGGGATCTTCCCGACCCAGGATCAGATCCAGGATCAAACCCCAGTCTCCCGCATTGTGGGCAGATTCTTTACAGTCTGAGCCACCAGGGAAGCCAATGAGGGACTATAAATAGAGAGGGAAACCTAGGGAACTTTGAGAGACCACTGTAAGTTAATGATCGCTCAAGAAAGCTATTGGAACATCATGGAACGAAGCAGGCTTGCTTAACTAGAAAGCCATAAATAAAAGCACAAGATATGCCCCAGGCCATTTGGTGAAAGAAAAATGTTACCACCTTTCTGATGATTTGAATAAGTGCTATGATAATCCTAGTTGGACTTCATAGGGTCAGAAACTCTCCTGCTTGACACAAAAGGAGGAGCTAGTGATATAAGCCTGATGTCTACTCAAAGAAGGTGGTCTTTCCCCACCTCCCCCACTTTCCCTGTCTTCCCTGGTGGCTCAGAGGTTAAAGTGTCTGCCTGCAACTCCGTCCTGGGTTGGGAAGATCCCCTGGAGAAGGAAATGGCAACCCACTCCAGTATTCTTGCCTGGAGAATCCCATGGATGGAGGAGCCTGGTGGGCTACAGTCCATGGAGTCGCAAAGAGTCAGACACGACTGAGCGACTTCACTTTCACTTTTCCACTTTCCTTTGATTAAAAAATTTTAGCCCACTTAATCCTTGAGGCAGAGTCCACTTGCCCGCTTGCATCTCTCATAAGCGTCCAATATTAATAATTGTACTTCTTTCCATCACTTTGCCTCTCACTGAATTCCTTCTGCACTGAGACACAAAGAACCTGAGCCTTCAGAAGTCCAGACACCAGGTAAGTGACTCTAATTATGTATATCTATGGCTGATTCATGTTGATGTTTGGCAGAAACCAAACAAAATTCTCCAAAGCAATTATCCTTCAATTAAAGAAAGGAAACAGGGGAAAAAAAAAAAAAAGACCACAGGTTAGAATCCCAGTCAGAGTTTTGGCTGGCTTTGAGTCTTGGTCACATGGGTCGGTCGAAGTCTCAGTCTGAGGTGCACAGTTTCAGCAGAGGCAGAGATGCAGTATAGTCAAGACCTGTAGCCCTAGGTGGATGACCCACAAATGGGAAGGTAATTACAATTGCAGAAGTTTTCTCCAAGGAGCAAGGGATCCAAGCTCCACACTGCACTCTGCAATCTGGAGTTTCTGCACTGGGAAAATGAGCCCCTGGAACTTTGGGCTTTGAAGGTCAATGGGCTTACTTTTGGAAGAGCCAGAGGAGTGCAGGAAATAGTCTCCACTTTTAAAAGGTGCACACACAACTTCACATGCCGTAAGACACAAGGAAGTAGCAGTAGTTTGAAAGCAGCCTGGGCCAGACCCACTGCTGATCCTGGAGAGCCTCCCAGAAAGGCAGGAGGCACCTGGAGCTCACCCTGGGGACATGGATACTGGCAGCAGCCATTTTAGGAAGTTCAATCTACCATGCAGACACTGGTGCTGGCAAGAGCCATCTTAGACTCCTCTCTCTAGCTTATTAGCCTCTCCCACCAATAAGCAGTTGCCAAGACCCCTGGGCCCTGTCTCTGCCCACCAGTGGGCTGACACGAAGTCTGGGACCTCAAGGGTCCTGCAGTAAGAGACCGAGGACCAAATCCACACACCAGCAAGCTGGCAGTAGCCCAGTATCCCCTGGGCCCCTGCCCCACCCATCACCAGGCCAACTCCAAGACACTCACCTTAGACCCCTCAGCCAGCTGCTCTGGGATTCAACCCCACTCACCAGCAAGCCAACACCTGGCTCTGCCCACCACTGAGGCAGCACTAGCCCCGGGGCCATGGGGGCCCTGCAGCTAGCTGCCTCCTGACCTGGCCCCACCCACCAGCATCTGGTATCTTCTGCACAAGGCAGGCGCTGGCAACCAAGCAGACCAGGGACCAGCCACACCTACCAGATTGCTCACTGTAGTTAGCCCATTACAACAGAAGGGCTCTCACAGAGCCCACACAAAGGACACGCATAGAGGATACAGCTCTGGTGACCAGAAGGGCCCACCTCTCCAAGCTTGGGAAATATAACCAACCTACCAAATACACAGAAACAAAAATAGCAAATTAGGCAAAATGAGGCAACAGAGGAATATATTCCACATGAAAGAACAGGATAAAACCTCAGAAGAAAAACCAAGTGAAGTGGAGGTAAGCAATCTATCCCATAAAGGGTTCAAGATAATGATGACAAAGATGCTCAAAGAATTCAGAAGAAAGGATGAACAAAGTGAGAAGTTAGACATTTTTAAGAGTTAGATAATATAAAGAACCAAATAGAGCTGAAGAATGCAGTAAGGGATTTTTTTAATATATGAGAGGGAATCAACAGTAGATTAGATGATATAGAGAAATGAATCAGTGAACTGGAAGACAGAGCACTGGAAATCATGTACACTAAACGGAAAAATAGAATTTTTAAAGAATGAGGGCAGATTAAGAGATCTCTGGGACCACGGCAAATGGAGTAACATTCACAGTATAGGGGTCCCAAAAGGAGAAGAGAGAGAAAGGATCTGAGAACACGTTTGCTCAATGTTACTAACCATTAGGGAAATGCAAAGCAAAACCACAATGAAATATGTGAGAATGGTTGTTATTAAAAAAAAAAGGGAACAGATAACAAGTGTTGGTGAGGGTGTGGAGAAAAGAGAACCCTCACACACTGCTGGTGGAAAAGTAAATTGGTGCAGCCACTCTGGAAAACAGTATGGTGATTCCTCAAAAACGTGAATAGAAACTTCCCTGGTGGTCCAGTGGTTAAGACTTTTCACACTTCCACTGCAGGGGACACAGGTTTGATCCCTGGTCAGGGAACTAAGTCTTCCCTGGTGGCTCAGACAGTAAAGAATCCGCCTGCAATTTGGGAGACATGGGTTCAATCCCTGGGTTGGGAAGATCCCCTGGAGAAGAAAATCCACTCCAGTATTCTTGCCTGGAGAATTCCGTGGACAGAGGAGCCTGGCAGGCTACAGTCCATGGAGTCACAAAGAGTTGGACAGCTGAGCAACCAACACTGTCACTTCACTTTCTTTTCAGGGAACTAAGATCCCACACCCCACGTGGCGCAACAACAACAAAAAATAGGACAGCTGCTGCTGCTGCTGCTAAGTCGCTTCAGTCGTGTCCAACTCTGTGCGACCCCATAGATGGCAGCCCACCAGGCTCCCCTGTCCCTGGGATTCTCCAGGCAAGAACACTGGAGTGGGTTGCCATTTCCTCCTCCAATGCATGCAAGTGAAAAGTGAAAGTGAAGTCGCTCAGTCGTGTCCGACTCTTAGCGACCCCATGGACTGCAGCCTACCAGGCTCCTCCTTCCATGGGATTTTCCAGGCAAAGTAGGACTACCATACAGCAATTCCCCTTTCTGCTATTTACCTGAAAAAATGCAAACACTAATTAGCAAAGATCTATGCACCCGTACATTCATTATAGCATTATTTACAACAGCCAAGATATGGAAGCAATCTAAGTGCCCATCAATAGATAAATGGATAAAGAAGCTGTGAGATATGTATCAGTGATGTGCTGTGCTGTGGTTAGTCACTCAGTTGTATCTGATTCTTCAACCCCAGGGACTGCAGTCCACCAGCCTCCTCTGTCTATGGGGATTTTCCAGGCAAGAATACTGGAGTGTGTTGCCATGCCCTCCTCCAGGGGATCTTCCTAACCCAGGGATTGAACTCAGATCTCCTGCATTGCAGGCAGATTCTTTACTGTCTGAGCCACCAGGGAAGCCCAAGAATACTGGAGTGGGTAGCCTATCCCTTTTCCAGGGGATCTTCCTGACCCAGGAATCGAATCAAGGTCTCCTGCATTGCAGGCAGATTCTTTACCAGCTGAGCTACAATGATATATTACATATATATGCATATAATATATATATATATATATATATATATCAGCCATAAAAAAGAATGTAACCTTGCCAGTTTGACACAACACGGAAGGCCCTAGAAGGTATTATGCTAAGTGAAATAACTTCAGATAAAGACAAATGCTGTACTATTTCATTGATATGTGTAATCCAAAAATAAAACAAATGAGCAAACATAATAAAACAGAAACAGTCATAGATACAGAGAGCAAACAGGTGGTTTCCAGTGGAGAGGAGGCTGTGGGGAGGAAAGAAAAAGGTGAGGGAGATTAAGAGGTACAAACTCTGGGCTGCAAAATAAATGAGTCACGGGTGTGAAATGTAGTGTGGGGAATATAGTCAACAATGATGTGCTATCTTTCTGTGGTGACACATTGTAACTAGACTTATCATGGTGATCATTTCAAAATACAGTAAACTATCAAACTATTATGTTGTGTAACAGGAACTAACATAGTTATACTTCAAAAACAAACAAACTTATAGAACCACAAAAATAATTCACAGTTACCCAAAGTGGAAAATGGAGAGAGGGGAAATTGGACGAAGACAGTCAAAAGTACAAACTTCCAGTTAAAAGATAAATGTTATGTATAAAAGTTCTTGAAAGTAAATTCTGAGTTCTCATCACAAGGAAAAAAATTTTTTTAATTTCTTTAATTTTGTATCTATATGAGATGTTCACTAAAGTTATTGTGACCATCATTTCATGATGTATGTAAGACAAATCATTATACTGTGTATCTTAAAGAATCTACCTGCCAGTTCACCTTCCCCACCTGGGTTGGGAAGATTCCCTGGAGAAGGAAATGGCAACCCACTCCAGTATTCTTGCCTGGGAAATCCAGGACAGAATGGACAGAGAAGACTGGTGGGCTACAGTCCGTGGGGTTGCAAAAGAATCTGACGTGACTTGGTGACTAAACAACAACAATACCTTAAACTTATACAGTGCTGTATGTCAATTTTATCTCAACAAAACTGGAAGGAAAAATGTCAATTTTATGCTTATTTAACTTACCTTAATTCTTTGTTGCTTAATAAACATATTTAAAGCAACTGTTATTCTCATTCTGAGTGCAACTTTAGTGATCTCTCATACAATTTCATATGTAGCACTGTCATTAAAAGATTGATCTTCAACTCAGTCTTGAAAGAAACAATTTGCAGAGAAGTGCTAGAATCATTCCCAGTGTAGGCAGAAAACCAACAGGTTCATAGTCTACTCACAGACAACACTTGTTCATTCTTTAAGACAACTCAAATTTCATCCCCTCTGTAAAGATTTCAAAGCATGGTTAGTGATGCCTTTATCAGTGAATCCATAGTACTATATTACTAATAAAAATCCTTATTGTATTGTAGATTCTGTGCTCCTTCGGGATAGGACCCTTGTCCAATTTTCTTTCTTTTTCTTCTTCTTCTTTTTTTTTTTTCTTCAGGATCTTAGTTCTCCAACCAGGGATTGAACTCAGGCCCTCGGCACTGTGAGCATGGAGTGTTAATCACTGGACCACCAGGGAATTCCTGTCCTATTTTCTATATGTAGGCCTGAATCATATCGAGCACAAAACCTTGTACTGAATGAAATAATAGAAGAGAGGAATATAGAAGCTGACTGGAAAGCTCCTAAAATTCACTTCCCTCACAGATTTTACTCAAACGCAGTCTTGTCAATAGCTATTCATGTTGCCAGAAAAATGTAAGGGCCCAAAGTATCCTTTTTTTAAACAGAACTAATTGTTCATTTGTATTCAGACTCTCTAAGCAAAAGGAAATTTGTAATGAAAATACAGCTCAAGGCAATATCCATCTGAAGGTTCCCTTTTGGATAACTTTCTGCTTCTCCTAAAAAAAAATTTATCCTCTGAAGACAGCACCCTTATTTATTTTCTCTACAAGTTTCCTGCAGGCTCTCTTCCCCACCATTCTCCCTCCTTAAAAACACCACAAAAGCTTGGTAACTTTTTATAGCATAAAAACAACTCCAGTGTAAAGCACAGAAATTTCCAGCCTTAAGTAAGCGCGTGATTGCAAATAACCTTTACCAGTTTGTCACAAGTTAAACTGAATTCCCAGTTTTGCTTGCTTTCTTTCAAACATATGAGTTGTCTATTGAATGCCAGGCACCAAGTTAAGCAGTAGACATACAACAGTTTAGGGTGAATCTATCCCTTGACCATTAAATCAATCAGATTCAATAAATCTACTTGAATTTTCGCCATGTGTTTCTTTACTACAGATCTCACCTCCTTTCTCTAAGTCACTAGAAACTCAATACAGAAACATTTGCCAGGTTTTCCACTTCAGAAATCTTGAACTTGTTTCTTGTTTACCTGGGCAAATACTTCCGGTCTAATTTCACAGAGAGGTTTCTCTGCTCTATGTCACTCAATCCTTTCCCTCCTTTTCATCTCCAGTTTTCTCGGTTTTATTTCTTTAAGAAGCCTCTTTCCATGGCATTCTTCACTCACACAAGTTAAGAGGCTTCTTGCCTCATGTGTTGGTCACAAGAGTCTTAAGCGTTGCATAAAATGTCACATGCCTTAGATCATTCGTATCACCTCATGGATGTATCATTACCAGAGCTAAAGGACGTGGACATTCCCTGAGTTTCAAAGGGAAACTCAAGATCTATTATGAATATATGTTTACTTAAAAACTTTTATCTGAAACATTGATGAACTTTGCAAATAATAGAGTGTTTTTTTCTTTGTTTTTGTATCTTGGCCATACTGTGCAGCTTTCGAGATCCTAGTTTTCTGACTAGGGATCAAACCCGCACACTGGGCAGTGAAGGCGCAGAGTCCTAACCGCTGGGCCACCAAGGAATTTGCAAGAAGCTTATCTTAAGGAACTCAGAGTGCAACGACAAAAGTAAGTACATGTTTCTATGGAAACAAACTGCTAATCAATATTTCAAGAACAATGGTCAAGGTCATGACAGGTTACTTAAAGATTGTGGCAGGAGAAATCTTTCATCCAACACTCAAATCAGATGTTTGGTAGAATAGTTTAGGATTAGAGTTCATTTTCTTTAATATTATTTATTTATTAGGTTGTGATGGCTCTTAGTCGCAGTACACAAACTCTTAGCTGCGGCATGCAGGATCTAGTTCCCTGACCAGGAATTGAACCTGGGCCCCCTGCATTGGAAGCATGGAGTCTTAGTCACTGAACCATCAGAAAAGTCCCTAGAGTTCATTTTTACATAAAAGGGAAAAAATTATTTGACTATATATATATAATCATTACACTGTGATACTATCACCTCAAAGAGTGCCGGCAAGCAGAATGAACTTTTGAATCAAAATTTTAGCTGCCAGCTGCTTGCACTATCACACAGAGCAAAATTTCCTCCTCAAAACTGGTAAGGCAAGTGCACTGGGGTGAGCAGTGCTCCTCCCAAATTTATGTCTACCTGGAGCTGGTGAATATGTCCTTACTTGGAAGCAGAGTATTTGTAGATGTGGCCAAGTTAAGAGTCATACTGGATTAAGGTGGGCCCTGATCCACTGACTAGTGACCTTATCAGAAGAGGGAAATGTGGATGCATGTCCAGACACCCAAAAGGTGGAACGCCATGTGAAGATGAAGGCAGCAACTGGGCTGATGCTGCCTTCCCAAGGCAAGGAACACCAAGGATTATGGGCAACCACCAGGAGCTGGGTAGAGGGAATAAAGGATTCTTTCTTAGAGCCTTTTGAAATACTGTGCCCCGGTGGATACCCTGATTTCAGACTGCTGTTCTCCAGAACTATGAGAGAGTAAATTTCTGTTGTGTTAGGCCACCTGGTTTGTGGTCATTTGTATGGCAGTTCTAGGAAATTAATACAGGAAGCATATGGCAAAGAGAAATACTTCAGCAAATATGAATTTCAAAACATTTGGTTTAACTTTAATACCCTCCTCAAGGTCCCATCTAGGACCTACGTTGGGTAAGCAAACAGGAGCTGACCTTTCACTGGTGGAAATTCAGAAAATTGTTGTGCATTCATTCAAACTAAAAAAAGAAGAAGGAAAAAGGAGAAAAAATTATTTATTTTACTTACTCCAGTACAATGATAATTCTTTTAAATTTGATCACTGACTCTGGTCTGTCATCTTGCTAGTAGAACTAAGTGTTATAACTATTGCATAGACATTTCCACAGATGCCAAGAAATAATAACTCAGTTTAGACATCCAGAAATGCATTACTGGCTATGGCTCATATGGAATGGCTCATGTCTTCTAGGGCTGTGTAGTGATAGACCGTTTATATTGGATCTTGTTGGATATATGCTGTGCTTGTTCAAGTTACAGAAAGTTGCAAGTACAATTTCTTCCTTTCTTAGAGAGGCATACAAGTTAACTCTAGATAAAATCAATGTAAATGCATGCTTATTCTGGATCAAAATATCTTAGTTTTGGGCTAAGTTGATGTATTTACTTATTGTGATGAAAACAAAATCTGAATTTAGTTTGATAGTAGTGCTATTTCTGTTCTACTAGTCTTTGCCTTCTCCTCCAAACAAACTTCTATTTATCCTTTAATACCCATCTCAAATGCTGTGTCTTCTTAAAGCCTCCCCCATTGGTAAACAGGATTAGTGAGTTTTCTCTGGGCTTACAAAGACTACTTCAATCGTTGCTATATAGTATATGTTAGTTGTTTGTCTGTTAGACTGTGAGCCCCTTCTTCCTCTTTGCGTTGCTAACATTATGCTTGGTATAAAGCATGCACTTAATAGATGTTTGCTGAAGGAATGATGAATTTTTGATGACTGAAAGCTATTTATTAAAGTACTCATCATTGAACTTAAAACAGCATTTTCCTCATAGAATGTTCTGAAGTAGAATAACTTTGGGAACTATACATGGAATACAAGTATCAGCACTGTTACTGTACTGAACTTGATGACTCTGCAAAGTTTTCACTGACTCCACACACATTTCCTGATTCTAGCTTCTGCTTGGAACCTTCCCCTCATATCTCTATTACAAGAATACAAGCATCTGGCCTGAGCTCTCTACCCCAACAGATAATGAAGTCCATAAAATGAAGGGGACAGAGAAAAGGCAGGGTGTTCCTTATGTTCCATATTCCTTTCCCTTTATACCTGTGTTCTTTTGGTGATAGCAGGTTTTCATTAGGAGGTCTTTCAGAATCAACTACCCATTCACCCATTCATTCAAGAAATGGTACTTTACTACTGAATGAGTAGGCTCATAACTAGGGGAGAAAAGTCCAGGTAGAAAGTACTGTGTTTATAAGAGAAATAGAAAAGCCCCATTAGAGTTCCAGTGAGGAACATGAAGTTCAGTTCACACTTGCTCAAGTTCCCACATCTTGTAACTAACTGTGAGAGCTGAGACTGGCTCTTCTTGCATTTGACATCAGATGGAATAACTGGAGGAATTGAGATTCAAGCCTAATTTGGACAATACAAAAGCCTGGGGTCTTCTGCTACACTATACCATGTGCCTCCCATAGACTACTGTTTCAGTTATTTGACAGATGAAAAGGTTATCTAAGTTATCAGCAATGAAAATAAAAAGGATCAAGGGGTAGAGACAAGATATAAATGCAGGTTATACAATGAGAATGACATGATAGCTGACTAAATTAAGAATGAGAGGAAAACGAATAGAATTAAGGATGGCCTAAGGGAATCCCCTGGTAGTCCAGTGGTTAGGACTCTGTGCTTTCACTGCTAGGGGCCACGGTTCCATCATCCCTGGTCAGGAAGAAACCCAGGATGATTTAAGCTTGGAGTTCTGGTAACTAGGAAAATAACGATGCCATTAGCAGGATTAAGGATCTCAGAGGAAGAGACAGTTTTTATTCAGTGAGAGCCTTGGAGGAAGGAGGTGGAGGGTAAAATAGGTATGAGTCCTATATATAGACATTTAAGCCTGACATTAGGCAAGACTTCTAAGGAAGAGAGCAGGTAGGGAAAAGAAACAGAACACTGGAGAAAGACTGATGGCAGGAGATGAAACAGAAAAGGAGCTCTGAGAGAATATACTTCCAAGAAAGCCATGAGAAAAGAGAATTCAAGAGAACCGAGATGAGACCAGATGAAAGGCTGTCTTAAAGGTAAGAGAATGAAAATTTGTGGTTAGCAAACAGCTGACCCTGAGGTTTAAAAAAAAATTTTTTTAAGTCTTAAAGGAAGGAAATAACAGTCATTGTGTAATAGTTTTCTAAAACTTGGCAGGCATTCAAATGTGGGTCCTTATCCGCCTTTCCGGTTAAGGTGAGAGAGCTAGGGAGAACTAAGCTCACCAGGAAAATGAGGTTCTGGGGCTCTCCAAGGTGCTACTTCTCAACAAAATCGAAATGAAATCCTGTCTTCATTCATACTGTGACATGGAAAATGCAAATTAAGTGTCCGTTTTGCCCTTATTTCCTTTAGGCTGGTAAAGCAAGATTGATGATGTTTTGCCAGGTAGATGTCAATCCGTCATTAAATTTGAATCCTAATATGGTCCACCACCCACGAAGTATGAATAACCGGTTTTCTGAGTTTTTCCTGATACAGTTCTGGTTTTGACAAACGATTTGAGATCCCAACTCTTCCTTACAAGTACGGCAAGAAAAGGGAACCGACATCAATCGATAATGGTGGGGTTGTTGTTGTTGTTGTTGTTTTTAAATAAATAATGGGTAGGCATCACTTAACACGGTTTTAAAACCTTAGGTTATTCTTCTACAGATTTTGAGGAAGATAAAACCTTTAAGCGATCAAGTGGGAGCACAAGTATGCAAAGAAGATTCAAAATTAACTTTCACAACACATGGCCTAATAAGGTTTCTCCCACTGTTAATTGGAGAAAAACAGACCTTGGATAGTCGCTGGAGGGACTGAAACAATTACCTTTACAAAGAGAGGTTTCTCCGTACTTAAACTAAAGAGCCCCCTGCTCAAGCCTAGACCATAGGATCTAGCACCTTTAGCAAGTCTCTCCCCACTCCAGGAGTCAAATTTTCTCCTCTGTAAAACAAGGGGAAAAGATGTGTGTGCGTACAGAGGAGACTGGCTGGAAGCCCTTTAAAGCTTCCCTGCAGCTCGCAAATTACTTCATAATTTCTCCCCTTCATGCTATTTCCCTAGAAGAGGAAAAAGTTGTGAATTAATTCCTTGGATATGAAAATAAAAAAAGCAGACAGCCTGGCTTCAAGGAAACTTATTAGGGAACACGGATTCTGAAGAGCTCAATGACTTAAGGCCGCCAGCACCTGCGCCACAGCCAGCCGTCCCCGGCCCGCAACCGCGGCTGAGGGAACAAGATGGCGTCAGCACGCAGGGTTTCGCCCACGCCCCCGCGACTCCGCAATGCGGCCTCCGGCTGAGGCCGCACCCCATTGGCCAATGGCAATGAGGTCATCGTGGGGGCGGTGGCCGGCGGCGGCGCGGAGGCGGGGCTTTGCGGACGCACGCACGTCGAGGTGCGGCTGCCAGGAGCTGCGGAGGCCGCGGGCTTGGTTTGCCGCAGCTGCCTTGGCGGCGGCGCCCAGCTGGAGGTGAGCGGGAGCTGTGGGTACAACGCGGCCGGGAGCGGCCTTTGATGGGCAAAACAAGCCCTTCTAACGGCCCCCTCGGTTGTCAAAGGAATTAGCAAGGGCTTCAAGTCTCTGAGAGGAAATGGGGGTTCACCCCTCCTCGGGTACCCCTCCTGTAGGCAGAGGAACAGGAGGTTCACTCTCTTTTTGAGGCCCCGATCCCTTCTCCCATTTACGTGGAAGGTGGAAAAACTGAAGGTTATTGGGAATACAGAAGAATTGGAGGTCTTCTTAGAGGGACTCCCATTTGAGGGTTCTCCCCTTTATTCCCCATTCCAGGAGGTAGGTGTGCCTGGGCCCGGGGAATTCTTGCTTCTCACTGGATAGACAGGAAATGAGGCAGGTGAACTTGAATACCTCGTTAAGGGAGACGAGGGCTGGATGGCAGTTGTGAGGCAGGAGGGCTCGGGAGCTCTTTATTTGGACTCCTCTTGTGCAGGATTACTGTTTCTTCCTATTTTGCTTTGTGACCCTCCCAACACCCCCGGATCGCTATGGCCTTTTTATTTTTCGATTTGGCTCCAGTGGGACAGAGATGTTCTAGGGAGACTTGTAATCATTAAAGAGCAGAAACAGGGAGGCAACTCATTGGAGGTTGTCATTATCGGCAGCCTCTGAACTATGCTGATCTGGCATAATTTTATGTGCTTAGAGGTTGTGGAATCTATTCGTGTTGGGAGGTGGAGTGGGGACTGTTAACAGCTGTTTTGGATGAGTCAGGTGTAGGCAGTCTCAAAGTCAAGCTACATAATCTCTTGAGAAATTCTTGTTTCTATCTAAATGTGTTGTTTTGCTACCTTGAATGCCAAATGCACAAAGGTTTTGTCATTCAGATTTCTCAAAATGTCTCCCAGGCTTCCGGAGAAATAGCTCTTCCTTTGATGCCAGTTTTGCCTATCGTTAGGAATGCCCTCATGATACCAGAAATAACGTGCATTTTGTTGAGTTTAGATACTGTACAGTCCGTGCCTTACAGTAGCCGACTGAGAATAAATAATTACAGTTTCAGGACCACTGATAGCGCCAATTGTCTTTCCTACCCGGTAACGGTAAGACCGCCCCAGAAGGATATCTTTACTGGCTCATTCATGAGAAGCTTTAACAGATGGAAGAACGTAGTTAATCTTGAAGGTGGGGATAAAAAACAGAAAGCTGCGGAGGTTGAAAGCTTATTCTCTGACGATAAAATTGCTTTGTCATTTCATGTGTTCCCATCATGTTTGACTTGAGGTTGGGCATAATGTGTAAGCTGTTTCTGTGTGTGTGTATGTAGAAGTTAACACTTATGTGTTTAGATTCTTTGGGGAGAAAATGGTGTTTTGTGAGGGGTTTGAAAAGGTAAATCCTTTAAGGTAGCTGTACCTTGAGGGAAAAGGTAAATCCTTTAAGGTAGCTGTACCTTGAGGGCAGTGCTGGGACTTTGGCTGTTAGAAATTGGCAGTAGAGGATAGAAAACTAATCTCAACAGAGACATCCTTTTTGAGAGGGTAATTGAAGTCTCTTCTGATTGTTTCCTGACACAGGCAAAAACAAAAAAAGATCTCTGTGAATGTCACTACCTTATAATACTGTGTCCAGGGTATTTAAAGAACTGTTTCGGATTCCCAGTTCCTGTTTTTAATCTGAATACATTCTTATGTATTGAGATGTCCCACATTATTGTCATTTGATCCTGATGTTGACTGCAAAGGAAGTGACTGTTCATCAGGCATTCTTCATAAGAGGATTCAGTAACAGCCTTTGCTATTTCTTCTTTCTGTCTTTCTAAGCTCTCAAAACAGTTAATAAAGATCTGTCAGCATGGAGTGGGAGAAATGAAATACAATGTGGAAGAGGCCTCCTGGGGTGTTTGCTTTCAGTCCTCTTGGTAGTTCCAAGTTCATGTAATTTTCTCTTTTTGTTTTAGGTTGCAGAGAAATCCCGGTACTCAGCTGACCGGTCCTTTCTGCCACCATGGGGGAGCTTTTCCGGAGTGAAGAGATGACACTGGCCCAGCTTTTTCTACAGTCAGAAGCTGCTTATTGTTGTGTCAGTGAATTAGGTGAACTTGGAAAGGTTCAGTTTCGTGATGTAAGTAGTTATGGCACCGCTTCTTGATTATCACTGAACTTTATTTTTCTTGTTATGGCCAATTGCCTCGTGACAGATGTTTTGCTTTTTATTTGCAAAAATAACATTATAGTACTGGCTTACTACTAGAAGAGTGTACATTTCAAGTTGTCTTTGCACAGGTGAAAGTGATTTGTGCTGATCCTTCCACACTTTTACTAGCGTACCTTGTGGAGGATAATCTGAAGCATTCTCAGCATAATTGCTTGAAATGCAGATGGAGGACAGCCTCCATCCTCAGCCTTCAAAAGTTCAAGGCTCGAACTTCACTTTTGGGCTCCTTAACACCCATAGTAGGGTATTTTAAAAAGTGTCATAGCTCTGCGTACAATAGGATGTATTTATTACAAAATCTGAAGCATCCAGTTACAGATATATAGTGCATAAGGGTATACTGAATACTCACTGTTTTGAAGCTAGGCACTTTGGAGGAGATAGCAAAAGAAAGTGGATAATCTAAGTATTAAAAAAAAAAGTATACTATGAGGCTTACAATCTGATCAGGAAGGCAAATCTACGGTGCTGAAAGGAGGGGGCAGTTAACAGTTCCTTGTTATGCAGTCTCAAAGCTCCATGTACCTCTTGTTTATAGCATTCGTCAGAGTCTTGATTTTCTGTTATCGGTGTGAGTGACTGATTAAAGAATGTCTCTTGTGCAGTGATCTTAGCACGAGGAAGATAGGGACATTCACTGTTATATCCTTAGTGCCCACATATAAGATAATCAATATTTGTTGGAATGAATGGATAGATGAAAGAGGAGTGGTCAGAAAGCAGTGGAATTAATCAGTTTTGACTTCCTGGAATTGGCAAGCTTTCTGGAAATTCTCAGTCTGAGCTGAAATTGCATAGATATAATCCAGTGACAAGGTCTCATTCCTTTTTCTCTTTGAACCCTCTTATATTACCTTTCTTCAAATGTTCTCCTAACTCAGCTAATGCATCAATATTCTTCCAGTTTTTTAGACTTGAAGGCTAAATCAAACCTAACTCATCCTTAATTTGCATCCTTTATTTCATCCTATGGTGTCTCCCTACCTAACACCATTGTGTGTATTCAGTGTTCTTAACTTTTATGTCAATCATAAAAAAAATTAATAGGGATTAATAAGGTGAATATTTATTTTAGTTCCAGACCACTACAATAAAGTATCTCAATAAATTGAGTTACACAAATGTTTTGGTTTCCCAGTACATTTAAAAGTTATGTTGGGAATTCCCTGATAATCTAGTGTTTAGGACTCCTCCATTTCACTGCTGAGGGCATATGTTCAGTCCTTGGTTGGAAGATTGAGATCCTGCAAGCTAGTGGCGTGGCCGAAAGAAAAAGTTATGTTTATACCGTAGACTGTAGATTACTCTAAAGTCTATTAAGTGTGCAATAGCATTATGTCTAAAAAGAAGTACGTACATTAATTTAAAAATACTTTGTTGCTAGAAAATGCTAACCATCATCTGAGCCTTCAACAAGTAATCTTTCTGCATTCAGAAGGTTACTGATCACCATAACAGATACAATAATGAAAAAGTTTGAAATGCTGGGAAAATTACCAAAATGTGACAGAGACAGAAAGTGAGCAAATGCTATTGAAAAATGGCAGTGATCAACCAACCTTCGTCGAAGCAAGGATGCCCCAGACCTTCAATTTGTAAAACAATGGAGTATCTGCAAAGCGCAGTAGTGTGAAATACAGTAAAATGAGTTACGCCTGTAACTATGTTTCTATTATCTAATTAAGAGAACTACTCACAAATAATTGAAAAATGCCTGTGTAGCTTTCTTCCGTGCCATTCATTTCTCTCTCCTCCCCTACAAAGGTGATTTCTACAGTGATCTTTGCTTTTGTCATTCCTTTGTGTTTTTCCCCCATTTTTGCTGTGTGTGTATGTATGTATCACTAAATAATAATATATAGTATAATTTTGTATGTTTTAAAACTATGTACATGGTTTCATATTGTATATATCCTCTAGCAAGTCGTTTTTAAATTTAACATTGTGAGAGTTAACCATGTTGATACAGGTAGTATCAACCTGTATGGGTTAAATTGCTGTATAATTATTGTAAGAGTATACAGTTTAGCATTTTTTCCTTCTGATGAACATTTTGGTTGATTGCAGTTGTTTGCTCTAGAGTGGTAGTGAAGATTCATATATATATATATATATATTATATATATATTGTGGTATACATATGTGATAGTTTCTTCTCTGTATATATTATGTATATATCATGGTATACATATGTGATAGTTTCTTCAGGGCAGTGGTTCTCAAACTTTTTGGTCTGAGGACCTCTTTACACTCTTAAAAAATTATTGAGGACCCTAGAGGGTTTTTATGTGAGTTACAGTTATTGATATTATTGTACTGGAAATTAACACTGAGAAATGTTTGAAGTATTTATTTATTAAATCATTTTAAAATTATAATAAGCCCACTACATGTTACCATAACTTTTTTATGAAAAATAACTATTTTCCAAAACAAAGAAGAATAATTTTGAGAAGAAGGGTATGGCTTTTACACTTTTGAAAATCTTTTAGAGTCTGAATTAGTAGAAGACAGCCTGATTCTTACTTGTTTCTGCAGTCTGCCGTGACGTATCTTATGAGCCTCTGGGAAATTTCACTGCAGACTCATGAGAGGATAAGAATGAAAAGGGCAAATAATGTCTTAGTGTTGCATGAAAATGGTATTGCTCTCATGGACCTGCTGCTGCTCCAGGGATTATAACCAGGAGGGGCATTGCTGAACATCGTGTGTGTCCCTGTTAGATGTAGTCAGAGTCCATACTTCATGGTGAATGTACCTATTCACACTCCCATCACTGGCTGAAGAGTTTCTTTTGTTCCACAGTTGTGCCAACACCTCTGTGCTCAGACAGAAAGAAATTTGCCCATGTGATGGTTATGAAGTGGTATCTTACTGTTTTAATTTGTACCTTTTAGACTAGTGTATTTAGTATCTTATTATTTGTTTATTGAACATAATGAGTTTCATTTTCCATGAATGTCTGTCCATATTATCTGCCTATTTTTCTGTTGAGTTTGCTTGCTCACTGACGTGTAGGATTTTTTTTTAAGTTCTCCTTGTACTCTGGAAGCTAATCTTTTTCTAATCCTCTACTGGTAACTTCTAGGCTGTGGCTTGCCTTTTCCCTCTGTTGATGGTATAGTTTGTCACATATGTAAAGTTTACTTTTCTTTTTTTGTTATTAGTATTTCCTTTTTTTCCAAAATTTTTATCTTGAAAAATTTCAAGCCTGAATACTCTGGTGTAGATTCATTAGCTGTTAATATTTTGCTGCAGTTGATACAGTCTTTTTTTTACTGTACTGTCAGAGTGAGCTGTCTCCTTCAAACCCTTTTTCTTTTTTTTCTTCTTATTTTACCTTCAGTAACATGTTGATAAAGTATAAGACCAAGCTGATAATAGTTAGGATTGTGTTCAGCTGTATGTAACTAAAAACCCGAATGATAGGGGTATACTTTTCTCATGTAACATGAAGCCCAGCTTCCCACTGTCATCAGCGTCCTAAGATCACTTTGTATTTGTTTGAATATCCTTGAGCACTTGGCTTTTGTCTTTACAGATGATCACCACAACTCACAGCATTTCATCCATATTCTAGGCAGGAAGAAGGAAGTGCAAGGAGGAAGGGGAAGTACTTACATATGGAGGAAAACAATTTTCCCAGAAATCCTCATCAGACTTTGCTAATTATTCATTGGCCAAAATTACGGTATAATCTAGCTGCAAGGGAGTTTGGGAAATGTGGTTGTTGTTTTTTTTTTCCAACTGATCTGCTACTGCCTGAACAAAATTGGGAATTTTGTTAATAAGGAAATAGAGCAGAATGCCTTGTGTCTATCACATAGTATGCTTGTCTTGCTCCTAACTTTAAGGGTAATCTTTTAGATTTTTTATAGTTTAAATAGGATGTGTATTCTTAATTTGGGGGAAAATTCTATTAGATTATGCAGATTCCTTTCCATTTCTGGTTTTTCTGAAGTTGTCACAAATGGTTGTGGAATTTTACTGAATGCTTTTTGTTTATTGAGATTACCTTAAAAAAATTTTTTTTTCTCCTTTAAATCTGTTAATTTGGTGAATTACATAGGCACTTTTTTCCCTACTAATTTTTTTTAACAGCTTTACTGAGATACAATCCATATACCATACAATTTGTCCATTTCAGGTGTACAGTTCAATGATTTTTATTGTAGTCACAGAATTGTACAACCATCACCACACTGAATCTTGGACACTTTCAAGAAGAAACCCTGTACACATTAAGAGTCCCTCCCCATTTCCTCCCAACCCCACGCCCCACCTCCAGCCCTTCAGTTCAGTCGCTCAGTCGTGTCCGACTCTTTGCGACCCCATGAATCGCAGCATGCCAGGCCTCCCTGTCCATCACCAACTCCCGGAGTTCACTCAGACTCACGTCCATCCAGTCAGTGATGCCATCCAGCCATGTCATCCTCTGTCGTCCCCTTCTCCTCCTGCCCCCAATGCCTCCCAGCATCAGAGTCTTTTCCAATGAGTCAACTCTTCACATGAGGTGGCCAAAGTACTGGAGTTTCAGCTTTAGCATCATTCCTTCCAAAGAAATCCCAGGGCTGATCTCCTTCAGAATGGACTGGTTGGATCTCCTTGCAGTCCAAGGGACTCTCAAGAGTCTTCTCCAACACCACAGTTCAAAAGCATCAATTCTTTGGCGCTCAGCCTTCTTCACAGTCCAACTCTCACATCCATACATGACCACTGGAAAAACCATAGCCTTGACTAGACGGACCTTTGTTGGCAAAGTGATGTCTCTGCTTTTGAATATGCTATCTAGGTTGGTCATAAGTTTCCTTCGAAGGAGTAAGCATCTTTTAATTTCATGGCTGCAGTCACCATCTTCAGTGATTTTGGAGCCCCCCAAAATAAAGTCTGACACTGTTTCCACTGTTTCCCCATCTATTTGCCATGAAGTGATGGGACCGGATGCCATGATCTTCGTTTTCTGAATGTTGAGCTTTAAGCCAACTTTTTCACTCTCCACTTTCACTTTCATCAAGAGGCTTTTTAGTTCCTCTTCACTTTCTGCCATAAGGGTGGTGTCATCTGCATATCTGAGGTTATTGATATTTCTCCCAGCAATCTTGATTCCAGCTTGTGTTTCTTCCAGTCCAGCATTTCTCATGATGTACTCTGCTGCTGCTGCTGCTGCTGCTGCTAAGTCGCTTCAGTCGTGTCCGACTCTGTGCGACCCCATAGATGGCAGCCCACCAGGCTCCTCTGTCCATGGGATTCTCCAGGCAAGAACACTGGAGTGGGCTGCCATTTCCTTCTCCAATGCATGAAAGTGAAAAGTGAAAGTGAAGTCGCTCAGTCGTGTCCGACTCTTAGCGACCCCATGGACTGCAGCCTACCAGGCTCCTCCATCCATGGGATTTTCCAGGCAAGAGTACTGGAGTGGGGTGCCATTGCCTTCTCCTCATGATGTACTCTGCATATAAGTTCAATAAGCAGGGTGATAATATACAGCCTAGACGTACTCCGTTTCCTATTTGGAACCAGTCTGTTGTTCCATGTCCAGTTCTAACTGTTGCTTCCTGACCTGCATACAGATTTCTCAAGAGGCAGGTCAGGTGGTCTGGTATTCCCATCTCTTTCAGAATTTTCCACAGTTTATTGTGATCCACACAGTCAAAGGCTTTGCATAGTCAATAAAGCAGAAATAGATGTTTTTCTGGAACTCTCTTGCTTTTTCCATGGTCCAGTGGATGTTTGCAATTTGATCTCTGGTTCCTCTGCCTTTTCTAAAACCAGCTTGAACATCAGGAAGTTCACAGTTCACATACTGCTGAAGCCTGGCTTGGAGAATTTTGAGCATTACTTTACTAGCATGTGAGATGAGTGATACATAATACCAATAATTTCCTTATTAGTTCTCTGTTACCAGTCTTTCTCTCTCTTACAGTTCATTCTTCACATACAATATTCTTCAAAACAACAAATCTTTAAAAAAAAAAAAAAGTAAAAATCAGATCATTTGATTCCATATTATTGCCCAGAGGACAAAATCTTCCATATCCTGCTCCTTGCATTCCCTCATCTTGATCTGTAGAAAATGTCCCCCATTCTCTGAGAATATGATTGATTTATGTCTCTGAGTCACTTGTCATGGTCTTTCTGCTTGCATTCTATTTCTGCTTGTTGAACTCTGCCTCATTGCCAGCTCAGGTGTTACCTTTGTGCATTTTTTCTCTTGTCCCCCAAGATAGAATCAGTTATTCCTTGTGTGTGTGTCTGTTCCCCCCCCCTTTTTTTTTGCCCTCATTTTTTTT
The DNA here is from genome assembly GCF_003369695.1 of Bos indicus x Bos taurus. NCBI lineage: Eukaryota > Metazoa > Chordata > Mammalia > Artiodactyla > Bovidae > Bos > Bos indicus x Bos taurus. Next base: position 43,676,556 of record NC_040094.1, read on the forward strand.
TTATGGAGGTAAACTTTTATATTCAATGAAATGCAAAGATCTTAGGAGTACAAGTTGATGATTTTGGTAAATGTATACACCTTTATAACCATCACCCCAATCAAGATACAGAATATTTCCAGCAGCCCAAAAGGTTGTCTCTTGCCCACTTCTGGTCAGTCCATACCCACCGTAGGTAACCACTGTTTTGATTTCTACCATCATAGTTTAGTTTTGCCTGTTCTTGAACTTCATGTAAATGAATGATACAGTACAGACTCTTTTTTTTTTATTACCCAGACTCTTATGTCCAACTTCTTTCACTCATTCAACTTCATGTTCTTGAGATTTATTCTCATTTTATATATTTCTGTAGTTTATTCTTTTTTATTCCCTGATATGAACATAGCACAGTGCTTTTATCCAGCCTCATGTTGGTGGACGGAGAAGGCAATGGCACCCCACTCCAGTACTCTTGCCTGGAAAATCCCATGGACGGAGGTGCCTGGTAGGCTGCAGTCCATGGGGTCGCTAAGAGTCGGACACGACTGAGCAACTTCGCTTTCACTTTTCACTTTCATGCACTGGAGAAGGAAACAGCAACCCACTCCAGTGTTCTTGCCTTGAGAATCCCAGGGATGGGGGAGCCTAGTGGGCTGCCATCTATGGGGTCACACAGAGTCGGACACGACTAAAGTGACTTACAGTACAGTTGTTGATGGATATTTGGATCACTGCTAGTTTGGGGGTATTGTGAATAAAGCTGCTGTAAACATTCTTTTTTTCTTTGGCTATACTGCACAGCATGTGGGACCTGAGTTCCCTGACTAGGAATCGAACCATGCCCCTTGCTACAGTGGAAGCATGGCGTCTTAATCACTGGACTGCCAGCGAAGTCTTTACGAACATTCTTGAACAAGTTTCTGTGAACGTGTTTTCATTCTCCTTAAGCAGGTGCCTAGTGGTAGAATGTTCAGTCATGAGGTAGGTAGGTGAATGTTTATAGGAAACTGCCAACAACATTTTGCTTACTCTTTAATAATATTTTCACAAAAGTTGTATTGATTGGTTTCTGTCTGTCTCTTCTGTAGGGCTGATAGCTCTTCAAACCTGGGACATATCTTACTCTTTGTATTCATACCAGTGCCTAATAGTGTCTGGCGCATATTTGGTGCTCCAGAAATGTTGAGTAACTGTTAGTTCTTTATTTTTCTTTTATGGAACTTATCACAGTCTATCTTATGGGTTGTATTCATCTTTCTTCCCTATTAGGTTGCAAGCTTCTTAATGAGGAGGAATTTGTTTTATTCCTGTTTGTGTTTCCCAGAATATCTTGTGGCATTGTTTTGAAAATTACTTGTGATGGGTGGATGATTGAATAAATAAGCCTGTCACCTAGAAGGTGAAGACCCTGGGCAGAAAACTGAGAGAAGTTTGCTTTCTCTCTCTACTGACTGAGAAGGAGGAGAGAAGGAAAAGCAGGCAAAGCTTCTATTATATCCATTGCCTATATTTGGGAGGTGGTTGTGCTCACTGAGCCTTCTGGCCTGAGATGAACATTGTGTGCTACTGTGTTTTGTCATATTTGCCTCCATTCCAGTAATAAGCCTGCAGCAGTGAGAGAAGGGTTTTTACGTTTCCTTGGTGTGACTGGTCCTAAAGCGGGTTGTGTGGATCAGTAGAAAGTTTTTTAATAGCATTGTTTTAGCCAATATTTTGGCCACCTGATGCAAAGAGCTGACTCATTGGAAAAGACCCTGATCCTGGGAAAGATTGAATGCAGGAGGAGAAGGGGATGACAGAGGATGAGATGGTTGGATGGCACCACTGACTCAATAGACATGAGTTTGAGTAGACTCTGGGAGTTGGTGATGGACAGGGAGGCCTGGCGTGCTGTGGTCCATGGGGTTGTGAAGAGTCAGACACGACTGAGCGCCTGAACTGAACTGACACATTGACATAGAACTAGGTTTTCACTTCACAGGATCTGTTGCTTATGAAAGAGAGGAAATGGATACAGTATTTGGTATTCTGTTCTTATTTTGCAGTTAAATCCAGATGTGAACGTTTTCCAGAGGAAATTTGTGAATGAAGTTAGAAGATGTGAAGAAATGGACCGAAAGCTTCGTATGTGCATTTTGGTCTTGTCTGATGTTCCTCTAGTGACCCCTTTGTCTTAAATTAGAGTCCTCTTCATAAAGGAAGAAAATACTATGAAAGGAAAAAGAGAGAAAAAACCTTGCAGTCTAATGTGAAGATGAATTTCTTGTGCACAAGTAGATGTGTGGTATTTGGGCTCGGTGGTGCTTAATAGAAACTTTGAGATGACAAGGCTGCAAGCTGAAAATACTGTTTTTTGTTTTTCTTTTATGATAAGAGTTTTATGTCAGTGCTACACTGTAGAATTCTGAGAGATAGGACCTAGAACACCATCAATTTTAGATGGCAGCATAGCCAGCTTTAAATTGTCTATTTATGCGGGAAGAACCTAACATTTATTGAGGTACTATTGAGAGTTAGGGTGTTCATACGCTTTATTTTGTTCATTCCTCACAGCATTCCTTCAAGCAGGGTATCAGTTTCCTTATTTAAGTAAATGAGGAAGCTAAAGATCAGAGAGGTTAAGTGACGTGCCCAAGAATGTAAGTGGCCACGATGGAATCAGTGTCTGAATCCAGGTTGTCTGCCTCCAAAACCCAAGATCTTGCTACTATATGAGGCCAACTTTCAGTTAGGTGAATTTAGTCTCTGTGCTGAAAAACAAGTCAGTAGTTATCACCTGAAAACACACTTTTCTCCTGTGTTTTGGGGCTTTTTCTGTGCTTTGTTTCTTGTTTAACTCAGAGCTGACCTATTTTCAAATTTAACGAAACCCTTGTAGGTTGGAGTTGTCTCACTAGTGTGCTGAGGGTCAAATATTCTACTGAGTAACACTCTACTTTAGCTCTCCTCTGCACCAATATCTGTGACCAGAGCCATCACACAGGGTTGAGAGCTGACACAGATGAGAACCAGTGTTAAGATCAGAAGAGGGAAAGAAGACAGTAGTGGACTGATAAACCTCTTTGCAGGAACTGTGCTTTAGAGAATGTGGGGTAGGAGGAAGAGCGGTGTGAAGCGAAAAGGAGGTACAAGTTCTGCTTCTTTTATATGAAGAGTGTCTTTCTTAGAATGAAGCTCTTCTTAGCCAGGTTTGGGATCTTATTATTTTTTTCCTCAGATATTGGCAGTTCCAGACATGTGGATCTAGACATGAATGTTTTGATTCTGTCGTTCTAGGATTTGTTGAGAAAGAGATAAGGAAAGCTAACATCCCAATTATGGACACTGGTGAAAACCCAGAGGTGCCCTTCCCCCGGGACATGATTGACTTAGAGGTAAACAATTCTTCTGAGGAAGCCAGAAAAGTTTCTTTATATTTCAGGGCAGAAATTACTTTCCTAACTAGATGGAAAGTAGAATAATTCTTGCCGTCCTTTTCTGTTGATTGCAAGGTTCTTGTGGACGGGATTAAAATGAATTTCCTTTTTTATGATATAAAAATCACTGTGGTATTAATATCTCCAATACTGTCACATGCCACTAATGTTTATTGGCTTGTTGAAAATTTATTGGATTAATGTTAATTTAACTAGTAATTTATTAATAATCTCATAAACTGAATCTCATAAAATCTCGATAGACTTTTCAATCATTATTTTATCTAAAGTCCGCTGGGGGATTTAACCAAGTGTATAACAGAATCTATAGACAAAAAGAGGCTATTTTAAGCAAAAAAAAAACCTTTATAAAGAAAACCACCCTGGTAAAAACACAGTACAGTCATCCCGCAGTAACCAGGGAAGATTGGTTCCAGCCCTTCCCTCAATATCAAAATCTGCTGGTGTTCAAGACCCTTGTATAAAATGGCTGTAGTATTTGCATATAACCTACGCTCATCCTCCCGTATACTCTAAATCCTCTCTGGATTACTTATAATACCTAATACAATGTAAATGCTATGTTAATCATTGTAAATACAAAGTAGATCATAGGTAAAATAGTTGCTAGTGAGCAACAGATTCAAGTTTTGCTTTTTGGAACTTTCTGGAAAATGTTCCTCCCCAAATATTTTTGACCTATGGTTAACTAACCATAACTAAGCATAACTATGATTAACTATACAATCTGTGGATATGGAACCAAAGAATACACAGGGCCAGATGTATTGCTGGGTAGATATGAAGATAGCTTTGAACATTCAGCCTGGTCAGCATTCTGCGGGATGGATTATTTCATCTGTTTTTTAGAGCAAGCATTTTGAGCTTAGTGTGAGTTAATAGTTTGATTGATTGTTTGTTTGTTTTGTTTTTCTATAGGCTAATTTTGAGAAGATTGAAAATGAACTGAAGGAAATCAACACAAACCAGGAAGCTCTGAAGAGAAATTTCCTAGAACTAACTGAATTAAAATTTATACTTCGCAAAACTCAACAGTTTTTTGATGAGGTCAGACTACTGTTTCTTTTAGTATTTAAGCAGCTGATATTACACCAGCACTAATGGGCCATATTTTTATTCCAATAATTATTTTAATTTGCTAGTTTGGGAACAATACCATTTCTGCACCCTGTTTTAGTTGAAGAAATGTCAGATTCTGTTCCATTTTCCATGCAGTACACAGCCAGCCATGGTTTTGTATATTTTTGCATTTTCAGCAGTTTTTCATCTCAAAATGAGGAAAGGAATCCTAAAGTAGTTGTGTAAACATAGATGAAATTTTACATATGAAGGTAAGTATATGCTTGAAGTTGAAGCAACAGGAAAAAGTTATACATGAAATTGAAACAAAATTTAATCTCCAAACCTTTTGTCATTAAATTTTAGCTTGTATCCTCTATGGTTGCTTGTCAGCCTTTGAGCATATTTTTAAGTACTCCAGATGGCAAGCACACTTAATTTGAGAGCTGTTTTTTATGTTGTATGGAAAATTGGTAGGATTCTTGTTTGAAATTCCTGGATTTTCCTCTAAACTCAACTTCAGTACCTTGTAGGGGCAAAATGTTAATAAGTTCCTGGGTTAAAAATGTAGGTGACTCAGTTGCCAGGGGACAGCTTGCTGAAGTGACCCCACCACAGGGATTTGGAACAAGGCTCTCAAAAGGCTTCCTTCTCCCAATTAAAGCTGGGGAGGAGTCTTAGCTTCCGGAGTGGACATGCTTTTACTGATGGCCTAAAATATGGGTAACTCTTCTATTTTATAGGTGTCTTTGCCACCCGATTAGCAACATCGTACATTTCATAGATTGTCCCAGTCACTATTCAGTATGCCTTCCCATAAGTTCTTTTTTTAAAAAAAAAATTTTCAGCCACGCCTTGCAGCATGTTCCCCAACCAAAGATCAAATCCATGCCTCCTGCACTGGAAGCACTGCAGAGTCTTAACCACTGGACCACCAGGGAGACCACCCCATTAAGTTCTTTATTTCCTTTGCTCAACAACAAAAATTAGCAAAGCTTTTAAAAAAAAACAAAAGGCCTGCTTTAGTTAGTATGTGATAAGTCCTCGGTTTCACTTTTAATTTCTATGTTTTGAAGAAAAAATAACTCTCCCTAGTTCTCTAGCCTGGGGTTTGCCAACCAGCAACATCAGCCTCACCTGGGAACTTGTCAGAATGCCAGTTCTCAGTCCTCACTCAGAAACCCTGAGGGTGGGGCCCAGCGATCATTTTCACAAGGTGATTCTGAAGCATGCTAGCGTGAGAACCACACGGGGCTGGGGAAAGTCAGCTGAAGACGTGTTACATTCCTCAGTAACTGAAGATCTGACTCAGAGAAACCATGCTAATTAACAAGATCTACTGGAGCCAGGGAAAGGGGGAAAAGCTCCTAGGAATTAAATTGCCTGGTCCTGAGAATCAGGATCAGGCTACATATCAGGAGAGAGAGGGTGTGAATATTCAGTTTGCTTGCTGAGTTGAGAATTTTGAAACTGACTGTAACTTCTTTCACCAGTCCCCACTATCATCACATTAAAGGATGTGGGACAGTGTAATTAGCTCTTTCCAAGTGTTCCAGGTCTTTTGCAACAGGCATGGTCACTTATGTCAAGTGGTTTTTGATGAACAAATAATCTGGAATTCCAGTATACTCACTGCCTAAACATTATTATTATTTAATAATAATATTATATTTAATAATAATACAGCATTATTATTGTTGGATCATTTGAAGAGCACTTGCTGTTTGTGAGGCATCAGCTGGGTGACATGGTCTCTGTGTTCAAGGGCTATATCACTTAGTCATGTCTGGAAACATCCACGAACACAGTGACTCCCTAGGCTCACAGATGGCGTGCTTTTTATACGTGTCCAAGCTGCTGCCCACAGATCCAAAGTAAACCTGGCCTCAAGATCAAAGCTCAGTTACTTTTATCATTATTGGGTACTTAGTTCTTTGACCCTCTCCCTGCCTTTTTCCCCCTTTTGATATACCCTTTAGTTTTTTGCTGGGATATTGATGAGATATATGAGAATGTTTTTCATAGTCTCCTGAGTTTTAAGGATTGGGATAGACTTCCTAGTCTAGTTCATTCTGGGAGAAATTCTGAAAAAAAGACTGACAAATGGACTCCCTTAAGGAAAATAGTTTTTTTAACTCTTCATTTTATAATACAAAAAAAAAAAAAAACACACACACACACACAATAATAGTAAAAACAAAATAAGCAGAATCACTTGGAAAGATGATATAAGATTTTAAAATTGTTACTGTGGGTTTAGGAATTTTCTTTGTGGTTAATAGGTGTAAACATGAAATGCCCATCTTGAGAAGTCAGGCATGACCTTCACACCCTCTCCATTTTGCATCGTTTCCCCCCTCCTACTCATGCAAAGCATTTTTTTGAGCATGAGGCCTTGGCTGTGAGAGGCTCTTCTGCTGCTGTCGTCATCAGTCCCACTATTTCCAGTGGCAGGAACCCCTCCTTTTCCCTCCTCGTGCACAGTCAGCATCTTGTCCACTCTAGTCATTAGCTCACAGCCTCAGCCAGGCCCCTTTCAATAGCCCCTGCCCTGCTGAGGCCAGATAGCAGCCTCAGGGTCGCTGCCAGGACAGGAGACAGAGCTGCACAGAGTTAAGCACGTCTGCACCTGCGAGTACACGCTTCACACGATGCAAAAGATCAGGAGACTTGGGACCTCGAGTCTCAGAAATGTAGACTTTTCATGAGCCTTTCTTCCATGCCTGAGATTATAATGTTTGTCAATGGCCTGAAACACTACCTATTTTAAACCCTTCTTTTGAATATAATTTGGTGAATATGATCAGTAATTTACAATAATGAGTTAGCAGAAAATGACTAAATCAGAAAATGATTCACTGCGTCCCCAGGCATAGGGGTTATGATTGGCCAGGTGTGGAGAAGGGGAGAGGTAAACACATATTGAATAGTCTTATGATTTATGATGATTACAAATTCAACTTAGCCATTTCTTATCCAGAGCATTTTAAATGACTTGTTAATGATTATCCTTTTCTCAGTCTTCTTGCTTATGAAGAACTGTAAGAGCTGGAGAGATTTCTCTGCATCTTTTACCATAAGCACCATAACATATGAAAGCGTAAAGAAGACTGGAAAAGTAATGGTTAATGGCATGCAGAGCCCTGCCTTCCTTTCCTTCTGAGTTTTCCATCCATCTGCTTTCTTTACTTTTCTTTCCCATCTGCCATCTCCTTTGGGGCTTGCGTGAATACTTCGGGTGATTAAATGTAATTTTTTTCTCATGTCAATGGAAAGAAAAGTATTTGCTCTTGGTCATGTAGCTTGAACTGGATGTGCTGCTTATACTGAAGAGTAGAAATAGAACTATTGAAGTTGTGCTACTTCCTCTTTCAAGGCATGGTTTTAGTATTCTGACTGGGGGAACGGGTAAACCAGAGGGCACAGCAAGTAATGTAGAAGAACTTTGGCAGTATTTTTATGAAAGAACCCAGATTAGGACTGAGATACTTGATGACATGGTTTTAGATATTGCTTTAAAGGCCCTCAGTTAGTGGTTCTGGACAGTTTCTCATCAGGCACAATTATTTCATTTGAAGGATTCTTAAGTTTGAAATGGTGTAATTATTAATTAGAATATTATTGTAAATTTGTATTTGATTTTAATTCTGCCCTTTTTTTTTTTTCGGTATTCCCAGAGATTCTAGATGGAGCCTTCTCCTTTAGAGGAGCACTGTTTGCTTTTCCATCAGTTCTCCCCTTTAGAGCACATATTTGCACTGAGCTTTATCTTTATGGTTTACTTAAACCAAGCATTGTGAACCATGCAGTAGAGTAGACAGGAGGCTTGTGAGTTTCACTGGTTTTTGCTAAGGGACATCCTAAGAGCAAGATGAAATGCTGTAGTTACTCTGGATCCTCAAAGCAAGCTGCCTGTGGTTTGTAGTCAGCGGATTTGATTTTAAGCAGAAACAAGAACTGCGCACTTGAGAACAAGTAGTAACCTGTGCCCTCATTATCTCATCTTCAGTTCAGTTCAGAAAGTTTCCCAAATCTCATGGTGGTATTTCTCTGCACTTCTGGTGTGCCCACTGCCTATCCTTCATTTTTTTTTTTAAACAAATTTTTTTCTTTTTTCTTTTGGTCGTTGAGAGTTGATCCTGCTTCTAGAATTTACTTCCCAAACAATTGCTTTCACTTGTTTAGACTTTCAGACTTATCTGGTTTATACTCAGTTCCCCACCCCCACCCTGTGACTTTACATTTATAGTCCTGTGACTATCAAGAAGGGATCCCCTGTGGCTTTTTTTTAATAGCAGGATTGATAAGAGTAGAATCAAACTGAAATTTGGAGTGAAGATGATGAGAAAAATTCTCCTGACTTCATTTTTATTTAGTTCTGCTTTTGAAAAGGAAGATTCCTCTGGCTCACTTCTAGTCTTTGGTCAAACAGGTAGGCCATGGATATTGAAGCTGGGGAGATGAGGCAGTGGAGCGGTCAGTTAGCCTTCATTTCTTAGGGCAGCTCCTCCTTCCTGGTGAGAGGAAATAAGGCGAGACGTATTGTGGAGAGAGAGGCTGAGAGGAAACGGGGCAAGAAGTATTGTGTAGAGAAAGGCTGAGAAATGTAGGTCTGCATCTGAGAAGGTCCTGCTCCTCCTCCATTTTATTGTATAAACTGTCGTGGTGGAAATCATTTTAAATCTCAACAATCCAACTAGTCCACATGTTCTGAATTGGCTTATTATCTGTTACTTTTTTTCACTTGATTTAGATTGTTGACTTAAGCTATGTTCTCAAGAATCCTTAAGCTGTAAAGCCCACAGGAACTTTTTACCTGGATTCCTGGTCAGAAACTAGGACATTCAGGTATGTTTTCGCTTTTCCTTCCCTTTATTGATGCAGTGAAGGCCCATGCCTGCCCAACTATTGTGTTTCTTACCTTTTTGGACAACGAATACTCTTTAAATCCCATGGTTTGAAGCTTTTTTTTTTTTTTTTTTTCTTTTAAATAGTGGGTGTGCTGAAAGCCCGCATGTTTTGACTTTTTAAGGGCATGGAAAACCTAGACGTCTGGAGACACCCCTTCTATCTTTCTCCTGTTCAGGACAGTGACAGCTCCTTGCTTTCTTCCTGGGAAAGAGAGTCTCCATCTTTTACATTCTTACACAGGGAAAAGTCTAATTTGCAGCTGCCTGGAAATTTGATATTGAATGTATCTGCTGAGCTGCCTTGTTTTTGCTCAAAAGGAAGAAATACTTCAGCTTCTATGCATATGCAAGAATATTTTTGATACTTTCATGGCTTATTCAGGAAAACATAAGAGAAAAAATGGTTTCCACCAAGTCACAGGTTTATACGGGTGTCACTATCATTTAACGTTTTTTTCTTTATTCCTTATTTCTAAAACCATTTCCCCAGATGCTTTACTGGGGCAGTTCTGCTTCCTTTACCTCTTGTCTTTTCTTTGTTTCTTCCCCTGTTCTTCTTGTCTTCTTTTTGTGGGTATGTCTTCTCTTTTGGTGGTTTTCTTTTTTTCATCTTTATTTTCTGAACTTATCTCCTGGTTCCTCGTTCCCTGCATGCCACTAACTATTTTCATTAGATATTAATTGATTTGTGAATTCAGGCTGAATTGCATCATCAGCAGATGGCGGATCCAGACCTGTTGGAAGAGTCCTCGTCCCTCTTGGAGCCAAGCGAGATGGGAAGAGGCACGCCCTTGAGACTTGGGTAAGTACCACTTCGACCCTCTGTACTCAGCGGAGTCATGTCCATTTTTGCTGTTCAGAAGAGCAGTCAGGCTGGGCATTCACTGCCTTCCAGGATGCCCTTTCTTCTGAGCCTGTTGCAAGTTGTTGCTGACTTACTTTGGGTTCAGTTCCTAAGTCGTTCTGTCAACCCTCTGCTGAGTCCAGGAATCAGATTTTGGCAGTTATTTTGGCATAGCAACGCCCAGCCTCCTGTCTGACATCTTTCCCCTCCCCTGCTCTTCACTTTCCTCCTATCCTGTGGCATGGAACCATTCCCAATCTGGCTCTTCTCCCCACAGCTTCGTGGCTGGTGTGATTAACCGGGAGCGCATCCCTACTTTTGAGCGCATGCTTTGGCGGGTGTGCCGGGGGAATGTGTTCCTGCGGCAGGCTGAAATCGAGAACCCCCTGGAGGATCCTGTGACTGTAAGACAAGGGAATTGCGTCTGGTGGAGTAGGTCTGGTACAGGGAACTCAGAGCAGCGGCATAGCATGTGCCACCTGAACCTGACCCTCACAAGAGGAGCCCTTACATTTACTCCGTTTGGATCTGGGAATTTGAGGGACTCCTCTTTTCCTCTTCGCCTCCATCGTATGTGTACATACAATGTGTACATGATGTGTGGGGTCTTAGTTCCCCTACCAGGGATCAAACCCAGGCTACAGCAGTGAAAGTGCTGAGTCCTAACCTCTGAGCTGCCAGGGAATTCCCTCCAGTTATTTCAGCTTTATGTGTTTTCTGGTACTTATCTGGGACCAAAAGAACATTAACTCTTAAATGAAAATTAAAGCAAGACATCTGGTTCCAAGTTTGGTAACATCCATGTGTACAAGGAGGAGAGATTTCCTAAACTGTGATCTTCATAAGTTGATGAAACTTTAATTGATGGTTTTGGTCTACTTGTTTGTTGGGAATTTTAGGAACTTAGTTTCAAGATTTATGTTGTGCAAAATAGGATGATATTCCCTACCCAGTGCTTTGGAAAGCAGGAATGACTTAACATCTTGGCATTTGACATAACAGGACAGAGTTCTTAGCATAAACCTACATTTATATGGTGAATCCATTCAGAGATGACAAGCAAAGATGAGTAACTGTTCTGCAAGAAATTTAGTTCACTTTGCTATTAGTGTTATTTAGAAGCCTGGAGTTGGTTATTATGTTCTTAATTATCTTTTGGGTGTCTTAAATTAGTATTCTTTTTTTTTTTAAACCTAAGAAGAGAGGTTGAATTATGAGGCTTCTCAGAGTAGCTGGGTCCTTCAGCTAGAAGTAAATGGATCATGTCCTCGGGACCGAGTAGGAGGGTGGTGACACTTAGGTTACGGTGAGTCTCCTAAAGTACCAGTTTTGTAGTCTTACTGAAGGCTGTCTTTGGGTCATGGAAACATCACAATCAGCAGTTACACCTCATGTGGAGCTATTCTCAGGAATATTCAGCCAGGTTCCTGGGCAACAGAAGCATTATTTTTTATCAACAAGTGGAGTAAAGGGAGGGTCTGGCTGTCTCTGACAAAGCAGCTGCACAAAGAATGTGCTCCAGTTAATTCCTGGAGAACTTAGGAATTTAAGACCCATGAGCCTTACTTACTCCTTCCCTCCTCTTCCTTCTTTATCCTCCAAAGTTTTGTTTGTTTTCCTGTTATAAAAGCTCTGTAGGAACTGGAGAAAATACAGGCCACCAGAGACAGTCCTGGCTAACACCCACTATAGAGTCTTTTTCTGATCTTTCCTACTAACCTTTGCCTCAGGCTTCAGGTATACACTTGGTCTTTGGATAGATTGCCTTCCTCCCTGCCCCCTGAGGTCTAATTCAGCATGAATCATGAGATTGTGCATCAGCATTTCTCCCCAGCTGCTCAGCTCCTTGTAGTTATTCAGTCCCCTTTATCTGGAGTTTCTGAGCATGCGAGCAGGCAGGAATGACTTCCTTTCTTCTCTGTACTTGAGTCATTTAGGCAATATAAGAATTATTCAGTTTGAATAGTTGAATTGGTAGATAGGGCTAAATTCTACTAAGAAGAGAATCATCTTTGCATCTGTGTCAAGCTCCTCACTGAGTTTAAAAACAAGTATGGGAAGATTTTTGTATATCTTTATAGAGCAAATGTTCTTGTGGAGCTTAAGAGATGGATTGAAGATAATGGTTAAAGTGCATGATTGCCAGACCCTTAAAGGATTCCAGTTGTTTCTATGTCACCAAGAAAGAAAGATGCTTAAGAAGTTTTCTGGGTTATAAGTCTGAATTCTTGGTTTTTGGTTTGGGGCCTAGGGAGACTACGTGCACAAGTCTGTGTTCATCATTTTCTTCCAAGGCGATCAGCTGAAAAACAGAGTCAAGAAAATCTGTGAAGGGTAAGAGAAACATGCCTCCCCGAAGGGTGTAGCCAGGCCACCTGTTAAGCCTGTAGAATGGTGAGACACAAGCCCTGTAAGTCCACCTTAACGTGGGGAATATATTTTTTAATAATGTGAAGGTTATCTTGACCAGAAATGGCCTAAGTTTATTTTTTTTTTACAGACTGTCAAAATCACAATTTCCTTTTCTTGGGAAAAGTAATTAGGACTCATGGTTTATAAATTCTACATTGTTTTTGGACAATGGGTTTGCATACCTAGCAGTGTATCGTAGGCACTGTGCCCTTAAACTTTTCTGAAATTCTGCCCATGAGATCCTTTGTCCATGCCATTTTTCTCCAGCACTTTATAATGTGATTTGTAATAACTGCTTCTGTCTTTCTTTTTTAATCTAAAGGAATTTAATAGTTACAGAGAATGCCAAGACAGTTCAAATGTTGCTTGCTGCTCTATTGTAGGCCCCTTCCCATAAATAATTATTATTGATTAGTGCATCAGTCTGAACTAATCCTGTTTTGGTCCTTCCAGTATGTTGGGATTATGTTCTGAGATTACTTAAACTGGCTCCGTGAAGCAATGTCAGTGTTCCTCAGGCTGTGTCTGCAAATTCCAGGTTCCGGGCTTCACTCTATCCCTGTCCTGAGACGCCGCAGGAGAGAAAGGAGATGGCTTCTGGAGTTAATACCAGGATTGATGATCTCCAAATGGTACACTGAGACCTCAAGGGAGTTTGTCTTTGTGAAATACTGCTTACTTGAAGCACTAACAGTTTATTAGGCACTTACAGAAGCTCAGGATATGTTTGTTTGTGTGTGTGTGTACTATTTTTAAGTCATTCCCTGAAACTCTTCCCCATCCCCCACAGGGAATGACTTTAAAATGGTGTGAATTATCTTCAAATGAGACAGAGATGCTATGCACCTGAAATCGTTGTTGCTTAGAATATTCAGTTCCCCAGCTCATGAGTCTGAGATACATTTATAGTGAATGAAGTATGAATAATAAAGTATGCTTAGTTAAGAAAAAAATCAAATAATACAGAAGTACATATCAAATCAATTCTGCCTCTCACAGACATGCTCTACCTCCAGAGGCAGCTACTCTTAATAGCTTGGTGTGTGTCCTCCTGGTCACCTTGAGTCTGAACATACAGTCTAGTCAGAGTCCTGGGGTAACTCTTGTTACCCAGGAAGGAACTTTTACCCCGTCGTAGTGTGTGTAGTTTGTGCACGTGATGGCTGTCACAGGCTTCTAAAGAGGGAGTCATGATTTATACATACATGGGAGGAAAAGGGTGCCCAGTTGGAGTTTGGTTCCCTGTTGAAAGAATGTAATGATTGTTACCTTGAAATATTAAGAATCATGTTCGACATGTTGAAACATTTCAACCCGTGTTGTGTATGACCCACCACTTGACCTGCTGCTGGCTCCTGTTAGCTGCACTTAGCAGTTTAACCAAGGGAAGAGAGTTTTCTTCGAACTGCTGATGGGTAATGAGCCATGTGTACATTCTGGCTTCTAGGACTGTTATACCCCCTCCTTATGAGTAGGGTTGCAGTAGACTGTGAAGAACATGTGGTGTAGCCTTTATAAATGGCTAGAATTTGACTTCTAAAGCACCAAAATGTATGAAGTAAAATTTTAATGGATTAATTTTTTGAAGTAAAATTTTAAAAGGGATTGAATACCAAGGAGTGAGATGTAGGGGTGGGGGCAAGTTTATTAGCATCCTTCTAGAAGTTTAAATAGTCATTGTGAAATTGTCAACAATCAGGGGAGAAAGTATCCTTGTTCCTTATTCTCAAGTGAACAAGAGTTTCCCTAGCATGCCATGGGTTTTTTTTTTTTTTAAACCTCTCGTGGAAGTTACTTTCTACTGCCCAAGACAGTTTCTCAGGGAGCAGTCATGACTTTTTTTCCTGAACTGACCTGAAGAACCAGCTATGATGGAGCACTTGTGCTAAAATGATTAATATATAGTTTTTTCCTTTTCAAAAAGATGTTGAGATTTCAGATAGATTCTTATGCACAAGTGAGTGGTGAGCTGCTTGCCTGGTTTTGGCTTCTCCCCTCACCTGCTATAGACCTGTTAAATATTTGGTGATAAACAAGACAGTAGAATGTGAAGTGTCCCTGGCCTTTCTTTCCACCTCTAGTCGAGGCAGTATTATTCCTCCGAGGTAACTCTGTGCTGGTTTCCAAGGGATCGGGCTTCCTGGGCAGAAAACAAAGCCTGACAGAAAAATCAAGCCTCATCTGCTCTGTGATGACTGTGGTATGTGGCAGTCTGAATCCTCTCCAGAGGCCATGAGTCTCCTGTCTCCTTCCCCAGCATGGAGTCTCTAAGAAGCAGATGATGGCGATCAGCAGCGCCTCTTTCCCCCCACTCCTCAGTGCTGGCTGATGTTCAGGGGCGTTCTGCGGCCTGCTGTTCATAAGTACGGATGTGACAACTCTGTCCGTTCCTGGGCCTGGGACACTGACTTCTTCAAGTCAGAGTTACAGGCTCCATATGGAAAACCATTGCTCTTTAATGAACCAGATAAAAGCCAGTGACTGCATTGTTCAGCCATAGATTTGGTGGTAAAATTAGAAAAGCTGAAAACCATTTCCTCAGGTTTCTCTTTAGCTTGAAGTGAAGTGAATATGAACATTAGTAAGTAGAACTCTTAATTTCTTTCAATTTGGCCAAAAAAAAACACAAAACCTTCTAGCCAGAGGAAGAGAAAAAACAGATTCCCCCGCATCCCTTCTCAGAAAGCTGTGCCTCCTTGCCCTCATGTCCTGAAATGGAAGAAGGGCGTTAGAAGAATCGCTCTCCTGCTCCTTTCTCTCCCCAAAGGTTCTGAACCAAACAGAGGATCACCGCCAGAGGGTTCTTCAGGCTGCTGCCAAGAACATCCGTGTCTGGTTCATCAAGGTGCGGAAGATGAAGGCCATCTACCATACTTTGAACCTGTGCAACATAGATGTGACCCAGAAGTGCCTAATTGCGGAGGTCTGGTGCCCTGTCACTGACCTTGACTCCATCCAGTTTGCGCTCAGAAGGGGCACGGTGAGTCCCCCACAGCTGGCAGTGCAGCCTCCAGCCAGGAAGAGAGGTTTCCATCAGTGGTAACAGGAATCAATCACATTCTCGTGGCATTTTTGTCTCAGAATTCTTCAGTTTACCCACCTTGTACTCACCTTGTATCCTGACAGAACATCTCGTGTATCCTTATTTTCAAATGTAGCAATTGTAATTCAGAAAAGATTAAATGATTTGATCATATCCCTGTGATCCTTCAGGGTTACTCACACCCAGAACATCAGTTTCCTGGTCCATTCTCTCTGTCCATTAGTCTAGGTACATAGTATAACCCTTTAGTAGTAGTTACAGCTACTGCCCTGTCCAAGCCTCTGATCGAGGGGTCAGGAGGTACAGAGATATAAAAAGTAGGCCCTCAAGTATCTTCTGACTTGAAGAGGCTGATGTGCAAACATACAAGACAGTCTGTGCCAAGAGCAGTTTATGTGTGTAGAGGGAAGGCAGGTGCTAGCTTGTCCAGCAAGGATGATCAGAAGAAGCTTCAAGAAGGTGGCATTTACTCAGTGCTTTGAAGACTGGATAAGATGTCTTTTGGCAATAACAAGAAGTAAACAGTCTGGCCAAAGGCAAGTACAGTATGACACACATGGTTGGGCCAGAACAGGAATTGTAGCGGGCAAGCTGAAAGAGCAGGAGGTAAACCTGAGTCAGGGAGCCAGGAACCTGATTATGAAGGGTCATTAATACCAGATTAGTGAGTTTAAATTTTATCCTGGAGGGAGTAGAGAGACACTGGGAGTTATTTAGCAGTGAAAGGACATGATGATCACAACAGTTTTAAAAGAATAATCCAGGGACTTTCCTGACAGTTCAGTGGTTAAGATTCCACGCTTCCACTGCAGGGGGTACAGGTTGAATCCCTGGTCGGGGAACTAAGATCTCATGTCCTGCATGCTGCATGACTCAGTCAATCAATCAATCAATCAGTATCAATCAATTAAATAAAAGAGTAATCCACTGATAGCATGGGGGTTGGGTTGGGGAGCTGAAAGAGCCTACAAGTGGGAGGACAGTTAGGTTATTGTAAACAGTAGTAAGTGATAATGACCTGGCAGTAAGACCTGGCAATGGGAAGAGCAAATAATGATGAATTTGTGAAACATTCTGAAGGAAGTATCCATTGATAGACCTAGTATTTAGCAATGTACAGGAGAAATACAAGGTGAAAAAATTAAAATGTTTCTGAGGTATCAAAGCTGGGTGACTGGTAGAATAATAGTTCCATTAATGGAAGTTGAGATTCAGTAAGAGAAACTTATTGATTGGAGAAAGCTGCTAAGTTCCGTTTCAGTCACATTGAGGGGTTGGACAGAAATCCATGTGGAAATGTAAAACAGACGATGAGATAGTTCTCAAAAGGGGAAAATGCCTCTATTGGACAGGCCTGGAGTAGTTACTCTCTGCTAAGGTTTCCACTACATACAGATGCAAGAAAAATATGTCCTCAAGCTTTCTGTCTGTCTTGCTGTGGCAGCCCAAATTGAATGGGAGAATGCATGGGAAGATTTTTGCACCTCACAAATAACCTTGTGAACAGTAAAAGCCTGCTTTACTCAAAAAAAAAAAAAAAAAAAAAGGCAAAATGAAAGAAATAGGATACATGAGATTGGCAGGGAATGAGACCTCCAAGAGAGAAAATAAGGAGTTAATAATAGAACCTCGGGGGCCTGCAGTATTACAGGCAGAGGAGGAGGAACCAGCAAAGAGACAGGAAAGGCATGGCTGGTAAACAGAAGAGGAAGCTCTCCAGTGTCAGGGGCTTGCATGTAAGAGAAAAGATCTTTGGAGCCACTTTGACCAGGCGTGGTCTGCTAGACTCC
Source organism: Bos indicus x Bos taurus (assembly GCF_003369695.1). Taxonomy (NCBI): domain Eukaryota; kingdom Metazoa; phylum Chordata; class Mammalia; order Artiodactyla; family Bovidae; genus Bos; species Bos indicus x Bos taurus. Next base: position 43,694,033 of record NC_040094.1, read on the forward strand.
AAGGATTATTAGAGAATTAAGAGGAGGTGGTGAAGAGGGAAAAGTCAGAAAATAACTTCGCTTTCTTCATAAAAGCAGGAGAGAACAATGACACTTGTACACAGATAAGGATATCTTCAGGGAAGAAAGTACCACATTTTTTTGTCTATACATTTTAGACTTAATTTTTTTGTTTCATGATAAGGATATTCTTCCCAAGACTTCGTTTACACGTATCATCATAAATTTTATAGCTAGTTCTAGTGTCCTCAAAGACTGGAAAGATTGAGATATAATTTACCTGAAAGGAAATACACATATTTTACGTGTACTATTCAGTGAGTTTTGACAAATATATGCCTATGAATCCACCACCGTAATCAGAAGGGTGACCTGATTCTGATCTGTGCTTGATGTTTCCCAGGAGCACAGTGGTTCCACCGTGCCCTCCATTCTGAACAGGATGCAGACAAACCAGACTCCCCCCACCTATAACAAGACCAACAAGTTCACGTATGGCTTTCAGAACATAGTGGATGCTTATGGAATTGGAACTTACCGAGAGATAAATCCAGGTAAAAAAGCTTGAATCTTTTCCCTCTGGAGATTTTTTTGTTATTTCTTTTAATGCTTCACTTTGAACGCAATTGAGCAATTGGCTCAAGACTGAAGATGCTGTCCAGGCCTCACCTCTTGTAGAATTCCCATGAAGAGGTGCCTATCTGGATGTAAGGAGTGAGGTTTATTGCCAGGTGGAACTCCTTTAGCAGGCGATTTTATAGGAATTTTATAGGCATGAGCTCCATAGATTGGGTTCCTCTGTCCTCACGGCTGTATAGCACCTGGCTTTCACTCACATGCCATTTGCTGGAACTGCTTTAAGGAAAAAGTTTTCCCAAGGTCATTGACATTTTAGAATAGTTTCCTGGTTCCAGGTTAGATAGAGAAAATATAGCAGTTGACCATTTTAAGCACAAGGCAGATTTGTCCTCTGTTCAGAGAGTTAGTGATGAAATCAAGAGTCAGGTAATTCATGTTCAGTGGGAGTCTTCTGCAGGACCTGATCTGCTCCAGATTCTGAACGTTCTCCCACTTAACCTGGTGGCTTTATTCAGCTGGTTGCAGTGCACAGGGGAGGAAAGTTGGCCTGTCCCAGGAGCAGCATCCCAGGAGTGAAAGAAAAGGAATCAAGAGACAAACCCCCCTGGTGCCAAGGCTAGAGACAAAACCTTCATTTCCTGTGTGATTCTTTGTTGAAAATGCTGGTGGTAGCTTTGTGAGTCTGTGCAAATCCTGCTGTGGACATTATTTCCTGGGAATCCCTCTGACCAGCAGCTTGGGAATGAGTCCCTTTTATACTGATCTTAGATTATGGAGAAGGATGTGGTGTGTTAGGAGCTGCGGTTTTCTGGAATTTGTCTTTTTCTCTGTTTGGTCTCTTTATAGCTCCATACACCATCATCACTTTCCCTTTCCTGTTTGCTGTGATGTTTGGTGACCTTGGCCATGGCATTTTGATGACTCTTTTTGCTGTATGGATGGTGTTAAGAGAGAGCCGGATCCTCTCCCAGAAGAATGAGAATGAGGTGATGTTTTGTCTGTTTGTTTTTGCTAGAAACTCAGAAACATAAGATAGTAGTATTATTTTCTTGACATATTTCTAATACTTTTCTCCTGTAATCTTTGGCTGCATACTGTTTTTGTCTCTCCATAGGGCAACAGGTCTATAAAAATTTTGTACATACAGAAGGATAATTCAGTCTTTTCTCCATGATTGATGGAAATATATTTTCTTTTTACTTATTTGTTGAGGTATTATTGATTTATAATATTACATTAGTTTCAGGCGTACAGCATAGTGATTGCAAAATTTTATAGATTACACTCCACTTATAATTATTACAAAATGTTGGCTACATTCTGTGTGCTGTACAATATATCCTTATAGCTTATTTATTTTATGCATAGTGGTTTGTACCTCTTGAGTCACTTACCCCTATCTGACCATCTCCCCTTGGCTCGCCCCACTGGTAACCACACAGTTAACACTAGCTAATTCAAGAATGAACTAATGTCTAGGTTACATCTGCGTTGGTCTGAAACTTTATAATTTCTCAAGCACCATTATGAAAATTATGATCTGGAAGTCTCTGACCCATAGAGAAATTTTAGAGACTATTTAGAGAATAGAGGCGCTATGTTCATTTTAACACTAAAGAGGCCATGTGCTGTGAAAGTACATTTCTTGTTAGCGTTTGTATTTTGGTCTTTACTTCAAGCTCTCTGACCCAGAATGGGGTAAAAGTGGCAAGAGAGGAAGGGGCTAGTATATTCTGAATGATATTGTCACAACTTGAGCTGCAGGGATTATGTTTCATTGGCCTCTTTCTTCTGGCTCCCAGATGTTCAGCACTATATTCAGCGGCAGGTACATCATTCTGTTGATGGGCGTGTTCTCCATCTACACTGGCCTCATCTATAACGACTGCTTTTCCAAGTCTCTTAATATCTTTGGGTCATCCTGGAGCGTACGGCCGATGTTCGATATATACAACTGGACGTAAGTTGCCAAGAAGCTGAAAGTCAAAGCTTATTCCTTTCACGTCCAGCTCTGGATTTCCAGATAAGTGGTAAACCAGCACTTCTTTAGGAAGTGTTTGACACTGTTTCTGTTCCAAAAGAATGTAGTGTCTCCTCTTATCTATGCTCTAGCCTGGGAAATGCTTTGTGATTTGTTCAGTAGTATCAAGGAACTGAAACTGTAATTTAGGCACATTGATTCTTTTTGTAAGTTAAAAGCAGGTCTCCCGATTTCCCTACCTGGTCTTGTATGTATGTTTAATCTTTCTCTTTGTTATCTATGATCCCTTCTCACTCTCTAATACTAATCCCTCCTCTGTTACTGAAAAGACAAGGTAGCTTATAGTAGTTTCTCTGGGGATCAGTTTTTGGATCACAGTGATTCCCTCTCTTGATAAAAAAATAAATGCTGGTTTTCTCCTAACATGGTAGGGAAGAGACACTTCGGGGGAACCCTGTCCTCCAGCTGAACCCAGCTGTCACTGGAGTTTTTGGTGGACCATATCCTTTTGGCATCGATCCAGTAAGAGCACTTCTTTTCTATATGTCTGACATGAAGTTGTTTTTTTTTTAATTGGCCATGCCACATGGCTTTTGGAATTTTGGTTCCCCAAAAAGGGATTGTACCTGCACCCCCTGCATTGGAAGTGCAGAGTCTTAACCACTGCACTGCCAGAGAAATCTCTAACACCAAAATCTTTAAATGAAACCCAGAAGTGAAAGAATGAAAATGAAGATAAATAGTTTTTTTGGAGTTTTAGGTTACATATTTTTAGAAAACCTCAGTGTATCTGTCCAGAGTACTTTAAAGCCTCAAGAGACCCAGATGCCTTGGGGAGCCATGTTATTTTTCCTGCATGACTTACTTTAGAGATGGCTAATAATACTGACTCTGGGAAGATTGATTTTTCAAGACTCCTTCCCAGTTTATTTCTGTTTGACTTAGTTTCATTTTTATTTTTAGCAGATGTTTTAATAAAGCAAAAATAGCTCTTTTCTATGGATTTTAGATTAGCATTCTTATAAAACTTGTCCCAGAATTTTGTTTTGTTTTGTTTTTTTCAAATGTGTAAGCAAGTAAAGTGGGATCAAATCTTTTGTGTTATGTGCTTAAACAAAGGAGGTAGGGAGGAATTTAAGCATTAGATTGTAAGGATTACAGAATTCCAGAGGAAAAGCAGATCATTGCCAGAAAGATTGAGGTTTCTTATTAAAAAAATAAAGGAATTAATCTGGCCTTTGAAAAATATTGCAGATTGTTATAGATGAAGAGAAGTATGTGCAAAAGCATAGAGGTAGGGAGATAAAAAGTTAATTATTTTAATTTTTATAGAAGCTAATGTTACTGAAATGCTTACTGTGGACCAGGTACTGTACTGAACCCTCAGCATATCTTATTTATCCCCAAACAATTCTATCGGGTAGAGACTGCTGTCTGTGCCATACAGATAAGGAAACTGATACTTGGAGATATTTCATAACATTTCATATGTGCATTTAACAGATGTTTACTGAATCCCTATTGTCTATAAGGTGTAGCAGCTGCTAGTGAAATACATCATTCTAAGACATAGCTCCTACCCTCAAACAGCTTGGAATCTAATAATAATACTATCTCACATTTCTGTAATGTTCTGTAGTTACAGAGGTTTTGTTGTTGTTGTTGTTGCAGACATTTGATGCTTACAGGGTAGGTACTGAGTTTAAAGTGCCTGTGGGTCACCCGGGTATAAATGTCCATCAGGCAGTTGGAGTTGCAAAAGCTCAGGCCAGATTGGGGCTGCAGAGAGAACCAGCCAGAAGTTTTCAGGTTAGAGGTCACTGAGGATGAACTCTTCATGAAGAGGCTAGTTCAGAAAAAAAGATGCTGGGCTAGATGGTGGAAGATCTGGCCTAACAGGTTACAGAGTTTGCTTTTGGTCTCAGAGGTGACGGGGATTCTTGGAGGTTTTGGCCTAGGGACATGGCTGCCTCAGAGTCATTACTTAGGAAACACACTCTGATGGGCAAAGTGGAGACAGAACTGTCAGGAAGATTTTACAGGCGTCCAGGCCTTACGCGACAAAGCTGAAGGCAATTAATATTTAAAAATAATGGAAGGACAGCACCACTGGGTTTCAGCCAGCATCTAGAAGATAAATGTCCCCAATTTCTTCAACAAATATTTTGTAATGAATAAAAAAGGAGAGCTCCAGGGAGAAGCTATAGAGACTTAAAAACCCTATCAGCAGTCACGTGATACAGTGACTTATTGGACTCTACTTTGAATAAATGAATTATTTTTAAAAATATGGATGCAATCAGGGAAATCTGAATATTAATGATTCCATGGTATTAAAGAAATCATTGTTAATGCTTTGGGGTGTTATGACAGTACTGTGGTGATTTTTTTTTTTTTGCACCAGGTCTTAGCTGCAGCATGTGGGGTCTTGAGTCTTTGTTGCAGCAAGCAGGTTCTTTAGTTGTGGCATGCAGGATCTTTAGTTGCAGGAGGCAGGATCTAGTTCCCTGACCAGGGATTGAACCCAGGCCTCCTGCCTTGGGAGCACAGAGTCTTAGCCACTGGACCACCAGAGAAGTCCTTTGTGGTCATGTTTTAAAAATGAGCTCTTACCTTTTAGAGATCCATGCTGAAATATAATATGTACAGGTAAAAGGATATGATATCTGGATTTTGCTTCAAAATAATATAGAGGTGGGGCATAGGTGAGGTAATGATGAAGCAAGATTGATGAGAAGTCAATAATTAATCACTGCAGCTAGGCCATAGGTACATAGGAGTTTGTTATGTTATTCTCCCTGCTTGTATGTATGTTTAGAATTTCCACAATTAAAAAAAAACTTTTTCAACAGTAGGTAAATATTTTTCCATTTGAGAACTGTTTGTAATGCCTTCTGTCTTCTTGGGATGCGATAGATTTGGAACATTGCTACCAATAAACTGACCTTCCTCAACTCCTTTAAGATGAAGATGTCTGTTATCCTTGGTATCATCCACATGTTGTTTGGAGTCAGCCTGAGCCTTTTCAACCACACGTGAGTTGCTCTGTCTTGTCCTAAGAATTCACACAGTTCAGACAGTGCTTTTGCCTGAAGAAGTCATAACACCTTTAGGAGGAAATAATAACTCAGAGCACTGTTCTCTATTGAAGTGCCTTTAAAAAAAATCTTAACTTCTTCAAATGAAGCTTGCTTATTAATATCAGTCCCTTAACAATGTATGAGTTTGCCAGGTGGCGCTAGTGGTAAAGAATCTGCCTGCCAGTGCAGAAGACACTAGAGACATAGGCTTGATCCTTGGGTCGGGAAGATCCTCTAAAGTATTAAATGGCACCCCACTCCAGTATTCTTGCCTGGAAAATCCTATGGGCAGAGGAGCCTGGCAGGCTACAGTCCATGTGGCTGTAAAAAGTCGGACATGACTGAGCCACTGAGCAGACAACATACAATTGTTCTCAAGATCTTTGTTAAAAAAAAAAAACACCAAAAAAAAAAAAAAAAAACCACCTTGTGTAATTTTCATCAAAATGGAAGTTACGTTTTTTCCCATGATGTGTAACTCACATAAACTTGTGAATTGTAGTCTCAGAAGGTACTTGATTTTCCCTTCTCTTTCTCACGAGGGATTGACGGGGATGGTATTAGAACTGTTCAAGGTTCAAAAGTTTGAAAGTAGTCATTAATCCTGCCTGTCTCTATTGCCTCTAGTGCTTCTGGCTGTCACTTCTTAAAGTGTTCAATTCTTAAACACAGAATTGATGGAAAGTTAGGTAGAAAGTCTAGGGAGAGCAGTCCACTTGGTATGAGGTGATCCTCGGTCTGTTCACTGTTAACATTTTTTTCTGTCTTAATTTTTAGCTACTTCAAGAAGCCCCTGAATATCTACTTTGGATTTATTCCAGAAATAATCTTCATGACCTCTTTGTTTGGTTACTTGGTTATCCTTATTTTTTACAAGTGGACGGCCTATAATGCTAAGACATCGGAGAAAGCACCAAGCCTTCTGATCCATTTCATAAATATGTTCCTCTTTTCCTACGGGGACTCTGGTAATTCAATGCTGTATTCTGGACAGGTGCGTCAATCTAGAGGTGGACTTTTCTCAGGTTGTTGTCCTAGGTCAGGAAGCCAGATGTTTCTGTGACCTGAAAGAAGCCTTTAAAACTCCTTTTCAGTCCACGCATTCAGATCTAAATTCAACCCAGTCTTATTCTTTGGGAGAGTCAACTGTAATTTTCTGTATCCAGGCAGAGTGGAATTTATAACTCCCATCCTATGGGACAAACCTGGGCTTTGCTGCAACATCTAGTTATTTTGAGAAACTGGATTATGTTTTTTATTCTTAGATCAGTAAGAAAGAACTATTTTAGGGAAAATCTCTGCTAGAGTTGGAAACTTCACGTTTGACTAATACAGTGTGCATTTTCCTCCTTACTTTGCAGAAAGGAATTCAGTGTTTCCTGGTAGTGGTTGCACTGCTGTGTGTCCCTTGGATGCTACTGTTTAAACCACTTGTCCTTCGCCGTCAGTATTTGAGGAGGAAGCATTTGGTGGGTATATTTCTGTTGCTGAAAGTTACCAGATTTTTTTTTTTTAATCAATGCAGTTCCTCATTGGATGTAATGAGTTGTGCATAACCTGTATTCTCTTAAAATGCACTTGTGTTGTATCCCAGCATGAGCCCTGGACCTGCTGAAAAGAAAAGAACAAACATGTAATTGCTGTTCAGACAGCCAGATGCTCAGCTTTGAGTAGTCCAGGTGGCAAGAACAAGTCATAGTTTTCACCTTTCCTGATGGGGCTTTGCTCATGCTGTGCTCAGCACAGTCCAGGTCTGGGCCCGTCTCACTGCAGCAATAGCTGAAGCAAGGCTGCCGGAGCTGCGGACGGCGAACCCACTCATGTGGTTTGCCTGGGCAACCACAGGGCTGACACCAAGACATTTTCTTTTAAAATGAGACCGTGATACTTTCACCAGCCAAAACATCTGGTGTAGGGAAAGATTTGGTCTAAAGCACATTGACGTTTTTTCTTTTTAAAAAAGCAGCATACGTACTTGTGCTTACTTTATGTTTGCGTGCATCTGAATTACACACACACATACACACACGCACACACTTAAGTTGCCAAATACCCGTTTCTGGCACTGTAGTAAAGCTTACTTATTACATTGCCTGGTAAAGCCTAAAAGATCGTATTGCATGACTCTCATACGGCTGTTAGATTGTTACTCCTGTTGGAGAGCAGCTGAGTTACCAGACCGTCCTTCTCCCTTTTCTGACCATCTCCATCCTTCCATGTGCCCTCCATTCGTCTGCCCTTTCACTCCCTCCCTCTCTTGTTTCCTTCTCCCTTCCTCTTTTCTCCCATTCACTATCAGGAAGGGCAACCTGTGGAGGCCCCAGTCAGCCCAACCCCGAGCCAACAGGGACTAGAGGCAGCAGCGGCTGCAACAGTGAGTGAATTAAAACCAACAAACCATCACATGTTGTTTAAAGAGGTGGCAAACAGTGCAGCAGAATTCTTTCTAAGTATGTTGAGAGCATGGGCCATGTGTGCTCTTGGGAATTTTGTCCTTGTTACTCACTGAGACGATGACAGAAAAAACCTCCACCTCTTAGGAACAGACTGTAGTGTCATCTTTACCATCGGTCCACTAAGTTCCCATTCAGTGTATAAGTACAGTCATGTCTGTGAACGCAGGGCGTTTGTCATACCCTCTCCAAGCCCATCATCTTAATCCAAGAGGGCAGCTCTTGGACTCATCCATTGTCATGTGTGCATTTTGTGACCCTGTGTTGGATGATTTTTTTCATCATGGAGTGAGAACATCCCTGTGATTCTTGAATTGATTTCCCTCCACTTTCAAGATCTGCTTCAAAGTGATGCTTGGACATTTGGTCCACTTTAACTGTGACTTACTGTCTTTCCAGTGGAGACTTGTATGTGTCTCCTTTTCTGTGAGAGACTCAGAAGCCCTCACATCCTCAGCTGTTCATTGAGACCTCATCCCTGCCATGTGTCTCGTGTACTTTCCACTTGGTGTAATAACAAAGTCATCTTCTGTTTCAGTCTTTCCTTCTTCCAGTGCTAGCTCATGATTCAGTGACAGCCTTTGAACCTTAAGCATTTCATTATTTGTCCTTAAAACATCTCTTAACCAAAATCTTATAATGTACTAATACCAAATTAGCCCAATCTATTCTAGGTAATAATGAATCTGTAGTATTTTTGAAATCTCACCAGTAGCGGTTCTTCATGTTCTATTGTATTCTAGTGGCATCATACTCTTTTAAATAAATGAAATATTTAGATGGTGACCATTTACTTCATTAGGTGTTCCTGATCCTTTAACTCCAAAAACTAATTATTCTTCTAGAACTAGTCTAAAAAGGCTGATATCTTGAATCAGAAGATATTTAAATGTGGCTGCTTAAAATTGTTTTCAAATGGGGACTTATTCTCTTTTATGAGAGGGGGAAAAATACCCTAAAGCACATACTGTCCATGTATTGACATTCTTCCCATGTGCTCTTCTTTCTTCTAGTCTTAGTTTAAAGTGTGCTTCTGCTGCATCAGTCTTGATGCTTTTAAATCTAGCATCCTCTTCTGTGATACTGTCCAAGTTAAAAGTCTCCGGTCAGGAAACCTGCTCATTCGGAGGGACTCCTTAGCCCACTGGTTCTTTAGCCAAACATCTATTTCTGGAGAGCAGCCTGAATGCATCAGAATGATCATTCCATTATGAGGCCCTAGATTCTTGACCCTAAGAGCTGAGGATATGAACACAGATCTGGTTTTGTTCCGTCCCCTGTCCTCTTGGTTGTCTGTAAGCAGTGTGTCATAGTTTTAATTTTTTCTTTTCTTCTTTCTGCTGATGTGTGTGTCTCAGCTCCCTTCCTGTAACTCACACTTCCTCTGTTCCGAAGGGACACCTATTCTGTCTGGCTGGGAGGTTTAACCTGGCTGCCCCCTCACTTCATCTGCTGGTTGGGGAAAACTTCAGAAATGACTTTATGCTTTAGGCCCTAAAGCCTGCTTCCTCAACCCAGGCACCCAAAGACCCACCCAAGGATACGCAGGAGTCCTGTCCTGTCACCAGTGTGGTGCAGAAGGTGCTGCAGAGTGTACACTTGTGTTACATGTTCAGTCCGCCTCTCGGGGGTCATCAGGTGTAATAGTTACACAACCTGGAGGTGCCTGGGGCAGTTCCCAGATCTGACTACGCATCAGAATCACCTGGTAAACTTTGAACTTGTTTCTTAGGTGTTAGAACAGAGAAGTGGAGGAAGACATAGAGATTGCCCATAATGCCATGACTCCTCGTGGCATTATGTGTCACCCCCTCCTGACACGAAAAACTAAAAGCAAAGCAATAGGTGCACTTGGTTAGGGCTGCAAACAGTACTGACAGTGAAGCTTCCCCCACCTCCTCCTCCAGGCTATTGTTAGCAAGTGGGGAATTTTGCCTTTCAATTTTTTTCTGCCAATATCAGCATGTATCTGTCATCTGTTGATAGAAATACGTATATACGTATGTACGGGTATATCTATTTAAAACACATTAGCAGTTGGGTTTTAAATTGTAGCGCTTTTCTGCCCCTTGACTTACTGTTTCATCACAGTACCCTTAGAGTTGCCCAGCAGTCCGCAGGACTGTCGGATGTGCTAAAATTATGTAACCATCCTCTTATAGATGGCTCTGGTGGTTGTTCCCAATTCTTTGCTGTTCCAAATAATACAACATTCTTGTCCTTGTATCCTGATAAAACTTCACAGGTATAGATGTTCCTAGCAGTGGGCTTACTGTCTTAAAGGGTGCATGCATTTTGGGGGACACGCTTTTTCAATTTTGGTAGACAATCAAAACGATCATACAGTTTGTCCTTGGGGAAATATTTTTTAAGATACAGATTTTCTAGACCCCACCCTAGACCTATGAAATTTACCATTTCTAGAGGTGATATTCGAGACTGTCTATTTAATGAAATGCAGCTTTCAAGGTGATTCTGATTCAACCGGTTCTCTGACGAGCACATGAGAACCATTACTAGAAGAAAAGAGAGAATCTGCCCAAACCTGGAGGGTCGGTGGTCGTATGCTGTGGTCAGAGATGCACACCAGAGGTGAAACAACGAGTGGGGACCTTGGGGTGGCTGTCCCAAACCGCTTGCGTATTGTTGCTCGTGCTGCTTGGAGGCCATTTTCCAGGAGAGCAGTCTTTGAACTCTTGCCTTGTTTGGCTTCCTGGGTGGCAGCCACGTGACATAGGTCTCAGAGCGCTTTCCTTGGTTCCTTTTCACTCTAGTGGCAGGTTAGCACTAATTGGTATCTGCCACACTTAACCCCAGTTCTGCCTGGTTTTTGTACCCAAAGAATCCCCTTGCCTCAATAAACCCAAACTTTTCCAGATCAGGCTGACTTAGAAATTCTGGTCCTGGGGACCCTGCTCAACACGCCTGTGGAGTGAGAGGCAGCAGGCACCTAGTCAGCATCTGCCCACATGCCTGTGAAAAAGTTGTGTTAGCACTCGGAGTCCTCCCCTGAAGGACAGGAGCCTAACTCAGTATTCTCTAGCTGCAAGCTAATGTACATTAAGCCTTTTTCCCCTGTTCTGTGTGACCTAGAAAGTCCTTTGTTCCTGGGCAAGGACCCAGTACATTTGGGGGAGAAGTTGCTGAAACTGTCTGGCTCCTGTTGAAATCTTAGCCGACCAGGTTGCAATCACTGTCATCTGACTCCCCTCCCTCTTAGAAAGTGTAATCTTTAGTTCCAGAAAAAGTTAGGTCACTGAAGCCTTTACAGATAGAGCCACGCTTGTTAGGAGAGTCTGTTCCTACTAAGCTTTTCATGCAAGCAGGATTCTCAGTTGGCATTGGCTGAGGCGAGGTTGATGTCTCTTGGTGCAGCAGAAACTGCTTGTTGCCTCTGATCAGACTGAGGTGGTACATGTAGTTCAGGCTGGGCCTGGGCAGAGGTGGTTGGGGTGGGAACAGTGGCTTGATTTTACTTAGCTGTTCCATCAGTGGGTTTTGTTTTTGTTGTTAGAATATATGCTTTTCTGAGGTTTGTATGTACTAACCATCACCCTTCCCCACATCACAGAATGTCACATTAAAGCCCAGGCAAATTCTACTCTTTCTGTTCATCTGTGTAGGGAACTCTCAACTTTGGTGGGATCAGGGTGGGCAACGGACCGACAGAGGAGGATGCTGAGATTATTCAGCATGACCAGCTCTCCACCCATTCAGAGGACGCAGAGGAGGTAAGATCAGTGGTGTGGGCTTCCTCTCCTCCCATCTCGGGTCAGCCCTAGTCTTGTGTTCCCAAGTGGCCTCACTCCTGTCTGCTCCTTGAAAGATGAAAATACTAATACTGAGCATCTGCCTGCCTTCTGAATCTCTTAGGGCCCCTCAGCTTTTTTCCAGTGGCCCCTGCTCTAAACTCCATGTGTTGCCTGCTGAGCCCGTAGTAATTTTGTTCTGTTGTCCGGCTTCTTGAGTTCTGCAATGCCTGCAGTAACCCTGTGCGTGAATCAGTCACTGACCACTCTGCTCAGACTGAGGCAGAGCCAGCCCCAGTGCCCCAGCTCTGACAGCAGAAACCCGGCCAATTTTGGTGGCCCCTTCGTCCCTTGCCCTTTCTCAGACTGGTTCCCGTGTGAACCTCAATCAGTGGGTTTTTGAAGTCCTGTTTAACTAATGTGCTCTTATGGCAGACATGTTCCGTGAGCCTTTTAAAGGGGTTACTTGCCTACTTTTTAAAGGGACGGTGAAGTCTGAACATGCTAGACTTTTCCTTAAACCACCACCTCCAAGCTCAGTTTTTTTTTAAATCAGTCTCCTTGCCTGACCGTTTGTACGACAAAGCCTCTGAGCTGAACTTTGAATCTCATCTATCCACTATATTCTTCTTAAAGCATAAAGAATAGGAGTTGGAGACCCAGGGGACTGAACTGTGCAGTATGACTGACCGCGTCTACCATGTGTATGACTTTTTTTAAATAGAAATGGCAAGGCTTGGGATGCCTTTTCAAAATAAGTACCAGCACTCCAAGCACTGCTGATTTTGCTTTCCATTTGTGCTGAGGAGGCCTGTCTCTAATATGTTAGAACATTTAACATTCGCGGTCCCCCACCCCCACCAAGCAGCAATGAGTAGCCTGGTGCTTATGACTTGTGACCTTGTGTGTGGTGTGGCTTCCCACTAAGTGTAAATTTGTGTTTTCAAGCCTACCGAGGATGAAGTGGTAAGAAACCAGCTGGCTTTGGCTTCATGTTTATCTGGGGCTTCTCTTCCCATCCTTGTCATCACTCTGCTGTCCCTGCCGCATCCTGGGGCCCCACGTGACACCCGTGTACCCTGCATCTCACTGGCCATCTCTAACCAGTCTGTGAATCTGTGTTCTAAAAAAGCTCATCTCCATTAACTGCATCTCATGTCAGTCACCTCTGTCTCTGTTTCATTGACTTTGCTGATCTAATGCCTTGAGAATGGCTTTACAAGGAGCTGCAAGTAATGTCTGCACTGGCATTCTTGAAGTGACTCCCCTTGGGAGTTAAACCCTGTTGGCCTCTGCCTTCCTCTCTGTGATGCTATGATGGTCGCTCTGCCCTGGGGGTAACCATTTCCTCCTTGCTCCTCTGAGTGCTTATGGGAAAGCTCACCCTTCCTCCCTGAGATGCCGCCCACCTCTTCCTGCTGCCCTCATCGGCTTGATGATGCTTGGAGTGAGAATGCTGGACCTTTGCTGGGGGTCACCTTTACCTCCATGTGACCCAGTTAGAAGACAGACAGCTTTCAAAAGGGGGCTTTGCCTCTAGGATGCATCCCAGAAAAAAACAGTCCATCTGCATGCAAGGAGTTCATATTATCCCAGCCACACATAGAGAGTAACAGAGTAGAAAGTTGGCTAAATGTTCAGGCCACAGCCAGACTAGAAGGCCTTCTAGCTCGGCCCTGATTCGCTTAGCAGTATACACATTTTGAATTGGGTTTTTAATAGGCATTGCTGCACTGTTTGCATCTTCTCCCCAAATTTCTCTCTGAAATACCCAGACCTGTGACCCTTTCCCTTTTCTGGCTTTACTGGTGCTAAGTGGGCAGTGGGATGGGAATGGGAAAGGCTTTGCTATTCTATGTGAAAGCAGACAGTGCTCGGTCTTCCTGAAGGCTGGAGAGGTTCCTTGGCTGGTATCTGGGAGCTTCTGTTCCTCCAGACCACTCCTCTGTGCATGGCCGCAGGCTGAGCAGACCACTTCTCTGTGCATGGCCGCAGCCTTAGCAGACCACTTCTCTGTGCATGGCCGCAGGCTGAGCCGCCTGGAAGGGCCAGGTGGGAGTGCGTCCGTGTCAGTGAGGAGCCCAGCCCTCTCCCAGTAAGGCTGTCTCCAGCACCAGTGCCTCCAGCTCAGTTCTTATATGTGGCCCTGTCCCAGGGGAGTGGACATGCAAACAAGGTGGACTGGAATTCAGCCTTCCCAGTCTCTGGCCCCACCCCCGACTCCCTCAGAGATTGTTTCCCATAGCATCATAAGTGGTGAGGACATTCAGATAACTGTCTCAGGTATCTAAATACATCACAGGTAGAGGCAGCAGACCCTCTCTCTGGGGGCGCTCTGTCCAGCTGCAAACCAGAGCCCGGCCCCTCAGTTGTCTGGGAAATCTTTGAAGGCTGTGACCATTCAGCAAGGGTCAGTGGAACCTCTCCCTACTGTGTCACCTCACCAGATAACATTCATCCAACCCATTCGTTCAGTCACCCTCCATGTGCCAAGCACTCTGTTTAGCACTGCAGGAACTGAGAGAAGAAAAAAAACCAAGTCCTTGCCTTCAAGGAACTCCGAGACTAATTGAGGAGACAGTCTGGGTGACAGATGCTGTGATCAAGGTGTGCCCAGGGTGCTGTGGGAGCACAGGAAGAGGGCACCTGACAGAACTCTGGGGGGGTGGGGAAGAGGACCCCTAGAAAGGGTTCCCCAAGGGCATTATTGCTGAGGTTGGCCTGGTCCAGCCAGAGTCCTCTGGAGGGAGGGCCAGAGGGAACGCAGACCCATAGTATGTAGTTACCATAAAGACACATTTTGGGGATAAACAAGTTTTCAGCTTGCTGGAGCGCAGTCAGGAGTTGAGGGACTGGTGAGAAGTCAGACTAGAGGTGGCAGACAGCAGCCATAGTAGAGTATTAGGCAAGAAGGAGCGTCAGGGGCGGTGAAGCTGCAAGTAACCCAGTGTGTACCATTGCTGAATACCCTAGGGGAGAAGGGGAGAGGGTGTATTGTGTGTGTGGGGGCACAGCCTGAGAGGGGTCAGGAAAGACCAGGGAGGTCTGGAGGGAAGTCAGGCATTGGCAGTGGGAGTTGGGAAGGAAGGGAGCAATAAGAGATGGGGGACGGAAAAGCCGCAGTCCTCGGGCCTTCGTGAATGCAGGCAGTGGGAGTGAGTGAGAAGTCAGGCTCGACTTCCAGGTTCCGGTGCCTGGGGCGCTAGTTATGACCCCAGTTAGATACGGGATGAGGAGCAGAAGTAGGTCTGGAGGGTCAGAGAAGAGCAGTCAGTGAGTTCAGTTTGGGTGGTGTGGAGTTTGAAGCACCTGTGGTGTGGCAGGAGGAGATGTGGACTGCTGGTTGGAAACCCGCAACATGGAAGTAGAGGTGCCCATTGGGAGCTCCTCCCGGGGTGGCCACTGAAGGCCTGAGTGGCAGTGCTACAGGAGAGAAAAACCAAGAGGAAGTGAGCGTGTCACGGAGAGGAGGAGCGCAAGGCAATGGTGGCAGATGCTGCAGAGGCTCAGTCACAGGATGTCTGTTAGACCTTGTGCCTGGGAGCTAAGGGGAGCAAGCCTGGGAGCTATGTGGAGCTAAGAGGGCGCAGCATGAGGAACAGGCATGGTGGGGCGGCCAGGAGGCGGGTAGAGGATTAGGGCGTCTGCGGTGGCTCCCAGTCGGTTGTAGCTGACTCACATGGGGCAGTGACAGACTCCCAACTGCTTGGCTGGTTTCTTACTTAATTCTCAGCCCACTTACTCTCTTCCGCACCCCACCCCCCAGTATACAGGTGTGAAAACTTGCCCACGGTTACAGAGTAGGAAGTTGGGAGTGAAAGAGAGAAAGCAAGGGTAACGCCTGGAGAAAAGCTTCCTCTTCCATCTCTCTAAGGGCGCCCACAGTCACTGCTTTCACGGAGCTCTTAGTAAAGCCTTGCACTCCATGGAGATGGGGACCCTGTCCTTCCCTGGAGCGTGGACTGTGGGGTGACAGCCAGCAGCGGTGGCAAAAAGCTCTTAACAACATTGTCAGGATTGGAGTAACTATGGTTACCCTAGTTTTCAGGGTAACTAGAAGACTTTGCAAGAGCCTATTTCAGAAGAAAAGCCCAGAAATACTCTTGGTATAGATAAGGGTGAGGGAAAATGAGGCGATTGCCAGAGATAGCGTGTTGGACCTGGCCCCCCTCGCCACTGGCCATGCTCGTGAGGCCTTGGCTGTTAGCGCTTCACCAGCCAGCCCAGCCCTCTTCTGCCCTCATGATGTTTCTCAAGGTAGTTCTTTCTGGTATCTTTTGGGGGTCAAGTCATGTGAATCTGGAAAGAAACTGGTGAAAAACGGACTCTGACCTGCAGGCAAGGCAGGCTTGGAAAGCCGATTTGGGCAGCAGCCCTCTGCTTACTGGGTCCGCTCTGGGCCCTGTCAGGAGGGGCTGCCTGCCTCCTGGCCTTGAGTGGCTGTGGCGCCACCTGGGAGAATGAGGCCCAGAAGCACACCTAGGGCTGGACCCTGAGCAGGCCTAACAGGAAGCTCCCCACAGCCCCTCCTCCTTATGCTGGAAATGATCTGTGACGTTGAAAGGAAAACCGGAAGAAAGGGAGCGTGAGGAAAACAGACCTAAAAGATAAACCTTCATCACCTGCCCGAGTAGGAATTTGTAAAACTTTGCCAAAATGTCCCTGTGTGATCTTTTCAGAAGTCTCTAAAGTAGAAGGGAGTGACCCTGCTGCCCACATGTTGGGAAGATAAGAAGGGGCTGCGGAGGTTTAGTCTCCTCCAGGCAGTTTGCAACCTGGTGGCCTGTCACCTGATGCGCATCCCAGGGAAGAGCCCTTCCTGCCCTCCTGGCTCTTTGAGAGCAGGGTGCTCTGCCCTCAGGCTCCACGAGGTGGAAGTCAAGCCGGAACAGAGCTGCCAGACAGCTCTTACCCCAACGTGCACCCCACTCCGGAGCTGACAGCCTAGTGGGGAGAAGAAGCATATGTGTTAAGAGTCCCATTAAGATGTAGTTCATTACAGTGTAGTATTTTGAGGGGCGGGGGGGCCCAGCTGGGGGCCCAGCCAGGCAGGATTTCCAGGGGTGGCCCCACCGAAGTGTCCCCACCAGGAATTCAGCACCAGGGGCTCTGAGCCCAGGTAGCCATTCATGCCAGCACTCAGACCCCTGCACGCTCCCCTCCCCGCCTCATTTCTGCTGTCTGGTTTCCTCCCCTGACAGTTTGATTTTGGGGACACCATGGTGCACCAGGCCATCCACACCATCGAGTACTGCCTGGGCTGCATCTCCAACACCGCCTCCTACCTGCGGCTCTGGGCCCTCAGCCTCGCTCATGCACGTGAGTGTATTTCTCTCGGGTCAGAAGCCATGTCTGTCCCTCTTGCTTGGGCACTCCCTCCACTGGGGGCTTAAAGAGAGTGGACATTACCTTAGGGCTCTGGAATTATGGACTCCCGAATCCCAGGAGAGTGACATCCCGCTGGGAGGATCCACGCTTTTGCCAGGTTAGCTGTTGAGGTTGCAGGAAGCCACGGGGCAGGGCATACTGCAGTGGGGAGATGGAGAGCGAGGTGCATGGCCTGCAGCACCCCCAGCCCAACTGAACCGATGTCCTGTCTCTCCCCATCCCCAGAGTTGTCCGAGGTGCTTTGGACCATGGTGATCCACATCGGCCTGAAGGTGAAGAGCCTGGCCGGGGGCTTGGCGCTGTTCTTCATCTTTGCCGCCTTCGCCACCCTGACTGTGGCCATCCTCCTGATCATGGAGGGCCTCTCAGCCTTTCTCCATGCGCTGCGGTTACACTGGTGAGGGGAAGAGGGGGCTGGGGCGGGAACGTGTCCTTAGCTGCACAGAGGGTGGTTTTACGCTGGTCCAAAATCTGAAGACGCTAGGAAGTGTCTGCTTGCACATCATCATGCCCAAGGACATGCTTGGTGGTGAGCCCCAGGAAGTGTGCTCTGAACAGCACAGCTCACTCTCCCAGCCTCCAGGGAGGGGGCCCTGGTGTGCTGTCAGTTGTGCACCTGTGTTCAGCCTTCTTCAATGTCCTGATTATGGCTTCAGAGATCTTCTGGGGTCTTTGTTTGGGGTTTTGCACTGGCATTTAACTCTTTCCTGTCTTCCGAGCAATGAAAGCAGCTGTGGAATAGATTCTAAGGCCAGGGAGGCGCTGGAGCACACTCTGCCCGTGTCTTGTCCCCTTATCCTGTCATGGCGCCAGTGTCTTTAGGTAGGACCCTGGCAGCTCTGTGTGAGTAGGGGGATTCCTGTTCCAGAGCATGTTGCTCGGTACACTAAAGCCATCTCTTCAGAAGGGCAGGTTTTGGATTTGTTTGTTTTCTTTCTTGAATGTTGTCTGTGGCTCTTAATGGCTGTGGATGGAAGTGGCTCAGTCCTGCGGAGTGGAGAGCTGGGGTCTGGTCTGGACTGTGACTCCATGACTTCAGAGTAAGGTTGGCAGATTTAACAAATAAAATTACAGAGCCCTCAGTTAAATTTAGATTTCAGATAAACAATGAGCTTTTTTTTTTTTTTTTTAGTATTTCCCAGATGTCCATGGGACATGTTTATATTGAAAACTGGCTGTACCGTACTTTATCTGACTACCTGACCTCAAACCCTGTCTCCTTAAATCTCCCTTTACATTGTGATTCTCTCTCTCTTTTGGGGTCCATCAGCTCTGGAAGCTTTAGACCTGAAGTGTGCACACACAGCTGTGCCAGTTTAGGGGCTCACAGACTCACTGCCCTTCCCTTTGGGCTCCCTAGACGAGATGGTCTGTAGTGTTCATGATCTCCGGGTCAGGAGAGAGGGCTGTGACTCTTTTCATTGCTTCTCAAAACCTGAAGAAAACTGAAATCTGAACCTGAGAAACCTCTTCCCCACTCCCCTTATCTTTGTTTTTTTCTCGCCTGACTTGTTTTCAGCTGAGCCTGCTCAAAGATTCCACCATTTGTTGTTCTGAATGACAGAGGGGAAGGTGAGGCGTGGGAGGGGGAGCCGTGGCCGGGACTGACTCTTCCCTCAAAAGCTCCTTTAGGAGAATCGGCGTCAGGACACCGTGCTTTCTGGGCCTGGTCCTCTCCTCCCCCACGTCCCTTCCCCGCCCAGCTGTTGTTTACTGGGAGCCAGGAGTCTGGCCCGGCCCAGTGGCCCGACTGCTGGCGCACTACCCGCTCTCAGCTTATCAGCACACGCTCGCCCCAGCACACTTCCTCACCACCCAGTGCTGCCAGCCTGTGGTGACTCACTTGGTCTTACCCTCTTGGCTTCCTTCCTTTCCTATTCACTTCTCTGTCTCTTGAGCACTGGGCTCCAGGGAACAGTGACCAACCTACCTGGACTCAAGCCCGAGTAGGGAGCCCATTACCTACCCCCAGGTCAGCGGGGTACAGTCAAGGAGCTGGGGCAGACCTGTCAGAGCAGTGAGCCAGGCCCACATGGAGCAGGGAGGGGCCGCCTGGGCCCGATGTCCAGGGTGAACTGTGGCGATTGGAGGTCATGCTTTGCTGCCAGAAGGATTCTTCTTCCTCAGACTCACCTGTGGGCTTCGAATGAAAGTCCTTATGAATGAGCCTGAGGAAGTAACAGGTGGCGAGTGAGCAGGCTTCAGAATCGGGTGACCTAGTTTAAATTCCAGCTCTGCTGGCACTGGCTGGGCACCCCTGAGGACAGCCCTTGCCTCTCTGAACCTCACTTTCTCTCCTGTGAAAAGAGGATAATGTCCATGTGACAAGGTTGCTGCAGTTAAATAGGAAATAATGCACAGACCAAGTGACTGTCCTGGTGCCCTGGCGCATCAAACCTGAGGTCAAATGCAGATGGAGCTGCCCTGCGGAGAGGGCTGTGGCCCCTATAAGCGCTCTGCTTCAGTCTGTTAGAAGAGAGACCCAAGGGGAGGCACATGAGACCACTTGAATGCCTCCCAGACGTAGTTTGCAAGGAATAGGCTCATCAAACACTGTATCATACTTGCAGGGTGGTGGTGGTTTGGTAGTGGAAATTTTGGATAGGAAAGAAAAAAAACAGCAGTGAAAATTCCTTTGTGCAACTTTGAGAATCGCTTCCCTGGAGGCCTTTGTTTTCCCCTGCCACTAGGAAGGAGTGAATGAAGCTGGTGCTCGTGCACCCCCTCCTGGCTGAGTGTGGACGTGCCCCGAGGATCTCCAGACTGCAGGCATTCTGAGTTACGACCATCCTGTGAGGGGTGGAAACAGCTGGGCCGGCTGAAAATGGCTGCAGGGACATTGCTGCAGTGTTTTCCTGGCTTCCAGCCTGGGCATCTTCATACCTGTCACTTTACCCCTAGTGTTCAGCTGGGCTTTCTTGAATCTGCTGCAAGGACTGCCCCATTACACAGGTTCTGGGTCTCTTTGGTGCGAACAAGAAGAAAACCATCTGACTTGATAACAAGGATAAACCTTGAGACTGAGGGTCATGTAGGGACATGAGGAGGTGAAGGACATGTGAAAACAGCAGGTGAATTCATGCACCCACGTGCTCATTCTGTCTCCTCCTGAGTTGCGTCTGTCTGTCTTTTCCCCCACCAACTGTGTGCAGCGTGGCCTTCGTGCCCGCCATAATTAATGAAAGGTCTTTTCTTCCTCAGAAAAGGCAAAGGCAGGGGTGCGATTTGTGGTTTGAACTGTGGACACCAGATCGATGTTAATAGAAAACTTGTTGCCCCATGACCTACCTTCACAGGAACCTCATCCCTTCCTGCCTAGCAGGTTCCACATGCACACTCAGACGGGGGGCTAAAGGGGCAGATTTGGGGGCCAGTTTGTAAGGAATACAGTGGCACCACAGCCAGACACCGCGGTGGCTGAGGGAGTGGCTGCTCAGGAGAATGAACACCCCTGAAATGTAGTCCCCTGGGCTGACCTCACGGCCCCGCACGGGGGTCATCAGCTGGCTGTGTGCTGCAGGCCCAGCACTGCTCAGATCAGGACAGGACCATCTTCCTAAAACCGCCTCCCGTCGGCCGCACCCCAGCAGGGAAGGCCCAGGCTTTCTCCCTTCATTCACTCAAGAAAACAAGATTTCTGTCACGTAGCAGGGGTGCTCTCTCCAGGGACTCCCCGTCAGTCCTTCCGGGCCACTGGGTGGCCTTTGCCAGGTGTGGGAGCTGGCAGAGTGACACAGCCCCGCCCGACTGCCCGAGGCTCTCCTCGAAGCTGCAGAGTTGGAGATGCATTTTAGTGGCCTGGGGCGTGGTAAGGCCCTGGAGGCGTCCCAAGCAGAGCCCCCCCCACCCCCGCCCCCGAGAAGGAAGGACTGACAGGGCAGCCAGCAAGGTCCCGCCGCGCCCCGGCACAGAGAACTTCATGTCTGTACTTTTTCAGGAAGCACACAGTTCCTGGCTGGGGCCGGGGGGTGCGGGGGAGAGACCAGCAAGGAAACTGCTTCCCAGCTTTGTACTGGGAGGTTGGGGCAAGCATGGCCAAGAAGTGGGCCACACTGGCCTTGAAATACCCACAGTGTCCCCTTGGGCACCACCCTAAGTCCTTAAGTGGCAGCTAGTGGGCGAGGGGGACCGCCCATCCGCTCACACAGTAGAATGTGTGTGCCCCCCTCCCAGGCCTGGGTCCCCTGATACACATGAAGCAGGCAGGGTGATGGCAAGAGACCTCTGCCTCTGACCCATTGGGCCTGTGAACACATCTGCAGCTTCTCTGTTGAGCCAGTTTGGATCAGAACTGTTTGTGTGATGAGTCAGCCAGAGGTCAGATACCTCACAGACCCCAAGGTGACTTGCCCACGGTCTGGCTGTACATGGTTGAATGACATGAAATGCTGTTGCCTGTGCACACACAGCCTACCCAGCATGGAGGATTCATCCTCAGAGCCAGGAAAAGCCGAAACCTACCCCCACCCCCATGGCATTCCTCAGAGGAGCTGTCTGGAGCTGGACCCTCATCATGGGGATGTTGGGACATGGGGCTGAGACCTGCAACTGACTTCAGTTTGAAGCACCCCCTCCTGGATCCCGTGCTCTCTGAGGGGGCATGGCCGAGGCACTGACCGGACTCCTCCAGGGGTCAGGAGGCTCTGGGGACCTTGGCGCAGCCCCTGGAATGTGGGATCAGGGTGAAGGGCTGCCTTTTCTTGTGCTCACACAGAAAATCCAGTTCCCCAGGGCTGAGGGGCCTCTGGGGACCTCTTAGGACCACAGCAGACAGTCCCCTTCCCACCTCCTTTTCACTGATTTCCTGCTTTGTCTTGGAGGGAGAATACCCTGGCGGAAGGCTGAATGAGAGGCAGGAAGGTGGAGAGTGTCTTGGTGCCCACTGCCCACAGCCTGCCTCAGCTCCGCGCGGCTCACTGCTGCAGGGATCCAGGCCACCAGGGTCACACAGCATTGAGTGGAAACTATTCCTCAGGGCAGCTCTCCTTGGCTTTTTTATCCTCTGAATCATGCATTTTTCTGCCCATATTTGGTGGTGATTTGGTCGCTGGGCAGCCATCCAGGGCGAGCTTGCAGCCGGGCCCTGCTTCCAGGCGTGGACGCCTTCCTGCCCCCTCAGAGCTCGAAGGGCCCAGGGAGACCATCAGGGCTGGATGCTGAGCTGCCGGGGAAGGGAGCTAAAGCTGTTTTTCCTTTCAGTCCCCAAGAGAAGAATTCTTTCTCAGATGTTTTTGTAGTTGGAGAATATTTTTGCCATTGCTTTGAGAAGACTTCCTCTCCTAACTTCCCCCTTTCCTGGGAATTTCCTCCCCTAAATCGAAAGCCTCCACTGTTCACTCGCAACCCTTGCTTCTCCTTCCTCCCCTGAGAAGAGATAAAAACAAGCGAACAGTGGTCCCTGCCAGGGTTCCTCACACAAGCTCACACCACTCCATGTGGGACACTTCCGTTGGAGATCCACACCAGGCCCTGCCAGGAGCGGGTGTTGGGGGACTCTTCCCCATCACTGTTAGAGGCTCAGGCCAACTGAAGGTTTTCTGCACCCAGCTTTCTGCAGAGTTTGGCATATACACATTTTCTGCTGAGCAGGACAGAGCAGGAACAGACCAAATCAACACATTGGTGCGGTGCGCCCTTGCTGAGGGCAGGCCCTGGGCATCACGGGCTGGAAGCAGGCTGAAGTCTGGGCTTCATGGGCAGCGGGGGCTTGAGGAACTTGAGGTTGGGACATCTTACTGTAGAGTCCCAAAGTTTTTGTGGAATGACACTCTCTTCTTCCCATTCTCCAGGGTGGAGTTCCAGAACAAGTTCTACAGCGGGACTGGCTTCAAGTTCCTGCCTTTCTCCTTTGAGCACATCCGGGAAGGGAAGTTTGATGACTGAGCGCCCAAGGGGCTGTGTGCCCGGCTGCCCTCTGCTCCCCGCCACGGTGGTTAGCTGTGCTCCGCTTGCCTGCTGGTTGTGATCCCTGGGTGTCAGGGCACCTGTGTCATCCCCATCCCCTACCCCCAGCCACCTGTGAGGCATTTAGCTCGATCCAGGTCCCCCAGCTCCCCCTGGTCCCCCGCCACCCGCAGCTTGGTGTGTGGTAGTGTAGTGGTATTCTAGAGAAGCTACGCCCTGACGGTCACTCACACCCACTCACCCTGGGCACCCAGCCTGCCCTCCCAGCCTCTGTCTCATTCTTTCTTTGCCCCCTGGTGGTGAACGCATTTGTGCATTTACACGAGAGCCAAGAGCACTTAGAGGGGGGGCCCTCCACCGTCCACACCCAGACTTTGAGCCCCTGCTCCTGCCATTCTCTTTCCTGGCTGGGGGTGGGGTCCTCTTTAACACTCCCCACTCTTAGATTAGCAGCAAGGGGTCCAGGGAGATGGTGTTTTTGTCCTCCACCCATTCGCTCTGATCTTCAGTGCTTGTCCATCAGGAATTCAGCTCAACCCAGCTGCGCCAGCAAGCGTGGCTTCTCCCTGGCAGCCCAGAGTGTCCGTAGATATCCCACACCACCTTCCTAAGCGCACCCTGAACTCACACCTTCCCCTCCTCCCTCCCAGATTCCCCTTTTAGCACCCAGCATAACCTGCACAGCTGGGAGAACCCAAGACAGAGGTCCTGACTGGCTCCCTTGGTTGGCTGAGTCTCAGGCCGTGCTTGGGCCCTGCCACAAGCACCCCTCTGCACAGAGGTTCCAGACTGATGCCCTTTCCTGGTGCAGATGGGAGACCTTGCCCACCCCCAATTATGAGTCTCAGAATTGTAGTCATCAAGGCGTTTCTGCCTGCTCTGCCCACCAGTGCCCCTCCCTACCTCCCTGACAACCCCACGTCCAGTGAGTGAGTCCTAGGCGGGAAGGTCGATGGCATTTACCATTTATTTGCTGGTTGGAGGCAGCTGGCAGGGCTGCCGGTGCATGTGGCTGAGAGCAGCATGGCCCTGAGCACTACCTCTCCTACCTCCCCCTCACCTTATCTCAAGTCTCCCCCACAGCAGGAGACGGATCTTGGGGCCTTTTAATCATGTGTTGGCATGGCAGCCCTGGGCGCTTTAGCTAAATTGATTCGCAGACCTTCAGTGATGGAGAGGACCCCCTAAATTGGTCAGCCCCACACACATACACTTGTCTAAGGGAGCTGCTTGGAGCTGCTCAGTGACTCCCCAGGCTGTCTGCCCCACCCCAGCTTCACCCTGCGCCAGCCAGTGTGACCTGACCCAGCCCGTGTGCAGAGCCCCTCCTGTCTGGCCCCTGTGGTTCACATGATGACCTTTGCTCTGTGGACAGAGGGGTTAGAAGCAGAGTTCTGTATCAGGAATCCTGCCAAGGTCCCTCTGTTCAGACATGCCTGTGCTGAATAAAGTGTGTTTGACTCGATCAGGGAGGCTGCCCGTCTGTGTGCCCATGGCTCCCGTGTCACTCAACCCTCTTGAGTCCACTAGCATCTTACCCCCTCCACTTCCCTTGGCCAGCATTGCTGCTTTTTCTGTGATCCAAGGCCACAGCTGCGGTGGCCCTGGCCAGGCAGTTTGTGAAATTCTCACCTTATCTCAAGTTTCCCAGGGGCCTTCCCACTCCCCCATCCCACCCTCCCTGAGCCAAGGCAGCTTTGCAGACACCACCCATGTAGGGGAGGGGCTTGGGGTCCCATCACCACCCCCTTTTCTGCACCACACACCCAAACAGCCCGGGGAGGAGGGGGAGCAGG
This sequence comes from Bos indicus x Bos taurus, assembly GCF_003369695.1. Classification (NCBI taxonomy): domain Eukaryota; kingdom Metazoa; phylum Chordata; class Mammalia; order Artiodactyla; family Bovidae; genus Bos; species Bos indicus x Bos taurus. The sequence goes on from NC_040094.1 coordinate 43,718,963, forward strand.
GGCCTGGGTGTCTGCCCACCCTCCTCTCCGGAGCTCTGCTACGAGCATGCTCTCCAGGGCTCAACTGCCTGGCTATTTTTAGCCCTGATTGCCTTTGGCCTTGGTGTAGGTGGAACTCTGCTGGGGGGTTGGTTCCTCAGGGCAGCTGGAGAATTCGAGGTGCTGAGGCAGGCAGCCCAAGGGCCAACAGGCTGTCCCGGCTGGCGGGGTGGGCAGGGCGGGCGCCTTCTCCCTCCTCACAGCCATGTAAGGCGACCACATTCTTTCTCAGCCCGCCCTCTCCATTCCTGCCTTCTCAAACCTCTAGGGGATGGGCTGCCGAGGAATGTGAGCACCAGGTTGACAACTGCTGCTGCTCCAGGAGGGGCAGGAACACCCTGTTCATGCCATGCTCCTCAAACCATCTCGTCTCTGACAAGCCACCTGCCCTGGAACAGGCCTGGGCTCAACACCCAGCATCTGCTCCTCAGAAAGTTGAGAGGGACCATTCAGGTAAATGAGCTCTTTTAACCTCCACTCTGCTACTGACTCAAAGAGGGAGGCCTAGTGAGAATAGATACTTGGAGTTAATGGAATAGAACTGAGAGTTCAGAAACAGCCTAACAGGTATAGTCAGCTGGTTTTCCACACAGGGCCCAAGATAATTCAATGGATAAACAACAGTCCTTTCAACAGACGGTGTTGGTACAGCTGGGTGAAAGTGAAAGTCGCTCAGTAGTGTCCGACTCTTTGCGACCCCATGGACTATACAGTCCATGGAATTCTCCAGGCCAGAATACTATCCACACATGACAAATTGGGACTGCGACTCACCATATACAAAAATTAACTCAAAATGGATCATCGACCTAAATGTAAGTGAAATTTTAGAGGAGATCATAGGAGTACCTCTTCCTGACCCTGGGTTAGGCAGTGGTTTTTAGAAATGGCATTAGAAGCACAAATGATAAAAAGATAAAAGATAAGTTGGGTTTTAGCAAAAATTAAAAAACGTTAGTGCTTTGAAGGACAGGGTCAAGGCACCCTTCGTGGTGGGAGAAAGTATTTGCAAAGCATATCTCTAATAAAGGACTTATATCTAGAATATATGTAGGACTTTCACAACTCAGTGATAGAGACAAAGACTCAATCTTTAAAAAAGGGCAAAGAATTTGAACACACATTTCTCCAAAGAAAATATGAGGCAAATAAGTCCATGAAGAGATACTTGACATCGTAAGTCATTAGGAAAATGCAAATCAAAATCTCGAGGAGACATCACACCACCTAAAAAGGTTATAATTTTTAAAAGACAATTACAAGTGTTGACAAGGTTGTGGAGAAACTGAAAGCCCCATCCCCTGCTGGTGGAAACATAAAATGGTACAGCTGCTTTGGAAAGCAGCCTGGCAGTTTCTCAAAATGTTAAAATGTAGGGTTAAGTTAGGACCTAGAAATTTGAGTTCTAGGTAGCTACTCAAGGCAAATGAAAAAATGTCTACACAGGCTTGTGTGCAAGCACTCACAGTGGCTTTATCCATAATAGCCCCAAATGGAAACGACCCAAATGTGTATTAGCTGATGAGTAGATAAACAAAAGGCAGTGTATCTATCCAGTGGATATTCTACAATAAAAAGGAACAACATTGATACATGCTACACGAATGGACCTCAGAGTCAGACATAAGGCCACATAATGTATGACTCCTTTTATGTGAAATGGCTAGAAAGGGCAAATCTACAGAGATGATGTAGATCTGTGGTTGCCCAGTACCCGTTGCTGGGTGGCATTGCAGGCAGGGTTTCTTTGGGGGGATGGTGATATTCAGATTAGATTATGGTGACGGTTGCACAACTGTGGGTATACTAAAAAAAAATGAGTTTAAACTGATAAACTTCCTGATAAGATCAATAAAGTGGGGCTAGGAAGGGGGAACTAGGACTTCCCCAGGAAGAAATGCCTCCCAAAAGATCTGGGTCAGTGGGTCATTAGCTAAGGATTTAGGATCTAGTGGCCTTGAGCTGACCCCAGCCCAGCCAGCTAAAGATGGGACCAAATAGAACTGAGCGCTGAGAGAGGGAATCCCCAGGAGCCCTGGGGTGGGGTGGGGAACGGTGGCTGTGGCTCTTTCTGTTGCTCTTTCTGTTGCTCTCTTGTCTCTCTTGGTCCCTTGGTTTATGGGGTCTGAGTCCTAACAATTGGACCCCAGGGAATTCCCATTGCTCCTGTTTTTAAGTCTAGACCTTTACCCTGATTCCCCTTTTTGTGGAATCCCTGGACCCCAGACATCTGCTGAGTGAGTCTGTGCCCCCATCAGTGAATGTCCTCTTGAGGTCCTAGAACAGTGTGGAGAGGGTGGCTTTGGGCTCAGTGTTATAAAGATAGGGGACAGTTCCATCACCATCTTCAGGACCCGTCTCTTCTTCCTGTCCCTCAGTGAAGACCAGGGCAGGATGGCACCTCTTTCTGCCCAGGAGCGTGGTGTGGAAAGAGCATTGGAGCTCCCCTCTCCAGCCTTCCAAAGGCAAGGCCTAGGCATGGGCTGCTCCCTGGTGGCCAGACAGGGAAGGACTCATTCCTCTTTATAGGTAAGGCAGGTGGGATCCTAGGGAGGTTGTCACAGGTAGGGAACTGAATTGGCAGGGCAGAGGGCCAAGCGATCTGAAGGGTGCACAGGCAGAGGGCAGGCTGGCAGGAACGAAAGAAGATAGGAGTGGAGAGCGTGGACAATTTGTTTCACACACAGTAAATGAAAAAGCAATGAAATGTGTCATATGGTAAAGGGATCAAACCGTACAGTTCAGTTCAGTCGCTCAGTCGTGTCCAACTCTTTGTGACCCCATGAATTGCAGCACGCCAGGCCTCCCTGTCCATCACCAACTCCTAGAGTTCACTCAAACTCACGTCCATCAAGTCGCTGATGCCATCCAACCATCTCATCTTCTGTTGTCCCCTTCTTCTCCCACCTTCAATCTTTCCCAGCATCAGGGTCTTTTCCAATGAGTCGGTTCTTCACAGCAGGTGGCCAAAGTATTGGAGCTTCAGCATCAGCCCTTCCAATGAATATTCATGACTGATTTCCTTTAGGATGGACTGCTTGGATCTCCTTGCAGTTGAAGGGACTCTCAAGAGTCTTCTCCAGCACCACAGTTCAAAAGCATCAATTCTTCACTCAGCTTTCTTTATAGTCTAACTCTCATATCCATACATGACTCCTGGAAAAACCATAGCTTTGAATAGACGGACCTTTGTTGGCAAAGTAATGTCTCTGCTTTTTAATATGCTGCCTAGGTTGGTCATAACTTTTCTTCCAAGGAGCAAGCATCTTTTAATTTCATGGCTGCAATCACTACCTGAAGTGATTTCGGAGCCCCCCAAAATAAAGTCTGTCACTGTTTCCATTGTTTCCCCAATAGTATAAGCCCTCCTGGAGGAGGTCGCCATTAACCCCACCATAGAACCGCCAGAACTTAAACAGGACGGGAAAACAGACTCTTGGAGGGCACAAACAGAACCTTGTGCACCAGGACCCAGGAGAAAGGAGACTGCAGGCTTCTCATTGCGGTGGCTTCTCAAACGGTACAAAAGGGCCTAATGTAAAAGTAAGTCTTCCAGGCTTCCCTGGTGGTCCAGTGGTTATGAATCCACCTGCTAATGCAGGGCACATGGCTTCCACATGCCTCGGGGCAACTAAGCCTTTGCACCACGGGCACTGAGCCCGCACTCCAGAGCTCATGCTCTGCCACAAGAGAAGCCATTGCAATGAGAAGCCTGCACACCACAACTAGAAAACAGTCCCTGCTTGCCACAACTACAGAAAGCCCCACGCACCACGAAGGCCCAGCACAGCCAAAAATAAAGTTGTCCACCCCATTACCCTAGGCAAGGTTAGCACTTTTTACACAGCATTAAAAAAAAAAGATGGGATGCACTATATCCAGTGATTTGACCTATTTAAAATACATATATATATATACTTTGCAGAACATTCCAAATCAGCACCAATACATCTTCCTCACTTTTTAAAAAAGCAAATGCTTGATATTTCATCCTATCAATGCACCCTAATTTCTTCAGCCAGCCCTCTACTGTCCTCAAAGAGTTCCCAGCTTGGTGGGGAAGAAAGACAGTGTGACGCACTGGACTAATCGGTGAGGCCCCCGCCACACATCCCATGAGCTCAGGCTGCGAATGTGCTACCAACCCCCGGGATGGGGTCCCCAGCCTGCTGTCCCTGCCAGCAACCATCTGCCATTCTGCATGAAGGCCCCACAGAGAGGTAACCTGAGCCTGACGGTGCACCTGCAGCTCAGTTCCCCCAAGCAGCGCATTCCCTGAGACCCAGATTACTGGCAAAACAGGTCCTTGGAGGAGGAGAGTCTGCTGAATCTCACCTGGAGCAAGAGGTGTTTGGAGCGGGTGTTGGAGTGGAGAAGGGCCTGGGGGACTACAAGCTATAGCTCCACAAGGGCCCATCTCTCTGGGCAGGTCGAGGAGCTCCTTTCCAGAAAAAGCTGAAAAGCCTCTGATTGATTCTAGGAACTGAGTGGAATGGAACAGGGCCGCACCTCCTGCACTTGCTGCCCACTGAGCCAGGAACAAGGCCGTGGGCACCATAGCTTGAGTCCGAACCTGCGGGCAGGGGGCAGAGTAAGCTCAGTGGCTTCCCACATTCCCTCTGGATGTCCTGAGTTGGCAACCCTCCTCTGACCCCTTTCCTGTCTCTAAGCAGCTGCACTCAGGCCTGACAATCTGGTAAAAGCTGCACCTGCCTCCAAAAGGGCTCAGAATCCTTTTAGAAAGTGCAGTCTTTCCAAAGGGCCCACCACTCCTGGCCACCACACAGCCCTACTCAACCCCTTGCTGCCGGTAAGCAGCATGAAATGTTGCATCTCTCAGGGGATGGTGGCAAGAACACTCATCTGAGACTTAAGACTTTCTGGTTCTAGTCCTAGTCCTGCTGTCCTACTTGTCATTGATCTTCTCAAAGTTACTTCCTTTCTCTGGCCCTCAGTTTCCCAGTATGTAAAATGAAGATAATCCCCGTCCTGGAGAAGGAAACCCTCTGACACTGTTGGTGGGAATGTAAATTGGTGCAGCCACTGTGGAGAACTGTATGGAAGTTCCTTAAAAAACTAAAAGTTGACCTACCATGTGACCCTGCCATCCCACTCCTGGGCATATGTCCAGAGAAAACATGGTCCAAAAAGATACATGCACCCCAGTGATCATTGCAGCACTGTTTGCAACAGCCAAGACACGGAAGCAGCCTAATGTCCATTGACAGGAATGGATAAAGATGATGTTGTACATATACACAGTGGAATAACAGTCATTAAAAAGGAAATAATGCCACTTGTAACAACATGCATGGACCTAGAGATTGTCATACTGAGTGAAGTGAGTCAGAGAAGGAGAAATATCATATGACATCCCTTATATGCAGAATCTAAAAAAAATTATACAAATGAACTTATTTACAAAACAGAAAGAGTCACAGAGAACAAAATTATGGTTGCCAGGGAGGAAGGATGGGGGGACAGATTAGTTAGGGAGTTTGGGATGGACATGTACACACTGCCATATTTAAAATGAATAACCAATAAGGACCTACTGTATAGCACAGGGAACTCTGCTCAATGTTATGTGGCAGGCTGGAAGGGAGGGGAGTTTGGGGGAAAATGGATACATGTATATGTATGACTGAGTCCCTTGCTGTGTGCCTAAAACTATCACAGCATTGTTAACTGGCCATACTCCAGTATAAAATGAGAAGTTAAAAAAAAAAAGATAACGCTCGTCCTGTTCAGCAGCTGCTACCACTTAGGGATCACATGAGAGCCCTTGACACATCCACTAGACCCTGCTCCTTGGTCAGCCCAGGCTCACATGACACATCTGTCCTCCGACTTCCTGACCTTTTAGTTCCTCAAACCTGCTCAGCTCTTTCCTTACCCTTCCTGGGTATTCATATGTGTATTTTTTTCTTCGAGGAATGGTCTTCCCCTTCGTCTTCTCCTAGTCAATCCCAATTTAATTCAGATTAAATGTCACATCCCTTTGGAAGCCTTTGGCTGGGTACCCTGCACAGCATCACAACTACACTGGACCCTTGAACAACACCCATTTGAACTGCACAGGTCCACTTACACAGGAATGTTTTCCCATAAATACGAGTTACTGTACTATATGATCTGCGGGTGTAGTACCCTGGATACAGGAGGGCTGACTGTAAAGTTATATCTCAACTGCCAGTGGGGTCAGCACTCCTAACGCGCACAGTTCAAGGGTCAATTGTATAATATTCATCTTTGTTTATATAAGTACTTGGTTTGTAGGTCTCAGGAGAGGGGTGGTAGTGCCTGGTACAAAATCAATGTCAAATATTTATCAAATGGTAGGATGGATGGAAGAAGTGATTTGTACGTGAAAGCACATTATACCCAAGGGCGCTTGTGAAAGGCTGCGAGTCACATCCCATCCTGGACTTTTGAAATCACTAGAGTCACGCGCTCTTGGACCGAGTGTGGTCGGAAAATACCCACAAGAAGCTGGTGCGGGGCCCCGAAGCTGGGTTTCCCGGTCGCCGGCGGGTTTTACCTTCAGTTCCACGTGACCTGAGGCCCGCAGCTGATTGGGCGCGGCCGGGCCGGCCCTGGTCCCTGGTCCCCGGTCCCCATTGGTTCCCCACGGGGCCACAGCCGGGCTGAGGACCGCTGGACCATGGAGGCCATGGGGGTGGCCGCGGCTCTGGGGCTCCTGCTCCTCACGGCGGGAGGTTCGACCGGGGACGAGGCCCGAGAGGCGGCCGCCGTGCGGGAGCTGCTAGTCCGGCTTCTGGGGCCCGGGCCAGCGGCCGCCTTCTCCGTGTCGGTGGAGCGCTCCCTGGCGACCGAGTCCGGCCTGGACACCTACCGCTTGAGCGGCGGCGGTGCCGGGACACGGGTGCAGGTGCTCGGCTCCACGGGCGTGGCCGCCGCCGCGGGGCTCCACCGATACCTGCGCGACTTCTGCGGCTGCCACGTGGCCTGGTCGGGCTCTCAGCTGCGCTTACCGCAGCCCCTGCCCGCTGTGCCGGAGGAGCTGACCGAGGCCACACCCAACAGGTACCGCGACCGGACCCCGCCGGTCGGCTCCCCTACAGCTCCCGCTGCCCCCGTTCCCGCCCCCTCCCCCCGCCAGGGGCGCCCCCTCGGGCCGAAGTCCCCGCCCCGCCCCAGTGCCCGGCTGCTAGCAAGCACTGGCTTCAGACTCCAGCTCTGATTCTATCCTTGAGTAAATCACTTGGCCTCTCTGAGCCTCAGCGGGAAACAACGGAAAAGTGGAAACAATGACCTCTACCATGCAGTGGTGCCTTTCTTATTGTGATGATTTGCACGGTGCGGGGTGTAGAATTTGTGGTGCACGATCGGTGAGCAGTAAATGCTGTTCCGTTCCTACCCCACCCTCTCTTCGAAGATGCTCCCTGAGGAGTGACACCCAGCCTGGCACAGGCCTCTGCTCGAGCGCTTGCCCCACTGTCCTGAGATGATGGGTTCACACAGCTGTCTCCCCATTAGACTTTGGGGAAAGGGATCCCCCTTACAGGGCAGGGGCACACTGTACCCAGAGTAGGAATGAAAATGGAATGTGCCCTCTCAGATATCTGGGAGGCTAGAGAGCTGAGTGCTGGGGATAGGTGGGTGGACACTTCGGAAGCTCAAGCCTCAGAGTGTCTGCTGCATCTGGGTTGGATCCCGGAGTGAAGCAGTAGTCTAAAGGCCACACCCGGAGTCATTCCTCTCTGGGCTCCATCTGGGGTGGCAGGGCAAGCTGCTCCCCCAGGTCTTCCCCCGATTGTGTACCCTTAGGGCTGAGAGACCTCCTCTTTGCCCCTAGGGCCGTGCCCCAGCTCCTGCCCCTGCCTGCAGGTACCGCTATTACCAGAATGTGTGCACACAAAGCTACTCCTTCCTGTGGTGGGACTGGGCCCGCTGGGAGCAGGAGATCGACTGGATGGCGCTGAATGGAATCAACCTGGCGCTGGCCTGGAGCGGCCAGGAGGCCATCTGGCAGCGGGTGGGTGCCAACCACACCCCAGGTGTCCTGCCTGCCCCACATCAGCTCAGTATCTGGCACAGAGACTAGGGCTCCAGAAGTGTTGGTAGCAGGAGTGATGGCTCCAGCCTCCCAGCTTCCATGGTTGAGACACACTCATGGGAGGACTTCCCCAGGGCTGGACCCCAGCACCCCCAGTAAACATTAAGAAGCCAGGTTTCCCTGTCTCCCCACCCCACCTGGGTCAGTCAGCTGCTTCTCTGGATTCTGTTTCATTAGCAGCTATTGCTCTGCCTTGTCCTCTTCCTCTCCATCCTTCTTCATGGCGCCAGTTCAGGCTCTCAGTCTCCTCTCCTTGGTCGCCTGCCCACCACAGCCTCTGAAGAGCATCAACCAAAAAATAATGCAAGAGGCTGCATATAAGAAGAGTTTATTTGGGAGACTTTACTAATTGCCATTTGGGAAACACAGGCTCAGATACCTGAAAGAGTGCTCTGAGAAAGAGAAGTAGGGGCTTTGTTTTTGGAAGCCATGAGACTGTTAGAAGTTCCCTGATGGGAATTGTGACTGGCAGACATTGATTGCAAGTTATTTTAGGGTAAAGGCCTGATAAGTATCTTGAGTTTCTAGGAGGCCTTTTGGATGACTTGATCAGATTAAAAAGTCAGATTCCATTCTGGCTGAGACATGCATAAATTACACTTCTTTAGTGACCTCCTGGTCATTAGCACTTAGAGAGCTCTCTTAAGAAATATTTTCCTTTCAAAACAAGACTCCTGGCTCTCAGAGTTGTACCAGAGTGTCATTTCTGAAATGTGAATCTAGGGGAGACCTTCAACTTTGAGCACACCCAGGAGTTCCCTGTTACCATCAGGCTCTGCCCAGCCTGGGAGCTTCCATGGCTGAGCCCTGAGAGCTCTGGCTGCACCTGGGGCTGCTTAAGCTCCTTGCAGAGCTGCCCTCACCCATCATGCTAGGCTGCTTGGTCCATGAAGCCTTCTAAGCCCCTTCCCCATTTGAGGGAGAACCCCTCTGTGCCTCACCCCACCTATGCACCAAGAGTGACATTCGCAAACTCACCTGCTAACTGATCTATTTCTTCTGGACTGTGGGCTCCTTGCAGGCAGGGATCAGAGCTTGTCTTAGGAACTCTAGGGCACAGAGAAGAGAGGGATGTGTGTTTGTTGAGTGAATGAATCAGTGAATAGAGATGAGTGATTTATATGTGTGGGGCTTGCCTTCCTCCTCAGGTGTATCTGGCCTTGGGTCTGACCCAGGCAGAGATTGACGAATACTTCACTGGTCCTGCCTTCCTGGCCTGGGGGCGCATGGGCAACTTGCACACCTGGAGTGGCCCCCTGCCCCCATCCTGGCACCTCAAGCAGCTTTACCTGCAGGTAAAAGGATGGAGAATGGAAGGGGCAGAACTGATGCTGGATAGTCACAGGTCTGGGGTGGGAGTAGGGGGACTCTGTGTGCCTTGGGAGAGAGGAGACCTCCCCCTGGCGGGGCGGGGTGGGGGGTGCGGCGGGCATGCTCACCACCACCCCTTCTGTTCCTCCCAGCATCGAATCCTTGACCGGATGCGCTCGTTTGGTATGATCCCTGTGCTGCCGGCGTTTGCAGGGCATGTCCCCAAGGCTCTCACCAGGTGATGTACCCCACCCCCACCCCCTCCCCATTCAGCTCAGAGAGAGAATATATGTTCCCCTGCGAGACACTATTTGAAGAAAAACTCAAGCTCTGGATGTAGGCCTGGGCTTGATTCCTAGTTCTGTTACTGACTAGCCATGTGACCTTGACTGCTCTGGGCCTCAGTTTCCTCACTTGTAAAATATATGTATGGCTTGGCACAGAGTCTTAGCAAATGGCAGCTCTTAGTGATGGTAGGGGTGCTCCTCTGCTCCTCTGTGCTATACACATCCTCAACTGTGGCTGGTCAATTTCTTCAAGGCCCAACTGAGACCTCCTCTCCTTCAGGAAGCCTTGCCAGGGGCCCCCAGCATCAGTTATCACCTTCCTTGGGCCTATAAGTGCCTGGTTCCCACTGCCCTCAGCGCTCAGCACATGCTGCTGGCCCCACTGGCCACTCCTTGGCCTTCTCAGCTCGGCGGCAAGAAACTCATTCGTACATTTAGCCGACGTTTGTCAGACTGTCTGGGGCTGCCAGAGCAGGCCCTGGGCTGGGGGCTGGGGATGCAGCCACGAAGGTGCACAGAGACCCTGCTCCTGGTGGGAGACACGTTGCCAGGGGGATACAACCCAGGGATAAGGAATGGATGTGGCCCAATTCTCCATCAAGGTCACTTCTGCTTGGGGAAGAGAGGAGCAGCAAGGGCTCAGCGCAGAGGTGGTATCATTTATTTAAGCCATAGGGAAGGGCTTCTTCTTGTTCCGTCACTCAGTCCTGTCCGACCCTTTGCCACCCTGTGGACTGCAGAAGGCCAGACTTCCCTTCCCTGGCGTTCACTATCTCCTGGAGTTTGCTTAAACTCATGTCCATTGGTTGGTGATGCCATCCAACCATCTCATCCTCTGTGGGAGGAGGAGAGACAGCCAAAGCTTTCCAGACGGGACACGAAAAGGATGTCAAGGAGTAACCAGATGCATCAGTAGGGAGGGGGGAAGCGAGAGCTCCAGGCCCAGGGCACAGCATGGGCAAAGGCCCAGAGGCTTGAGGGCTCCCAGAACGGCAGGTGTCAGTGAGGCTAGAGGAAAGGACTGCGTCGGCCTCCGGTAAATGTCTGAACTGTCACCCCCTCCCCCGCACTAGGGTGTTCCCTCAGGTCAATGTCACCCAGATGGGCAACTGGGGCCATTTCAACTGCTCCTACTCCTGCTCCTTCCTCCTGGCTCCCGAAGATCCTCTCTTCCCCCTCGTGGGGAGCCTCTTCCTGCGGGAGCTGACCAAAGAGTTTGGCACGGACCACATCTACGGGGCTGACACTTTCAACGAGATGCAGCCCCCGTCCTCGGAGCCCTCTTACCTGGCTGCAGCCACCGCTGCTGTCTACCAGGCCATGACCGCAGGTACGGTGCCAGTGGGAGGTGAGAAAGGGAAGTCCCCTGGGCCCTCGAGATGGAGGTGGCAGAGGTCAGGGGGTTGGGAGGAGGGATGGGGAATTGTAACACCTCACTGTGACACACAGCACTTTACCATTTCCCAAGCACTTGTACACAAACATCATCTCATTTAGTCACGCTGTGATTGAGAGGTGAGCCCTGGAGCGGACACCCTGCTCCCTCACCGGCCCTGCCACTTCCTGCCTGCGAGACTTGCAGCAGCTCCCCGCCCTCCCAGTACCTCAGCTGCTTCATCTACAAAAGGGGCTCGCTCATAAATAGACTGATGCCCGGCCCAGAGTAAAGTGTCATTAAGTGCTGACTATTGAAAATATTCTATTTGGTCTCTACCTCCATGCTGAGGGCTTCTCAGGTGGCGCTAGTGGTAAAGATCCTGCCTGCCAATGCAGGAGACACAAGAGATAACAGGTTCAATCCCTGGGTTGGGAAGATCCCCTGGAGGAAGGTGTGCATATCCTCTCCAGTATTCTTGCCTGGAGAATTCCATGGACAGAGGAGCCTGGAGGGCTACAGTCCACAGGGTTGCCAAGAGTTGGACATGAATAAGTGGCTTAACACACGCACACATGTGTATGCTGGTAGGCTAGAGGTTAGAGATGTGCCCCCAATCAATAAGGTGCCCTTCCTGGTACACAGATAGGAACACAGCACTCCTCCCAGCCACTAACAAGGGAGGGCAGGAGAAGGGCCAGGTCAGGGATGGCTTGGGGAGGCCTCTGTGTCAGCTGGGAAGGGGCAGATTGGGGTGAATTGGCTCAGGCTTCCTTGAGCAGCGGTGCTCCAAGTGTGGTCTGGGACCAGCAGCGTCACCCCAGGGCCTGTTGGATTGCAGGTTCTCAACCTCCCCCATCTCCTGAATCAGAATGAGGGGGGCTGGGGCCCAGGCCTCTGGGTAATTCTGATGCTCCCTGAAGCTTTGCAGTACTCAACTGGTAGTCCCAGGGGAAGGGTATGTGTGATGAAATGTCCTGATAATGCGGGTGGGGAGATGATTTACAGGGACATGATGGAGTGTGATAGAGTCATTTAACTTCTCTGGACCTCTGTTTCTTCATCTGTAAAGTGGGGTGAATACTCCCTGCACCCCCCCCATCACCCTCCTGTCCTCTGCCTCCCACAGTGGACCCTGATGCTGTGTGGCTGCTCCAAGGCTGGCTCTTCCAGCACCAGCCTGAGTTCTGGGGGCCCGCCCAGGTGGCGGCTGTGCTGGGTGCCGTGCCCCGTGGCCGCCTCCTCGTTCTGGACCTGTTCGCTGAGAGCCAGCCCGTGTATGTCCGCACAGCCTCCTTCCAGGGCCAGCCCTTCATCTGGTGCATGCTGCATAACTTCGGGGGCAACCATGGCCTGTTCGGGGCCCTGGAGTCTGTGAACCAAGGCCCCACAACTGCCCGCCACTTCCCTAACTCCACCATGGTAGGCACGGGCATGGCCCCCGAGGGCATCGGCCAGAACGAGGTGGTCTACGCCCTCATGGCCGAGCTGGGCTGGCAGAAGGACCCAGTGGCCGATTTGGGGGCCTGGGTGACCAGCTTTGCAGCCCGGCGGTATGGGGTTTCCCATGGGGATGCAGAGGCAGCGTGGCGGCTGCTGCTAAGAAGTGTCTACAACTGCTCAGGCGAGGAGTGCCGGGGACACAATCACAGCCCACTGGTCAGGCGACCATCCCTACAGATGGTCACCACTGTCTGGTACAACCGATCAGATGTATTTGAAGCCTGGCGGCTGCTGCTGACAGCCACCTCCACCCTGGCCAGCAGCCCAGCCTTCCGCTATGACCTGGTAGACGTGACCCGCCAGGCAGTCCAGGAGCTGGTCAGCTTGTACTACGAAGAGATGAGGACCGCCTATCTGAAGAAGGAGCTGGTTCCCCTGACGAGGGCAGGAGGCATCCTGGCCTATGAGCTCCTGCCTGCCCTTGACCAGGTGCTGGCCAGTGACTGCCACTTCCTGCTGGGCAGCTGGCTGGAGCAGGCCCGACAGGCAGCAGTCAGTGAGACTGAGGCCCATTTCTATGAGCAGAACAGCCGCTACCAGCTGACCCTGTGGGGGCCAGAGGGCAACATCCTAGACTACGCCAACAAGCAGCTGGCAGGACTGGTGGCTGACTACTACGCCCCCCGCTGGCGGCTCTTCACAGAGACGCTGGTGGAGAGCCTGGTCCAGGGTGTCCCCTTCCAGCAGCACCAGTTTGACAGGAACGCCTTCCAACTCGAACAGACCTTTGTCCTTGGCACAAGGAGATATCCTAGTCAGCCTGAAGGAGACACAGTGGACCTGGTCAAGAAGCTCTTCCTCAAATATTACCCCCGGGCTGTCTCCTTCTGACAATTAACCACTCTCAAGCCACCTTCTCCCCAGACTCCAAACCTGAGCAGGTTTCCAGGGCCTGGGGCTGGGCAGGTGTCACAGGAGCACCGCAGGCCTGAGTGAAGGAACTCACTGACCCATGGGGTCAGGCGCGGACTATCTGGAGGGGCTGAGCTGCCTTCCCCCACATCCCAAATTCGGGATCAAAGTACTGTTTTAATACAACTTAATAAACTGGTAAATCACCTAGATGGGTGTGTCAGAATGTCAGTGCTGGACTTCTTGCGGTCCAGTGGTTAAGACTCCTTGTTTCCACTGTAGGGGGTGCAGGTTCCATCCCTGGTCAGGGAACTAAGATCCCACATGCCATGTGGCACAGCAAAAACAGAAAAAGAATGTCAATGTCATGATGCCGGCGAGGACTCGGGTCTGTAGCCTGGGCGCTGGTGAGGTCAGGTCTCCCTGCCCGCTTGCCTTGGCTTCCTCAGTGTTTTGTTTTATTAGTTTTATTGGTCATACATCCAGAATTGATTATATAAATCTTTCAAAATAATGAAATATTACAAGGATAGAATACAGTTCAGCTTTGATTGACAAATACTTGACACGGAAACCATTTTTACAAATACTTGTTTTTCTTATAAGAATACTTCAGAAAACAAGCCTCTATATCGCTTACAGCAAATTTTATGGAACTTTTTTCCCCTTTAACCGTCATTTCAGATTTCCTATCACAGAACACCTGACAGACCATAAACCAAATTATAATCAGCTGCTGCTGCTTTGTCTAGTCTTTCCTGATCTGAAAGAATTCATGTATTCAGGCTAGAAGAGGTAATTAAAACATTCCTTCCAAATCTAACTTATATCAGGTTATCACTGTGCTTAGTGAAGAATCTTTTCATTTTTCACTTAGGCTAGTCTGGTTAGTGTTCACCCCTGCTGTTTCAAGCAGAAGGGATAAGTCTTTATATTCCTAAGAGTTTCTAAACTGCAAAAACAAAACCCTAGAAGCAACCATTAAATACAAATATTTAGAAAGCTAAAACATTTGCTAATGATGAGAAACAGAATACTTTAATTTTTAAAATTTATTTATTTGGCTACCCTGGGTCTTAGCTGTGACACGGAAGATCTTCCGTCTTCCTTGCGGCGTGTGAGGTCTTTAGTCATAGCATGCAAACTCTTAGTTGTGGCATGTGGATTCTAGTTCCCTGACCAGGGACTGAACCCAGGCCCTCTGCATTGGAAGCAGGAGTCTTAGCCACTGGACCACCAGAGAAGTCCCAAGAACACTTTATGATTTGAGAACACTCCTAGTTGAAGAAGAAAGTGTAAGGATATGGCGCGCTCACACGTGCTTAGTCAAGTCCGACTCTGCCACCCCATGGACCGTAGCCCCCCTGGCTCCTCTGTCCATGGTATTCTCCAGGCAACAATATTGGAGTGGGTTGCCATTTCCTCTTCCTGTGGATCTTCCCTACCCAAGGATCAAACATGAATCTCCTGCATCTCCTGCATTGGCAGGCACTGAGCCACCTGGGAATTCCAAAGGATGTGGCAGTAGTTTTATAATGATAAAACATTGAAAAAAATGAAAAAGGTGAATCTTACATCAGTGGCATATCATTTCTAAAGTGCCAGGACATACAGAATCTTAAGAGACTGTGTCTAGCTGAACTATTTGACATTTTTCTGCTGGTGTGACTTTTTCTTTTTTGGCTGTGCTGGGTCTATTGCTGTGTGAACTTTTCTCTAGTTTCAGTCATGGGGGTTATTCTCCAGTTCCAGTGACGGGCTTCTCACTGTAGTCACCTCTCTTGTTGCAGAGCAAGGACTCTAGGGCACATGAGCTCAGTGGTTGTGGCTCCCGGGCTTTGTTGCTCCGAGGCGTGTGTGATCATCCTGGATGAGGGATTGAACCCATGTCTCCTGCGTTGGCAGGAGGATTCTTTACCACAGAGTTATCCAGGAAGCCCTGATGGTGTCACTTTGAAATAGTCTAATAAATACTCCTTTGTCTGGAACAAATAATCATTTAATTTAGGCCAGGGGAAAATTTACAGAATACAGAACACATTTCCCTGAAGAGACAGGACATCCCCAGGGGAAATATCTGGCATTTATTCCATTCTTTGTTACTGAAAAATGTGTCTGGTTAACAAAAGTTTGTTATACTTTACGCGTAGCTTAAATTAAAATCAAGAGCCTGGCAGCATTCTCCAGTCCAGTTTCTGAGTGCTCATCTCCAAGTATCCAATATTCTTAAAAGAACTCTTTGATCAGACCCTTGCCCAGTTAGAGATTTAACAGTACTTGGGGACTACAATATGTCCCCTTTCTCTGCTTTTTGATTTCTCTTTTCTCACCCTAATGTAACAAGCTGCTACAGGTTTTTACCAAAATACCTGTTTGGTATTGTTTTGAAAGTGGGTTATTCTGCATTACCAAAAGCCTTCCATCACATTAGAATGGGTCACATTAGCGTCTAACTAGCACATGGCCACATCATGTCTGCTGCAGTGATTTTTGCCACTCAGCATAGTTCCTATATCTGTCATGTCCTTGTCTCTCAAAACACCATCTATTAAGCTGATCAGCTCGTCTTCACTCATTGGTTCGTGTTCACTCCCTCCAAGGTTGGATTACATCCCTCACCAGTCAAAGCCAGATCAGGCTGCTTCCTGGCTCACTCAGCCACCAAGCTTCCTCAGCTTTAATACTAACTCCTGATCTCTGAGGCTTCCCAGGTGGCGCAGTGGTAAAGAATCCACCTGCCAATGCAGGGGACACAAGAGACATGGGTTGGATCCCTGGGTCAAGAAGATCCCCTGGAGTAGGAAATGCAACCCACTCCTGGAGAATTCCATGGACAGAGGAGCCTGGCTAGCTACAGTCCACGGGGTGGCAAAGAGTCAGACACCACCCAGCAACTGAACACACATATACACACCTGACCTTTGAACCAAGAATACCCTTCCAAAACACTTTCACACCCTCAGCCGCTAACTTTGGCAAAAAATTGTCCCTGTGGTACAGAGGCTTGCTGGGACACAGGCTTGCCAAGGCAAGATCTGCCCAGGGCACTCAGCGCCCACATGGGAGCTTCATACCTCCTGTGTGCAAAACTTCACCCTCCCTCTGACTAACAACTTAAAGAAGGGGCTTTCTAAGCCAGGGGCCCTCTTCTCTGCCTTGACCTGGAGAGCAGGCCAGGGACCCACAGGAGGGCTCAGCCTTGAGATTGTGCTGCAGACATAATAAAGGGGTGGGGACCCTGGTGGGCAGGGGCGGAGCGAAGCAGGTGATATCCATCCCCGGAGACCAGAGCCCAGCATATCCGGGATCTCTCCCTGCGCACATCCCAATGGACCGCACTGTGGTACTCATTACCGGCTGTTCCTCCGGCATTGGCCTACACCTGGCCCTGCGACTGGCGTCCGACCCGTCCCAGAGCTTCAAAGGTACCTGATGGAACGGGGTGGAGAGAAGGGAGCAACTCCTTCCCGGCCTAAGGGGGCCTAAGTAAGGCTGAAAGACCGGAATTCAGAGCCTTGTCCTCTCCCTGAACCTCCAGTGTATGCCACGCTGAGGGACCTGGCGTCACAAGGCCCACTGTTGGAGGCCGCCCAGTCCCGAGGGTGCCTTCCCGGCTCCCTGGAGACGTTGCAGCTGGACGTGAGGGATGCAGATTCCATAGCCGCTGCCCAGGCACGCGTGACCGAGGGCCGCGTGGACGTGCTGGGTGAGCCTCCCGGCAAAACAAGCCCGAGAGCCTTCTTCACTCTGTGTCCAAACCAAGATGTCCCGAAGCCCACGGAGCACGGGGGGACGGGCGGGAAGGAGGGCCGTGCGTGAGGCGGCAGGGTCGGGTCTCTCTCCCCGCAGTGTGTAACGCAGGCCGGGGCCTGGTGGGGCCGCTGGAGGCACACAAGGAGGGCAGCGTGGACGCCGTGCTGGACGTGAACCTAACGGGGACCGTGCGGATGCTGCAGGCCTTCCTGCCGGACATGAAGCGCCGCCGCTCGGGACGCATATTGGTGACCGGGAGCATAGGCGGCTTGATGGGTGAGCGGAACGCGGCCAAGGGCCAGAGGCGCGCGGGGCGGGGGTGGCTCAGCAAGAGCGATGGGGAAGAGGGTGTCCAATAAAAGGGGAGGGGCCTGGTGAGGCTGCCCCGGGACCCTCCGGCGCCACTCCCCGCGGACCCCTTCCCGGACGCGCCCCAGCAGACTCCTCTCCCTCCCAGCGCTTCCCTTCAACGCCGTTTACTGCGCCAGCAAGTTCGCGCTCGAGGGTTTGTGCGAGAGTCTGGCGATTCTGCTGCAGCCCTTCGGGGTCCAGTGAGTCACCGCCCTGCCCCGGGGACCCCCTGACCCCTGACTTTGGGAACCTCAGCACCCCATCTTGTTGGAACCGCTCTCAGGCATTCTCCCCAGTGCGGCTCCCGTTGCTTGTGCGCCAGGCACAGTACAGGCGCTTGGCGCGCGTCCTCTCGTTCCACCTGTCCACCCTGCTGGTGAGGCGTCGGTATTGGGCAGCTCAGGCCCAGAGAGGCTCGGTGACTGACCCAAGGTCACACCGTTTTAAGTGACCCGGCCAGGTTGGCATTCTGACGCCAGAGCCTCTCTCACAACCTCCAAGGGATGTGGGGGCGCTTTTCCGGCTGTAAACCCGCTTTCAAATAAATGCTCGCAGCCCGAGCCCCACTCAGGCCCTCCCTTCTGGGCTTGCGTCCGCCCGCGCTCACTCGCCGCTCTCCGGCCCGCAGCGTGAGCCTCATCGAGTGCGGCCCGGTGCACACCCCCTTCCCCGAGAAGGTGGAGGGCGGCCTGGGCGGGATGCTGGACCGCGCGGACGTCGAGACTCGCGACCTCTTCAACCGCTACCGTCGCCACTGCGAGAGGGTCATACGTGAGGCGGGTCAGGACCCGGAGGAGGTGGTCGAGGTAAGGGCCGAGCAGGACTGCGGGAGCGGGGGTGGGTTCTCCAGCCCAGCCCCGGCCAGCGCGCCTCCTCCCGCTGCTGCAGGTCTTCCTCCAGGCGCTACGCGCCCCGCGCCCGGCCCTGCGCTACTTCACCACCGAGCGATTCCTGCCACTGGTGCAGCTGCGCTTCTCTGACCCCAGCGGCTCCAGCTACGTCGCCGCTGCGCACAAGTCAGCGTTCCACGACAAGGCCGCCGAGGGCTCCGACGGCGCCGGGGCGGAGACAGAAGCCGGTAAACTGGAGGCATCTGAGCTCCGCGCTCCTCTCGCCCCGCAATAAAGGCCTAATCCGCTGCTGTCTCCCGCGCTCTCCTTTGCGGCCCCGGGGGGTGGGGTGCGTTTGGGTAACGGAAAGGGGCTTTGACTGGGCTGACCTACGTGACCACGGGCGCGCACAGTGGGTGGATGATCGCGAAAGACGGTGTTAGCCCGAGTGATACCTCCGGAAACCGAGGCCCAGAAAGGGGAAGAGCTAGCCTAAGGTCAGGCCTCAAGTTCCCCGAAGGGCAGGTAGAGCATTCCCTATATTCTTGGCGTAGGGGTGTCTGCAGCCATTGGAGTTAGGTGGACCTGGCGGGGGAGAGTCGGCTTGTAACGTGGCTCCCAAGAGTCACGGAACCTTAGGCAACGTTCTGACCCTCTCTAAGTCTGTTTTCTTACCTGAAAAATGGGTATGATACCTATGTGGGGGCTTCTCAGGTGGCGCAGTGGTAAAGAATCCGCCTGCTAATGCAGGAGACACTGGTTCGGTCCCTGGGTCAGGAAGATCTCCAGAAGGAGGAAATGACAAGCCACTCCAGTATTCTGGCCTGGAGAATTCCATGGACAGAGGAGCCTGGAGGGCTTACAGTCCATGGAGTCACAAAGAATCAGACACAACTGAGCGCTGTAGGCACACACATATCATGGATTGTGGTAAGAATGAACTGAGATAGTGCCTCAAAGTGCTGGTATTAGAGGTCTTAATAGCAGGCACTAACACTGTTACTACTAGGGGTATTACTATTGTCATTGTGTTTCCCTGTAGAAGCCAGATGTGTAAAAAAGAAACAAGGCTAAATGAGCAAAAAGGAAACAGCCCCACTCATCCCCTCCTTGCCCCCTGCCCTAGACAACACTCAACAGGAGGGATCCTGACCCACCCAGAAGCTGACTCACCAGGAGGTCTAGCTGAGGCTGCAGACCTCCTTCCGGAAGCCGGCAAAAGGAGCTGGAGTGGCAGGAGCCACTGAAAGGGCCTGCAGGGTTGCAGAGACGATCTGATTTCCTCTGAGGTTGGGGCTGGAGGAGGGGTGGAGACAGAGACTAGATGGGGAGGTTGCAAACAGAGGAAAGTAGTAGGGATGCTCCAGGAGGAGCTTAATAAAGAAGATGCATTAGCGGACTCGTCAGGTACGAACACACAGTACTCTGGGTAATGGCACAGGCGCCTTGCACGATAATGTCCAGAGGCATCCTATTTTGGAGGACAGCTTTCTCATTAGAGACCTCAGGACGGGCTTTGTTGGTTATCATTTAAGGCTTGCTAGGTGCCGTCAGTAAGGGCATGTGTGTGCTGTAACTTTCCCCAGGCCAAAGGAGGGAACAAAGACCGCAGTCTAATGATTTGTGACAGTGAGCACAGAATGCGCTCACATGGCCCTGAAGAGAAGACGGCGGCAGGCTTAGGTACTTGACCTGGTTGTGCATGCCATGCGCATTGACCAAGGACGCAGCACTGTCAGATGTGAGCACGGGGCATGGTGGGAGGTGCTGGGTATGCCGGACCAGACCTTCATCTTCTCTCTCCTTTTTTTGGCCACGTGACTTTTGGGATCTTAGTTCCCTGACCAGGGGTCAAACCTGCACCCTCAGCAGTGAAAGAGCAGAGTCCTAACCATGGGACCATCAGGGAATTCCCACCTTCTTCCCTTTTTTAATGGTGCATGGTCCACTCCAAGTAGAGTATGTTTCAACAACCAATCCATCACTGGCTGGGAACTCCGATGGATGCCCCCTGACTCCTTTGGCTGTTCCTTTGGGCATTGTGTAGACCACATAGGTCATGCTGTTACTGCATGAACCATGTCACTATATTTCAAGGGCAATTGGGTATTCTTGGCAATACGCCATCCCATCCAGGCTCTTCAGTGATTGCTTTTTCAATGCACCCAATCTGTTGTATCTACTGAAGGGTCAGTTTCTAGAGCTTGTACCTAGGCAGGGGATCAGCTTCCTGATTGCTAGGAGATGTCAGTGCCTTATGAACCAGAATGTGGAAAACGGTGAGGACCATCTCAGGTTCTTGCATACGAACACAAGTGTCTTCACACATCTTGACCTTACCAGGGCTTATCCATCTCTCAGCTTCCCCTTGTCCAAGCTGTAGGGTAAACCCCTTTATTTATTTTTATAATCGCCCGAGTTTATTCATGTTTCACCAACTGTACAGGCAAGTGAGTGTGTGTGTGTGCACGCAAGTGCAATTCTTTTTTTTAATTCATTGTTCTAGTTTTGGTTCAGCTGGGCCTTCATTGCTGTGTGCAGACTTTCTCTACTTGTAGCGAGCAGGGCTTCTCATTACAGTGGCTTCTCTTGTTGCGGAGGGGTTAATCGTTTAGAACAGCACAACTGTTCTGCATTCAGCCCATTGGCTGCTGCAGTTCCTTCCTGTTTCCATCTTGATGATGTCATTGTTGGGCAGAATAGAAACTGCAGTCCAAGTGGGTGGGGTACCCTGGTTAGACCCATCTGTATACCAGGCACCAGCGGGGACCCCTGCTCCCACCACACCTCTCTACGAGCTGCAGGGGCCACTCCAGGTATAGAGGCATCTCCACATTCCTCAGGGCCAAGTAGCACTTTGAATGTCTAGAGACAGTGGACTGGTACACAAGGTACCCTTTTGTTGCAAATGGCCACTTAGGTAACATGGGGGTTGAATCCTGGCAAAGGTGGGTTGATAGAACATAGTCTCAACCCTGCTCTTGACAGGGAGGGAAGTTCTTACCATGATAGACTATTCTTTTCATGAGAGGCTCTACCTGATGGGGTGTTCTGTGTACACTGCAAGGAGGCTCTATGGGGGTGTATTGGGGTTTGTCCCCTCCCAGAGCTAGGGTGCTCTCGCCTTCTCTTGTCTCTGCCGCCATGTGTTTGGAGTCACAGATGCCTCTAACTCCAATGGTGTCCCTGCCGGGAGAGGCCCAGTGCCTTGATGTGTTTCACTGGTATTCTTGCTGTCTCAAAGGTGGCTTGCTGCCCTGACCCCCAGCCCCACGTGTGCTTTCTGTTTACCAGGTGGGATAAGGGATGGAGGTACCAGGCCGAGTGGGGAATAAAAGTCCCTCCAAATCCCCCACAAAGGCTTGCACCTCTTTCTTGTTCTTAGGAGTTGGAAAGGCTTGTAACTTATCGATCACAGCTTCCGAGACACGAAACTCTATGGGGTTGTCTGGGCCTTGAATTTTCTGAGGGCTTACCACCCATCCTCTCCTCACTGATGTTCCAGCAACATCTGCAGAAGGTCCTGAAGCAGAGGCAAGTCTGCATATGTTAACATTATATCATCAATGTAATGGGCCATTTTACTGATGTGGGGAAGGAGTATAAAGACAAGTCTGGGGCTCCCATCCCACGACATGTGGAGGGGTTGTGCAAGTGACCATTGGGAAGCCTTGAAAGGTCCATTGTCACTCCTCCCACATGAAGGTAAGTTGATGCCAGGTGTAGAGTGAAAAAAGCATTTGCTAAGCCCAGTACTACATGGTAGGTTCCTAAGATGGCAGGGGTGGCATTGTTGGGCACAGCCACGTGCATGGGGGCTTGTTCAACTCTCCTTGGCCCACAGTCAGCTGCCATGAGCCATCTGGCCTTTTTAGCAACTGTACTGGGCTGATGAAAGAATTAAGGGCAGGGTGTACCATTCCCATGCAGTGCAGTTCTAGAATAGTTTCTTCTGTTTAATTCCTTAAGCCCTGCCCACTTGACAGTTACCGTTCATCCCCTACTGTTCCCAGTTGGTGTTGCTTCATCGCTGGTTCGATTACTTTAACCCTGATTGACTATGCCAAAGCCTTTGACTGTGTGGATCACAATAAACTGTGGAAAATTCTGAAAGATAGGAATACCAGACCACCTGACCTGCCTTTTGAGAAATCTGTATGCAGGTCAGGAAGCAACAGTTAGAACTGGACACGGAACAACAGACTGGATCCAAATAGGAAAAGGAGTACGTCAAGGCTGTACATTGTCACCCTGCTTTTTTAACTTATATGCAGAGTACATCATGAGAAACGCTGGGCTGGAGGAAGCACAGCTGGAATCAACATTGCTGGGAGAAATATCAATAACCTCAGACATGCAGATGACACCACCCTTTTGGCAGAAAGTGAAGAAGAACTAAAGAGCCTCTTGATGAAAGTGAAAGAAGAGAGTGAAAAAGTTGGCTTAAAGCTCAGAAAACTAAGATCATGGTATCTGGTCCCATCACTTCATGGCAAATAGATGGGGAAACAGTGGACACAGTGGCTGACTTTTCCTGGGCTCCAAAATCACTGCAGATGGTGATTGCAGCCATGAAATTAAAAGACACTCCTTGGAAGCAAAGTTATGACCAACCTGCTGCTGCTGCTGCTGCTAAGTTGCATCAGTTGTGTCCGACTCTGTGCGACCCCATAGACGGCAGCCCACCAGGCTCCCCCGTCCCTGGGATTCTCCAGGCAAGAACACTGGAGTGGGTTGCCATTTCCTTATCCAATGCATGAAAGTGAAAAATGAAAGTGAAGTCGCTCAGTTGAGTCCGACTCTTAGCGACCCCATGGACTGTAGCCTACCAGGCTCCTCCATCCATGGGATTTCCCAGGCAAGAGTGCTGGAGTGGGGTGCCATTGCCTTCTCTGTGACCAACCTAGACAGCACATTAAAAAGCAGAGACATTACTTTGCCAACAAAGGTCCGTCTAGTCAAGGCTATGGTTTTTCCAGTGGTCATGTATGGATGTGAGAGTTGGACTATAAAGAAGGCTGAGCACCGAAGAATTGATGCTTTTGAACTGTGGTGTTGGAGAAGACTCTTGAGAGTCCCTTAGACTCCAAGGAGATCCAGCCAGTTCATCCTAAAGGAGATCAGTCCTGGGTGTTCATTGGAGGGACTGATGCTGAAGCTGAAACTCCAATACTTTGGTGACCTGATGTGAAGAGCTGACTCATTTTGAAAAAACCCTGATGCTGGGAGGGATTGAGGGCAGGAGGAGAAGGGAACGACAGAGAATGATATGGTTGGATGGCATCACCGACTCGATGGACATGGGTTTGGGTGGACTCCGGGAGTTGGTGATGGACAGGGAGGCCTGGCATGCTGCGGATCATGGGGTCACAGAGTCAGACACGACTGAGCGACTGAACTGAACTGAACTGAGGCAGAATTCCCTGACAGAGGTTTGCAGAGTTTGACCTTGTAGGATATCAATGACCACTATGTTCCTTGTATTGGATATTTTCAGGGTGTGTGTGAGGGCAGGGAGAATGCCCAGTTTGTTTTGTGAAAAGGACCTTCCTGATTGCAACCCTTTGCCCTCTGTAATTCAGTGGTACTGAGGGAGCCTGGAAAACTTCTGAGGGTGACTATGTGTTAGAGTATGTCCGGGGAATTCCACGGCAGTCCAGTGGTCAGGATTCCGGCTTTCACTGCCATGGCCCAGGCTCAATCCCTGATTGGGAGACTAAGATTGCACAAGCTAAGCTGGGCAGTGTGGCCAAAAAGGAAAAAGAAATTAAGGTATACTGGCTCCAGTATCCACTGAAGCTGTCCCCTTTTACTTCTGGAAGATCAATCGGTGTTGAGCTCCAACCAATTGCCTCCAATGGGTCTCACCTGGAGGCAATCTCGGCCTGCATCCTATAACCTGGGATATGGAAGGCACCCACCTTGAATAGGAGTTTCTCCAAGGCCTCTGCTGGGGTTGGCATGGCAGCAGGGATTTAGGGGCAGGTAGGGCAGGTCTGAACTGTTGTTCAGGTTTTAAGGCTTTCCACAGGCCAACCAACACAGCACTGGATGGCCAGTTTATATTTTCCTGTGCAGTCCTGGCAGTAATGAGATCAAACCACATCAGCTTCCAGGTTACTTTTACCATCTTTACAGCCCACTCAAGGATATTCGTCTCCCGCCTTTGCAGTGGTTCACCCTGCGTGGTTCCTCAAACAAGCTCACTAGACCAGCCTGCGTGTCCCAAGATTTCCCATGCAGGTGCTTCTTTGCCAAGGTCCATTTCTTCGGTCTCCTGGTTGGCTTGCCACCAACGTCGATTTGTCAACTGGGGGCAAAGACCCCCAGAATAAAGAAAGAGGCAACCACTCTAGATTGGAAGGTGGCAGGTTTAATAAGCAGCGGGAACTTCCCAGACATCCAGTGGTTTAGACTAAGCCTTCCAGTGCCGGGGGTGCAAGTTCAGTGCTACATGCCATGGAGTGTGGCTAAAAAAGTTGTTTTTTTTTTTGTTTTTTTTTTTTAAAGCAAGGGAACTTACACACAAGGCTTGTCATGGTGGAGAAAGAAGAGTAGATCTCTGCAGCTGTCCACCAGAATCTCCAAGTTTCTATAGAGGCCTTAAGTGGGTTCAGTCACCTAAACCATCCAGGTGGTCTCAACAACATGGTGCCCTCTCAAGGCTGCATGCTTGAAATAGGTCCCACTGGAGGAATCGTGGGCAGACGACATTCCAAGGACACGGGAGGGGTGAGCTGCCTCTGATTGCCCAACTCCAGCTCAAGGGTCAATTGGCAGTCACGGGAGCTCCTCCAACAATGATTCTGTAAGCATGTGAAACAGTGTGTCCAGATGTTTCAGGGAATTGCCTCACAGTCTTTCTGGCTTGCTTCCTCAACTGGGTCCTCTCTTTTTTAGTTTTATTTTTGGCTGCACTGGGTCTTCATTGCTGTGAGGGCTTTTTCTAGTTGCAGTGAGTGAGGGCTACTCTCTAGTTGCGATGCATGGGGTTCTAATTGTGGTGTCTTGTTGCAGAACAAGGGCTCTAGGCTCAAGGGCTCAGTAGTTGTGGCACAGGGGCTTAGCTGCCCCTTGGCATGTGGAATCTTCCCGGACCAGGGATCAAACCCGGTCCCCTGCATTTGCAGGCAGATTCTTAACCACTGGACTTCCAGGGAAGTCCTGAGTCCTCTCTTTAAAACCCAACTTAAGATGTCTCTGCCAGAAGACTGGTCTCAAGGCCTTTGTGGCACTAAAACTCTTCCATCATTGACTTCAGGACCAGATCCAGGTTCTGTGAGGCCAGAAGCTTGTACACTTTGGGAGATCTCTTTATGATAAAAACAAAATTAAGTGTGCAAGTGAGCATTTATTTAGTATGAGAACAGAAACCACAGCACATTACTATAGTGGATCTTGGAAATTGGTTTCCCTCCGTTTTGAGATCGCCCTGGACAATTTACCTGAAATGTTCCTAATGGCAACTTGGCTTTGTCTTCCCACTGCTGCTGCTGCTGCTGCTGCTAAGACTACCAATTCCAGCCTCTCCAGCACTCTTTGTGTGCTAAGGCACTTCAGTCGTGTCCGACTCTTACAGACCGTGTGGACTGTGGCCCACCAGGCTCCTCTGTCCAAGGAATTCTCCAGGCAAGAATACTGGAGTGGGTGGCCATTTCCTTCCCCAGACCGGCACTCTTTAGCCTCATGGTAAATTCTCGCCACTGAGTCTCCTCCCCCAGCCCCGCTGCCTTTTCTTCCTCCCACAGGGACCATTCTCTGGCAGCTCTACTGAGCTCACACGCAGAGCTCTCCTCTTCTTCCTCCTCTCTCGGGAAAACTGTCATATCACTGGTTCTGGGTGATGTGGAGAGCACTGCACGGGAGCCACGACACATGGCCTCTGTCCTTACCTCCCTAGATGTCCCTGGAACATACAGGGCCTCAGTGTTTCCATCTGTGAAATGGGGACTTGGACAGAACTGTTCCGTGACCAGATCCTTAGATTGGGAGGGCGTCAGGAGGGCTCTGGGGACGCCGAGCCCTAACTTAAATGCTACCCTATGACACATCCCTCCATCTCTGTCCCCGCGATTTATTAAGCAGGAAAGCCAGGTGTTAGTTCCGCCTTTGCCGCTGTTTCCCGAGTGACCTGGCTGAAGCCAGTCTCTTCTCTCAGAGTCTGAAGGGCACCCGTTAAGCAGGCTTTCAAGCCCGCCTTGCCCTGCGTGCGTGCTAAGTCTCTCCAGTTGTGTCCGACTCTTTGCGACCCCATGGAGTGTAGCCCGGCAGGCTCCTCTGTCCATGGGATTTTTCAAGCAAGAATACTGCAGTGGGTTGCTGTTTCCTTCGCCAGCGGCTTTGCCGCACTCCGCCCGGTTTCCGTGAGGTTGGGTTTGGCAAACAAGTTTTCACGCACCTCCTACGCCTCAGAGCTCCGCCCCTTTGCAACAGCAAGCACCACCACCCCCCCACGCCCCCGCCTGCCTTCAAATGAAAAATCTCGCGAGAATCCCTCGCCGAACCAAAGCTGAGATTTTTGGCCTTTCTTAGGTTCCGTAGTTTCGAGTCACAGCTCCGGAACTTGTGTTAACGGGTCGCGGTTGGGGAAGCCTCCGTGGTAGTGCAAGCGGAACCAAAGCCCGGAGGTCTCAGTAAGTAGGACCCGAGCCTGAGTGTCCTCTTCTAGTCCCCTCCTCCAATTCCTTGAAGATGCTGGTGCAGCTCAGCAAGAACGCCCGGGATTTCTGGATCCCCAGTCTTACGACGCAGGGCTCCTGCCCAGTTCCTCTCCCCACCCCAGGATTTTGATTCAATTCAGCGAATTCACCGCTCTGAGAGATGATAAAACCGAGATTAGAACACAGCCCGGAGGCGCCATTTACCAAGCCCAGTCCCCTTTCCCAGATTCCTCTCGATTGGCACTGAGAACCCCGTCCCTGCTCCAGGTCTCCCTCTCTTGGGTCCGAGTCCCCCTACAGTTTTCGGCCTCAAACACATAACGCCCATTCACCCTCGCCTCGTCTCCCTGACTGTCCGCAGGCCTGGGAAGGATGGCCGTATTCCGGTCGGGCCTCCTGGTGCTGACAACGCCGCTGACTTCCCTGGCCCCTCGCCTGGCCCCCATCCTGTCTTCGGCAGCCCGGCTGGTGAATCACACGCTGTATGTACATCTGCAGCCGGGCATGAGCCTGGGCGGCCCGGCTCAACCCCAGTCCAGCCCCGTGCAGGCCACGTTTGAAGTTCTCGATTTCATCACGCACCTCTACGCAGGCGCCGATGTCCACAGGCACCTGGACGTCAGAATTCTGCTGACAAATATCCGAACCAAGAGTTGTCTCCCTCCCCTACCCACCTCAGTCCAGAACCTGGCCCACCCGCCGGAAGTGGTCCTGACTGACTTCCAGACCCTGGACGGAAGCCAGTACAACCCGGCCAAGCAACAGCTCGAGCGTTACGCCACCAGCTGTTACAGCTGTTGCCCGCAACTGTCTTCAGTGTTGCTGTACCCAGATTACGGGCCTGCAGTGTCCCCCGCGGGGTCCCTGGGCGTCCACTTACCCTCCACCATCAGGCCAACCTCCCCTGTGGCCAGGTCTGCAAAGCAGCCAGTTCGTGGCCACCAGCGGGGGGCTGTGGGCGGCACCTTTGACCGCCTCCACAATGCCCACAAGGTGTTGCTCAGTGTCGCGTGCATCCTGGCTCAGGAGCAGCTTGTGGTGGGAGTGGCGGACAAAGACCTGCTGAAGAGTGAGTGACAAGAGACTCTGGATCCGGGCAGTCTAACCCTCGCCCCGCAGGCCAAGACTGAGGAAGGGGGCCCATCCATTACTTCCCACCCCTCCTAAATGTCACAGTGCCTGGGGCTCAGTTCGCATTGAGGGGATATGTTAAATGAATAAATGCAGATTTTTTGGTGTGTGGTCTAGTCACCATTCAATCAGGATCCCCCAAATGTGGAGCCAAAGAATCTGCACTTATAAACAAGTTCTCCAGGTGATGAATCCTAAAGTCTGAGCCCCTGGGAATAAATGGATGAGTAAGCTGTAGGTAGCAGTGCCACGGGCAGTAAGAGGAGGCTCTAGAAATTCTCTGGCTCTTGGAATTCTTAATCTGACACCTCCTGGCACTGCCAGTTCTCTGCACATGTGCCAGCCCCTGCAGCAGTACTGTGCTTGCCTGCTGCCTCCTCCTCATAGGCCCCTTCGTCCTGCCCCCACCTCCCCTCTGGAGATAGGATGCTTAGGGACACTCTTCCCCAAACTGGCCCACCCTCATCCTCCTCGGTAAGAAGATCTCACTGTTCTTCTGGGCTCCTTCCCTAGGCAAGTTGCTCCCTGAGCTGCTCCAGCCCTACACAGAACGCGTGGAACATCTGAGTGAGTTCCTGGTGGACATCAAGCCCTCCTTGACATTTGATATCATCCCCTTGCTCGACCCCTATGGGCCCGCTGGCTCTGACCCCTCTCTGGAGTTCCTGGTGGTCAGCGAGGAGACCTATCGTGGGGGGATGGCCGTCAACCGCTTCCGCCTTGAGAATGTAACCCCTGAGGGCAACTGGCAGAGGGAGTGGATGGGGATGGGGAAGGCCACTGGGGGCTGTTGGAAGTACTGTGACCCCAGAGGAGGGAAGAGAGGGCTGAAGGTGGTGGGAAGAGGCAAGGAGGAACTGGTTCCCACCTTGCCCTCTGAGGCAAGCTCCACCTCTGGGGTAGGCAGGGGAGGAGGTGATAGATTTGTCCTTGTCCACTCACCCCTCCTTCTCTCTCCTCACTCTTCCTTTGCTTCAGGACCTAGAGGAGCTCACTTTGTACCAGATCCAGCTGCTGAAGGACCTGAACCACAAGGAAAACGAGGAGGACAAAGTCAGCTCCTCCAGCTTCCGCCAACAAATGCTGGGAAACCTGCTCCGGCCTCCATATGTAAGCCCCCACCCCCCCACCCCCATGTGGGTGGGCTGGGATTGCTGGAGAGCAAAGACTGAACGGTTCAGCCTCCATCCTGGGTCTGGGGACCCTAGTAACTGGGGTTCTCTGTTATGTACCTGTAGAAGAGGCCAGAGCTTCCCCCAGGTTTCTATGTGATCGGGCTGACGGGCATCAGCGGCTCTGGGAAGAGCTCAGTAGCTCAGCGGCTGAAGGGCCTGGGGGCGTACATCATTGACAGTGACCACCTGGGTCACCGGGCTTATGCCCCCGGCGGTCCTGCCTACCAGCCAGTGGTGGAAGCCTTTGGAACAGGTAATAAGTGGGGAGGACTGGAGGTGGCCTGAAGCAAGGAGGTGGCCTGGCCTCCTTGCCCAGTCCTCCGTCTCTGTCGTCCAGATATTCTCCATAAAGATGGCATTATCAACAGGAAGGTCCTA
The DNA here is from genome assembly GCF_003369695.1 of Bos indicus x Bos taurus. Classification (NCBI taxonomy): domain Eukaryota; kingdom Metazoa; phylum Chordata; class Mammalia; order Artiodactyla; family Bovidae; genus Bos; species Bos indicus x Bos taurus. Next base: position 43,748,688 of record NC_040094.1, read on the forward strand.
GGCAGCCGGGTGTTTGGGAACAAGGTAAACACACACCTCTCCAAGGGCTCTGCAGCTACTGCCAGGCCCGGAGGTGGGGACCCAGTGAACCTCTCTGTTCTGGCCCCAAATGCTAGTCTCCACCGCCTGTTCCCCACCACCTGCTCCCTCGGGCTGGCTTCATCTCTGGGGGAAGGTGAACTTGGCCCACCCCTTCCATTCCCTTCCTTAGAAGCAGCTGAAGATACTCACGGACATTATGTGGCCAGTTATCGCAAAGCTGGCCAGAGAGGAGATGGATCAGGCTGTGGCTGAGGGTGAGTGAGTAGCCCAGGGAAACAAGTGGAGCAGATTCTACTCCCAGAGCTCCCCCACCCCAAATCAGACTATCCACTTTCCCTGGGACTACGTTTCCTTGGCTCTATGACTGGTAGCAAGTGGTGGGGTGCTGCTGGCAGTGACTGGGGTCTCCCCACAGGAAAGCGTGTGTGCGTGATTGATGCCGCCATGCTGCTTGAAGCCGGCTGGCAGAACATGGTGCATGAGGTGTGGACAGTTGTCATCCCCGAGACCGAGGTATCTGGATCCCATCCCCACTCCATCATTGTAGCCTGGTTCCTGCCCAGAACCAGTGAGCTGACGAATGCCCTATCTGCCCAGGCCATACGACGCATCATGGAGAGGGATGGCCTGAGTGAGGCTGCAGCTCAGAGCAGGCTGCAGAGCCAGATGAGTGGGCAGCAGCTTGTGGATCAGAGCCACGTGGTGCTGAGCACCATGTGGGAGCCGCATGTCACCCAGCGCCAGGTTGGTGCCCAGGGAAAGGCTGGGTTGTGGGGAGGGAGTCTCAGTGAATACCTGTCTGACCTTGTCCCTGTTTTCTTCCTGACATTCCGGCCCGTCCCAAGGTGGAGAAAGCCTGGGCCCTCCTGCAGAAGCGCATCTCCGAGGCACCATCAGGCCCATGACTGACAGAGTTCTCTGTGGGGTCAAAGTGGCCCCTGGAGCTGACGAGATCCAGCGGTGAGGAGGAATGGAACCTTGAAGCTCACTCTAGCCTGGGCCTAGAGGGCTCTGAGCTAAGCTGGGCAGGGCAGTGCTGGGCCCGCTGGACACAGGAAGCCTACCCAGCTTGCCAGTGTGTGGCCAACACTGAGGATGCAGCTCACGCGGTGCAGGCCCCCGGCGTTGTTCTATCCCCGCTCTTATCCACAGGTCGTTGGTACCCCTGCTGGGCTGGGGCCAGGGCAAACACTGGAACTTGTAACAGAATTAAAGGTGAATGTTGCCATGGTGTCTGCTTCCTGCTTCAATGACTCTGGGTATCTTTGTGACCCTTGAGCCCCAAGTGCAAGGCCCAGGCCTGAGAAGCCAGAAGTGCAGTGGTTAAGAGTGTGGCTTCTGAAGCTAGCCAGACTGAGGCCAGCATTGGCCCTGTCACTGGCTAGCTGTGCACTTCTGGATAAGTTCTGGACCTTCCTGGCACTTCAGATTCCTTAGCTTACAAAGTAGCGTAATTTGGCTAACAGGCTCGCTCTTAATTCCACAAGTATCCTGCCAGACTCTGGGCTGGGTGTTGGAGGAGCTTCCTTCAACAAGCCATTCGAGCCCCTGGCCTCACAGAGGTTGCATCTCGGCGGGCTCGGAAGAGGTGGCCAGAAGTGCAGGTCTGGGAAACTCGTCCGGTCCCAGGAGCCCGCTGGGCAAGGCGGTGCGCCTGCGCTGCGACATTATGCGGACAAGCCTCTTAAAGGGACCCCGTTTCACGGAATGTGCTTCATGTCGCGGCGGCTGGAACATCTATCCTGAGCAAGAGCAGGGACTAGCGAGGAGGGTGGCCCCGAGGCCACCAGTGTCAGCTCCGACAGCAGGCGGGGCACCGTCTAGGCGGCGGCTGCGGCCGGGCGTGGGGGTTGTCCGCCGGATCACGCATGCGCAGCCGCCCCGCCCCCGCCACTGGGCTGAGGGTTGGTGGGTTTGGGTCACGTGAGCGCGCCTCGCCTCTTCCTCCAGGTCGGGGGCCCGCCTGCTGGCAGGTTTCCGGTTCGGTGGGTCGGACATGACGGAGCCGGGCGCCTCTCCGGAGGACCCCTGGGTCAAGGCAAGCCCCGTGGGCGCGCACGCCGGCGAGGGGAGGGCGGGTCGGGCTCGAGCGCGTAGGGGGTCTGGAAGACTAGGGGACTCCCTGCAGTCCCCAGAGCTACCCCCGCTCCTCGGGCCCTGGGGCTGCAGAGAAGACAGCTCTCACCCTGTGTGTGCCAAGGTGGGAAGACAACTGAGGCGTGTGCGCGCGGGTGTGAGGGGACGGGACTGGAGGGCTGGGGGCGTGGAGTGGGCGGACGGGGTCCTGCTGAGGGGCGGCGCTCCCGCGGCCTAACCGCTCTTGGCTTGGGGGGAATCCTGCGACTGCCCGCGCACCCCAAGTGTGTACGTATGTGTGTCCGTGTGTGTGTACACGCGTGCAGGGGCGGAGGAGGCCTGACGGGCTTCTCCCTTGCTCGGTGCCGCAGGTGGAGTATGCCTACAGCGACAACAGTCTGGACCCTGGTGAGTGCCTCTCGCACCCTCTTCACCTCTGGAGGGACACTGCCACCTCAGCCCGATGGATTCGCGAGGCCTTGGCAGCCATACCTGAGCACAGCCCACCGTCCCTGAGCTGAGCGGGCCTGAGCAGCGAGGGAGGCTCTGGAGGACAGGGGCAGGAAGCATCCAAGGGTGACACCTAGTTCCCTCTGCCCTGGAGCAGGGAAGTGATGGAAACAGGGCCAGCCGGTCACTCTCCATCATCACGCCCAGATGCCACTTTGTGAGCCAGGAGGTATCCTTGCAGGCCTGTGGAGCAGTGTAGACTAGGGACGGGAGCACTGCGGCATGGCACGACAGGAAGTGGGTGGCCCAGGATGGCTGGCTTTGGGGTTGAAGGAGAGAGGTCAGCATTTAGGGCTCAGGAAGCCATTGGGCCCACAGTTGTCTGAGAGCCTAGCAGAGCCCCTCCCCCTATTCTATTCCTTAGTGACTGGGGCCTCTCTTTTCCAGGGCTTTTTGTAGAAAGCACCCGCAAGGGGAGTGTAGTGTCCAGAGCTAATAGCATCGGTTCCACCAGTGCCTCTTCTGTCCCCAACACAGGTAGGCGGCAACATCTCCCCACCCGGGGAACCAGATGTGCCTTCATTTTAGTCTTTTTCTTAGACAAGGCAGCTCCTGCCTTCCACATGGGGGCGCTGTAACCCTAGTTCTAGACACAGGGTTTCACCCTCACGTCATCTAGGGCATTAGGTTCTTGTATCCATTCGCCATCTCTGGGCACCAGGTTCTTCCCAGCTGGGGAAAGTGGGCTAGCTGGGCCCCACTGGGCCCCAGAATGACCTCTTCCTGCCCCAACCCTGAGCGTAGATGACGAGGACAGCGATTACCACCAGGAGTCCTACAAGGAGTCCTACAAGGACCGGCGGCGGCGAGCACACACTCAGGCCGAGCAGAAGAGGAGGGACGCCATCAAGGTGATTGGGGGGGCCCACACCTCAGGGAGCACCTGCACACTTCAGATCCACTCTGCCCTGGCCCCGGCAGGCAGTCCCAAGCAAGCTTGGGGGCAGCTAGTCTAGGCCCTAGACGTGAACTTCTCCTTCCTTTCTACTCCTCTGAGTGAGCGAGCATGTAACTTGGTATCATGGAAGAAAAGCTGCGTGCCCGTTTGTCTTGACCCCTCCATAAAGGAACCCGTTTCCCCTGCTCTCTCCACAGAGAGGCTATGATGATCTACAGACCATCGTCCCCACCTGCCAGCAGCAGGACTTCTCCCTTGGCTCTCAGAAACTGAGCAAAGCCATCGTGCTGCAGAAGAGTATGGCCAGGAGAGCGCTGGAGGGCTTGGAGCCAAGGGGGCTGTGAGAAGGCTAGAGCCTAAGAGCCACTTTTGGCCTGGCCCGGGTGGGATGGTTTTAAGGAGGTGGGAGGCGGGGAAGTGGGGTCTGGAGGGAAGGGGAGTCAAAATCAGCCTTGTCTTTCTGTTGAGACGTCCTCTCCGCCCACCCCCTCTGCCCACCCCCACTCCAGCCATTGACTACATCCAGTTTTTGCACAAGGAGAAGAAAAAGCAGGAGGAGGAGGTATCCACGCTCCGCAAGGATGTCATGGCCCTAAAGATCATGAAAGTGTAAGGGAGGGTGTTGGGTTGGGGGAACCAGGGCATCTGGTTTTGAGGGGACTCTGAGGCCTCTTCAGTTCACACCCTGCCCTTCTTCAAAGGCCGCATCAGATGATATTCTTAGTCCCTTGTGTGGTAGGCACCACTTAATCCCAACTGTAGCAAATAATACTCTGGAAACACCAGTGGGATTTAATGAAGGAAAGGTTGGAGGGGGTAGGCCAGCACTGCTGACGTAGAAGCTGATGTTGAATCCATCCCACAAGTTCGCTGGGAATCTCCTTCCCCGGGGAGCATGGAGGGTAAGTGCTATTACTCTTCAGGGGCCAGGAGAGCTGCTGCAGCCCCTCAGGCCTGGCCTGCTCGCTTTCAGGAACTATGAGCAGATTGTGAAGGCGCACCAGGATAACCCCCATGAGGGGGAGGACCAGGTCTCGGACCAGGTCAAGTTCAACGTGTTTCAAGGCATCATGGACTCCCTCTTCCAGTCCTTCAATGCCTCCATCTCTGTGGCGAGCTTCCAGGAGCTGTCGGCCTGTGTCTTCAGCTGGATTGAGGAGCACTGTAAGCCTCAGGTACGGGGCGGCAGTAGTCACGGGGTCAGGGGCTCTTCGCTCAGGCAAAGTGACCCAAGCTGTGATTTGTTCAGAGAGGCAGGGCAGCAGCTTTTAGGTTTCTTGAGGGTATTTTTACAACTTGTATTCCTGTTTCCCTCTGCTTTCTAGCCCAGATACTCCTGTGGAGGCTTCATTTTGCAAGAATGATCTGAGCACTCACTCATGCAATGCCTTTGTTTAGTTCACATTGTGGCAAGTAACAGCAGCCTCAGGCACTGCTTGCCTGCCCAGCAAGTGAGCCCGGATCACTTGCACTTAACTTGGGGTTTTGGGAAAAGATTTAAGGCCCCCACCCTAGGCCCCCTACAGTAGTTTTCCTTGGGGTTCCTAATTATTATTTGTAATAGAGAGTGTGTTAACGGTTGACCGAGTCTTTTGAGGTCTGGTTGATTTTACTGAGGCTTGACTTGTATCTGAGATTTCTTTTTGTTTGCCAGTGTTTTTTTCTGTATAATTTAAAAAAGCGACTCTACATTTCCAGTTATCACAAAATATTGGCTGTATTCCTCATGCTGTACAACACCCCCAGTCGCTTGTACCTCCCATTCCCCCACCCTGATGTTCCCCCAACCCCCATTCCCGACTGGTAACCACTAGTTTGTCCAGCGTACTTTTTTGTTATATTCACTGGTTCTTTGTAGTTTTTTAGACTCCACTTGTAAGTGACGTCGTATAGTATTTGTCTTTCTCTGACTCGTTTCACTTAGCACAATGCTAAGTCCATATTCATTGTTTTGTCTTTTTATTTTAACTGAGAGGTATTCCGTTGTGTTTGTGTACCACATTTTTACTCATTCATCTGGGGTTTTTCTGATTTTTAAGTTTTATTGAAGTATAGTTGATTTACAATATTAATTCCTGCTGTAAGCAGTGACTCAGTTATATTCCTTTTCATATTCTTTTCCACTATGGTTTGTCCCAGATAGTAAGTTTCCTGTGCTATTCAGTGCGACCTTATTGTTTATCGTCCTACGTGTAAGTTTGTCTCTTAATGCCAAACTCCGCCTCTCCCCTACCCACCCTGCCCTCTCAACCACAAGTCTGTTCTGTATATCTTGTTTCACAGATACTTTGTGTTGTACTTTAGATTCCACATATAAGTGATATATGGTATTTGTCTTTATGACTTCCTCTGCTGATTAATATGATCATTTCTAGGTCCGTCCATGTTGCAGCAAATGGATTATTTCATTCTTTATGGCTGAGTAGTATTCCATCACACACATACACTCTGAATTAAGTGTTTTTGTTTTTTTGAATATACACACGTATTTGTTTTTTTTCAAACATGTACGTCAGGGTGGAAGTGCTGGATCATTTGGTAGCTCTTTGAGTTTTTTGAGAAATCTCTATTATTATTTTCCACAGTAGCTGCACCAATTTACATTCCCACCAGCAGTGTGCAAGAGTCCTCTTTTCTCCACATCCTTACCACCATTTATTATTTGTGTTCTTTTTGATGATAGCCATTCTGACAGGTATAAGGTGACAGATGATTGTGGTTTTGATTTACATTTCTCTGATGATTAGTGACGTTCAGCTTCATGTCCCTGTTGGACACGTGCAGTTCCTCTTTGGAAAAATGTCCATTCAGTTCTTCTGCCCATTTTTTAATTGGGATGTTTTCCAGGGATGTTTTTTGGCCATACCATGTGGCTTGTGTGATCTTAGTTCTCTGACCAGGGGTTGAACCCGGGCCACAGCAGTGAAAGCACCGAGTCCTAACCACTGGACCACGAGGGAATTCCCTAGTTGTTTTTCTGATGCTGAGTTGTTAGCTGTTTATACATGTTGACTATTAACCCCTTGTCAGTCATATCATTTGCAAATATTTTCTCCCATTCAGTAGGTTGTCTTTTTGTCAGTGGTTTCCTTTGCAGTGTAATAGCTTTTAAGTTCAACTAGGGTCCCATTTAATTTCCTTTAGGAGATGGCTCTAATAAAATATTGCTGTGATTTATGTCAGTCTTCTGCATGTGGTTTTCTCTGAGTTTTATAGTATCCAGCCTTACTTTAGGTCTTTCGTCTATTTTGAGTTTTCGTATATAGCATTAGAGAATGTTTTACTTTCATTCTTTTACATGTAGCTGTCCAGTTTTCCGAGCACCACTTATTGAACAGACTGTCTGTTCTCCACTGTGTATTCTTGCCTCCTTTGTTGTACATGAACTGACCGTGAGTGCGTGGGTTTATTTTTGGACTCTCCTGTTCCGTTGATCTTGTCTGTTTTTGTGCCAGTATCATACTGTTTTGACTACTGTAGCTTTTGTAGTAAGTATAGTTTGAAGTCAGGTCATATGATTCCTCCAGTTCTGTTCTTTCTCAAGATTATTTTGGTTATTCAGGGTCTTTTGTGTTTCCATACAACATTTAAAGTTATTTGTTCTGGTTCTGTGAAAAATGCCGTTAGTATTTTGATAGGGACTGCACTGGGTCTTTAGATTGCCTTGGGTAGATGGTCATGTTAACCATGTTGAGTCTCCAGCCAAACAACAGGTTGTGTCTTTCTGTTTGTGTCCAGTTTCTTTCATCAGGATCTTCCTCTGAGTACAGGTCTTTGCCTCCTTAGGTAGGTTTATTCCTAGGTCTTTTATTTTTGATGTGATGGTAAATGGGATTGTTTCCTACATTTCTCTTTGATCCTTCATTGTTAAAGAAATGCAAGAGATTTCTGTACATCAGTGTAGTATTCTGCAACTTTACGAATTCATTGTTGAGCTCTAGTAGTTTTCTGATGGTGTCTTTAGAACTTTCCATGTTTAATATCTTGTCGGCTGCAAACAGTTTTATTTTTTCCTTCCCAATTTGGATTCCTTTTATTTCTTCTCCAATTAGTGTAACTAGGAGTTCCAAGACTATGTTGAATAAAAATGGTGAGACTGGGCATCCGTGTTTTGTTCCTGATTTTAGAAGAAATGCTTTCAGCTGAAGCCATGTCCCAAATTTTTATTGCAAAACACCATGAACATACTGCAGCATTGCAAGTTTTACAATGAACCCTCAAATACCCCCGCCTAAAGTATACCATTAGTCATTTCTGTATTTGCTTTATCACAGAGCAATGCATCTCAGCCTATTTTGGGGGCATGTGCAAAGTAAACTGTAGCCATCAGTGCTTTCCAGGGGCTTTTTATTTTAATGGTACTCTAAAGAGCGCACCTGGCCCAGGCAGGTGTCACTGAGCAGCTCTGTGCCCTCCTTGACTGTCATCTCTTTCTTTCTGTGCGGCCCTCACCAGACCCTACGGGAAATTGTGATTGGCGTCCTGCACCAACTGAAGAACCAGCTTTACTGACCAACTCTTGGAACCTGCAGAACAGCCAGCAAGAGGCTTTGAGTCTCCTACTTGGCCATGGAGCCACTGGGCTTATGAGAGTGGACTGTGGCACTGCACACTAGTGAGCTGCTTTCTCCTCAGTGTTTGGCTCCCCAGCTTCCTCCATGCCCTCCCCCGCCTTCATTGAATTGGTGGGGGGAGAGTATTATGAAAGCTTTAATTTATTTGACCATAGATCTCAAACCTACCTAGTCTTTCCCCCCCCCATAGAAGTCCTCAGGATAGAGGTCTGCTCTTGGCACCCTAAAGAGCTCCTGGCCTCTCCCCTTTTTTGAAGCCTGGAATTCCTGCTCATATTTGGTAACTACTATTTGCCTGTTCTGGTGTCTCTGGCAACACTGAGCCAGTGCAGCCATTTGGCAGTAGTTGGATGGGAAGAAGGGAGTAAGAGGAAGTACTCCCACAGCCATGAGGGGTGGAAGGCGGCCTCATGCCTAGGCTAGGGCTGCCTGGTCAGTCCAAGGTGAGGCCAGAGCTTTTTCTGGCCAACTCAGGGCAGGGCTGCCAGGTTCCTGCCCTTGCCCCCTACTCCACTGCCTCCCTGCTCTGGGTGGTAGAGGGAAGCAACCTCCCCACCCACTCCTGCCCTCTGTCCCCACAGGCAGCAGCAGTGCACAACAAAGTCAAGTGTGACACAACACTACATATTAAATGTCTTTAATTTTTCTAAACAATGCAATTTTGCTAAAGTTACAATTTTGGAAAAGTAACTGGCCCCCAGACTATTTGCAGCCTTTCTGTCAAGTGTATCTGGCCCTCTACCGTCTCAGTGCTTCCTACGTTTCTCCCAGGACTTGGGGGAGTGAAGGTGGGTAGAGGAGATTCTTTAAAGGCCTTCTGACTTGCAGAGCCCAGGAGAATCCTGGGTAAGGCCCTGGGCTTCTTGAATGCTGTGTCTGGCAGCCTCTCTCTGCCCTTGTTCCCAAGCTCCCTTTTGCCTTCCTCAGGTTTGATAGTTGGGAGGTGTGATTATCCAGAGGAAATGAAATATTTTTGTATCAAATTATATTACAATAAATATTGCCAAATGCTGTCCTTTAGCGTTGTTCCACATTTAAGTGTTTAGTTTAAGCAGTTGACAAGTGGCTGATGAAATAAGCATGCCCATCCTCTCTGGGCCACCTGTGCTCCCTCCCTCCACCCAGTACTCTGGTGTGTGCCCAAAGGTGGGCACCACCAGGAACAACAAAAGAGCTGACCTAAACACGGCAGCCAGTCCAGAACGTCTGTTCCCAGTCCTGCCGGGGGAGCCTTTCAGGGATCTGGGAGCTTGACGTTGTGATCTTCATCCGTCTCTATCCCAACTTCCTCCTGTGGGGCAGCGAGACAAGAGAATGAGACCGCCTTGGATCAAAGTCCCAGGGGAGCAAGGGAGGGGGAGCAAGGGAGGGCGAGCACCACTTACAAAGAACTGCTTCTTGCTCTTGGGGTATCCTTCAAGGATGGCATCAGACAGCTCTGTTGCCTGAGAAGAAATAAGACCACCCCGTTTCAGATGCCAGTACTGGGCATGCCTGACGGGCCCCTGAAACGAGGCAGCTGTGTCCCTGGGGGCTGCTATCGTCCAGGGCGTTCCTAGAGCTCCCCTACACTTACCATCCTCTTGCGCTGCCTCCACTCCTTGTGGTACTTCTGCCTCTCCTTGTACACCTAGACGGGGAAACAGGTTCCTTTGAGCCCACAGCAGCTGCTGGGGTCAACCCTCTTCCTCACTTCGAACCTGCAGAGGCAGCCCTCCCTGCTCCGCCTCCCTCCCAGCCCACCTGCTCTTTCTCTTCCGGAGTCACGTGGTTGGTGGCCGCTTTGATGTTCTTCAGTCTTTCTCTGTAGCCAGCACATTCCTTCTTTAGCTCCTCAATCTCTTTCTGCATCTCCGGTGTGGTCAGGGCACTAGTTAACTCCTTCAGCTCTAAAACCACACCTCCCTGAAGTCAATGGCTACCCTGAGGTAGGAGACGAGGCCTCCACCTTGCTCTGGGCTCTCTCCATACGGGGTTCAGAATGGGTCCTATATTCTGGAAAGCCTCAAGAAAGACTAATGTTTACCAAATTACCAGTTTATTCCAGTTTTCTTTCCTCCTAAATCTACAAACAGTTGGGGAGTGTAAGTTCGAGTAGACTATTAGCTGTAGTCAATTAAATAGGCAGAATAAAGGGGAGTGTGGGAACCGTGTATTGGTATCACAGTAGGGAACATAAATGTCCCTTGCCCATTTGTCTTCAAAAGCCATTAGTTGTGACACATTAAGTTGAATGTGACACCTGTGTTGTTGTTATTTAGTGGCTAAGTCGTGTCTGACTCTTGCGACCCTCGACTGCAGACTGGTCCTCTGTCCATGGGATTCTCCAGGCAAGAATACTGGAGTGGGTTGCCATTTCCTTCTCCAGGGGATCTTCCTGACCCAGGGATTGAACCCCTGTTTCCTGCATTGAATGGTGGATTCTTTTACCACTGAGCCACCAGGGAAGCCCATAATGCCTGTGGCAGCCTAGCAAAGGGATCTCTGCTGCGAGATGTCACTGCACTCAATAAATCCTGCACTTAGTAATCCCTGACCTTGGGACCAACCCTGACAGTAGGGGCACCTTCCAGGGGCTGCCAGTCCTACCAGCCTCCATGTGGCGGCAGCTCTGCTGCAAGCTCTGCACCTTAGCCGTGAGAGCCAAGATTTTGGCATCCAGGCCTTGGAGGTCAGCATCACTGACCACGTCAAACTGGTCCTGCCAGAGACAAAAGGAAAAACAGAAGCAGGCTGATGGGAGGCACAAGAGGGGACCCACATCTGGGAAGGCAATGTTCATATACACTTGAAAATCTGGGGCTCCCCAACCCTCCAGAGGGCCCAGGAAGGTAGTGGGAGGGTACTTCTGAACAGTCGTTCAGTCTGGAACCTGTTTCCTCAAAAAGCTACAAGAAAGAACAAGTTGAAACCTGCTATTCGTCCTCAGGGGCTTTGAGGTGTGGGATCCTGACCAATAGAACAGAAATAATCTTGCAGTTTACTAGCAAAACTACTCACTGGGCTGAAGGAGTAAAGAAACATTCTTTTAAAGGGGCTGATACCTAATTACAGGTTTCCACAGTAGTAAGAATCAAGACAGGTGAAGAGGCATGGTGGAAGGTATTCAGATAAGGACATCAGTGAGTCTGAGGCGCCCCTTCCATGTGAGCAGCTGCTAGAAAAGGCCTGTGCTGGGGCTCAGCGGCATCCTGTCAGTTGGTGATGGGAAGCAGGATAGAAAGAACTGGAATGCCACCCTGAGCAGTTTGGACTCTACAATCAAGTGCAGTAAACCATTAAGGCAGAAGGCAGCACTACAACCTGCAGGCCAAATCCTGCCAGATGCATGTTTTTAAAAACACAAAATTTATGGAAACATAGCCATACCCATTCATCTACATACTGTGTGTGGCTGGTTTTGCCCTACAATGGTAGACTTGAATGCCACTGACAGCTGTGCAGCTGCAACAAAAGACCACCAGGTCTGCAAAGCATAAAAATATTAACTGGCCCTTTACAGGAAAAAAAACCGGCCAACTTCTTTATGGAATCTTCAGTACAGCAGTAATATAATGAAACCTACTTTAGGGAAATTAGCCTTGACAGTGGATGTTAAATCTTGTAGGAGTACTGAGTAAAGGAAGATGGATGACAAATGGGGTCTGCTTTAGAAGAGCTTCAGTTTTGTAATGGAGGCAAGTGAAAGACAATTAAAATAGAGGATGCCTCAAAGAGGTGAGTGCCTGAGGAAGGCAGTTAGTTCAGAGCAGTAAGGAAGGTTTCCAGAGGTGATGCCTGAGTGAAATCCTAATGGATGAGTAAGAGTTAGCTAGGCAGAGGAAGAAGGGACTCCAAAACCCGGGCAGAGGAAGGACAACAAGCAAAGGCCACAGAAGTTAAATACATCTAAATGGGCTAGTATTGATGGATGGAGAAATAACCAGGACAGGAGAGGCTGGAGCCAACTCTCTGAGTGCCTTTTATCTGTTCTAAGGAGCACTGGAATTTTTGGTAGGGAAATGGCATAACTAGAGTTGCACGTACATAGATTATTCTGGCTGCAATGTTTAAGATATGTGTAAGGAGCCCAGGCGATCAGGAGGATACTGCAATAGACGAGGAACACCTGAAGCACAGCAGTGGTGGCAGCTGGAAAGGAGAGGATGGAGTCAAGAAAGGAGAAACACCTAGGCTTGACGGCTGACTAGGCGTGTAAAATAAGGAAGAATAATTTCCCAGGGAATTCCCTGGTGGTCCAGTGGTTAGGACTCAGTGCTTTCACTGCTGAGGGCCCGGGTTCGATCCCTGGTTGGGAAATGAAGATCCCACAAGCTGTGTGGTGAGGCCAACCAAAAACAAAAAGAATGACTCCCTACTCTCTGGCCTGGGTGAAGAATGATTCCGTTAGGGAGAAGAACACAAAAGGAGCCGGTTTAGGGGCGAAATGAAGCATTCTACTTTGGCAATATTGATTCTGATGGGTCTGAAGGGGGTCTGGGCCGCAAACAGAAGGAAAACTATTTGGCAGACTGGTTCTCATTCTAGATGACTGGGAATAAGAACTTCCACGCGTAAATGGACCTCGACAGCAACAATTCAGGATTTTCTGTCATCGATCATATTTCAAGTCTGGAAATCTAGTGAAGTCTGGACGACAGCAAAGGGAGTCCACACTTTGTCCTGAAGGTTGGCTGGGGCCCTTTAAATGACCTAAGACGGGTGAATTTCACTGGATGCTTCAATTCTCCCAAATAGAGTTCATACTAGGGGCTGACTGACCTAATGCCGGGCTCTCATACATCTGTTTTCCTCACCTGGTCCGCAAAGTATATCTTCTGCTTGCCATACATCTTCTCTTTGATTTTGCCTTGTTGCGCCAGCTGCTCCAGCGCCTTCACCACCGCCTGACAGAGGCGAGAGGACGGAGCAATCAGGAGAGGGACTTTGGGAGCCGGAAGGATGTCACCGATGATGGGGGAAGCGCCAGACAAGCCTTAGGAAGCCCTGGGCTAAAATGGCAACCTGGAGGTGCAGGACCCTGGGGGTCCCAGGGGAGGTCCCGGGGTCCCAAGAGAGGGTTCTCACCGTCTTGCCCAGCCCATGTTCCCGCTGCAGGTTCCCGAACACGTCCTGGGCACTGTAGGGCCGGTTCTGCTCCTGTAGGTACTTCAGCAGGATCCCGGAGGCTACGGATAGAGACAAGGCTGGAAGGGGGGTCCTTCAACCGACCCCAACCCACCCTCCTCCCGGTCTCCCAGCTCCCACGGCTGTTACCTCCCGCGGCAGCTTCTGACCGGCCTTTACTCATGGCTTTTCCCGCCACCAAACTCCGAAAACCGGACGTTGTAGTTGCTCGGGGTAACGGCTCCTTCCGGCAAAGGGCAGGGCGGGCCTCAAGTGTGATTGGCTGGGGGCAGCCTTCGCGAGGAGCGGAGCGGATCGGCCCTTCCCGGGCACCGTACTTCAGCTCGGCCTGCTCTAGGGAGTCCGGCTCCCGCCCCAGCGGCCTGCGTCTCTGCTGGAGAGGTGGGATGTACGCTTCGAACCTCTCTCTTCCTCCCTTCGGAACCAGGGCTGTAGGGAATCACGCCTTGGAGTCTCGGGACCCAGCTCCAGCGGCCGCTGAGCACTCGTGACCTTGAGCTGGACTGAATATTTGAGTGGAAAGGAATCTCGGCATCAGCTCCCGCTGGGCAAGTGACTTGCTCAAGGTCACAGTTACCCAAAGGCGTGTCCCGTCCCACGGCCCAAGCCTTTCTCTCGGTTTTTATCTTTTGTAAAACGGGAACAAGAGGTGCTTGCGGGGGGTGGGGGGTTGTGAAGACTTAATAGAACGACGCGTAGACGCCCTGCAAGGAATAACGCTGCGTTTGTTTGCCCGTTACCGAGCTTCTCACGCAGGGGGCGCTCAGCACACGCTGTGGTTGAAGGTATGGTTGGGAGGGGGCTGATCGTAAGCCACAAAGCTTGTAGAAGTTTCTTTTTGGCAGAGACAGTCTTAGGGCAACACCTGACAGGTGCTTTCCATTCCTGCCCACAGTGGCGAGTGGGACAAAGCCTTAAAATAAGTTATTTCTAGTTTCTGAGGTCAGCTGAAGGCCAAAGAACAGCTGTTCCTGCAGCTCAAAGAATCCAGTGGGGCATGGTGCTACTTTTAAAAGCCTCTATTACCTCAAATCTCATTAGCCTTTTAAACCTGTATTCCTCTTCACACGTTTAGCGGACAATATTAAGAATTAGAAATGATGGAACTGCAGGTTAGATGCCCGCCAGGAGTGCCGGTTATGCTGTCTGGGCTCTCCGGTTAGCTTCCTACCATGGTGATTTTTCTGGCCGTCACAGAACAAAAAACCGAGGATGAGCAAGTGGGTCCTTCACACACTGGGCTTTCTTTGAGGCTGTCACCTCCTCTAATAACATCTCAGATTAGCAAGACCTTTCAAGGCTAAGACACCATTCAATGTTAAGTCTCTTAAAGGTTGTTCTCATACAAGATTTATTCCCCAGCACCCCTCCCACCCTCATCCCCATCCGGATTCACAGTGGAGGACTAAGGAGATTCAGAGCAGGATCCGCAGGTACAAAACACACCTTCCAAAGATTTTGCTCTCCTTCCTTTTCTCCCTCCTGCCAACTCCCAAGGCCTGAAGCTACACACACTCATGCAAACGCCAAAATCCCACTCCTTTCCCACACCTCCTGTTTTCTTCCACATCAGAGCTCACCTGTAAGACATCTGGGCTCTGAGAAGAGAGGTGTCCAAAGTCTGAGAACCCTAAAGCGAGGGAGAGGCTGTTACTCTCAACTTCACACAAAGGGAAGTGACTGAATCAGACACCAAGCTCTTCTCTCCTCTCACCGTTGACTATTTTTACTCCCTGGCCTCTACCTTGTCCATCAACCAAGAGCAAACACGTTAGCACACTCCCACCTGCAGCACGTGAAAACTGGCTCTGTCCAACATCCATCACCCAGGTGCGGGGTGTTGGAGGGAGTGGTCCCTGAGGATCAGCAAAGGGGTAATTTATGTGGAGGGACAGATGATTAGGAGAATTTGGCTTGAGCTCTGATTGGGGAGGCATGGGTTTAGAACTAGTGATCATTTTGTTTTTGTCTCACATGATTTTTACTAGGGGCAGTAGAATATAGATACCCCATACAGGGGTTTCTGCTGATTACAGACACATTCTCGCTAACTGGGCTCATCTTAAAAGAGGCCCTGCCAAACTGGGCAGTTGAAAACAAAATTATTAAAGGAGCTGAACAGAGGGTAAGAAGAGCTGGTGCAAGAAGAGCTGGTGGCTCCTGGGATGAATGCCACTGAGCCGTCTGTAAAGTGCTACTCTGACATTGCCTGTGTGGGATTACTGCTTCTCCAAAGGAGGAGCAGAGGAAGGAACGGGAACACGGAAATGGTATGGAATGGTATGGTATTGCTATGCTCGTTGCTCAGGCTGATGGGTAAATGGAGCCAGGGGTTAGCAGCACCAAAAATAACCAGGCAGCTCCAAAACAGTGAGTGAGTCTGGGAGCTACAGAGGCGTTCACCCTCCCAACCCACTGACCCCACAGCCCAAAGTAATGTGGAAGAGGCCCACCCACACCTCATGTTCACATTCTAAAACTTCACAAGCAAGATTCTGGAGCACTAGGGGCTAGGCCTCAAGAAATGAGGATGGGCTGAGGCAAGGGGAACAGGCCTGCTCTGCAGAACCAAAGGACAAGTTTGCTTAGAAAAAGGCAAATCAACCATGGCTTAGCAAAAGAGGACAGTAAAACTCTTCCAGCTGCCTGACTCGGAGCTCTAGGGAGATGATAAACGGAGGAAGGAAGGGAAGGGATCTATTCACTGAGGGCCTCTGACCACCCAGACCTAGAAGCACACAGCAGCATCCCCTCAAAAGGGAACCAATACCCCTGACTACTTTGTTCCCCAAAAGTACCACCATCCTGATGGAGAGAAGTGTCCCTCAGGGGAGCACACTCTCACTTCGGTGACTTGAGCTCAGATATCAGCATCTAGCTGATAGCAAGGGAGTGAGTATCCTCTCTGAGTAGGCCTCTGAGCATCAGCCAGGCCACCGTGCATACTATATATAATTCAGAGGGTTGGACCTGGGTTCTTCCCTTGCCCCTTCACCTTAAGTGGAATGGGGAGAAGAAAACTTAAACCACAGTGACCCCCCCCAAAGGAAGTCTCTCCTCAGTGGCTCCTGGAACTGGCAGGGTCCAGCTGATTCAGCTCTGACTGGTCCAGAAGTTCAAAGTCATCCCCCTCAGCATCAGTGTCCAGGTCTGAACTGGGTGCCCTGAGGACACCTCTGGTGGCTCTCCGGGGAGGTAGGCCAGAAGGGCCTGGCTGGGAGGCCCCTGACAGGGCCAGTTGGATCATGCCCTGCGAAACCAGGCTAGCAAGGTTGCTGGTGAGATTGGATCCTGCAGGCAGGGCACCAAGCAAAAGCTCCGGCAGTGCGGCCTCTTCCCGGCTGGCAGGGGGGCCCTGAGACTCCCCAGCCCCCGGCGGGGACCGGTACATCAAGCTGGGCATCCCAATGCTGGTATCGTCCTCGTCATCCAGGCCCGTAGGATCCACGTTAATGGAAGGGAAGTCTGGAAGGTCTCTGGCGAAGGATTCCTCTGGATCACTGTGACCATCTAGGTCTGGGAGAACAGAGGAGTGTCTGAGACATGGCAACCGCCTGGCCTTCCTGTGCCCCAGCCCCACCACGTCAGCCCCAAATAACCAGATGTTTCCACCCTGGATTTCTGGCACTGGTCAGCCTTCCCCCTCCACTTATAGACTGCTGTTACCTTTACTGGCCAAAGAACTTCCCCTTTCTCTGCCATGTCCCCCATGAGCTTTGATCCTGAGGCCACTAAGCGACTGAGGACTTCCAGGGGAGCAGCAGTGCCATCTGGCTGGAGCCATGCCCCTAAAGCTGCTCCACCACCTAATCCACAGCTCGGAAAACAGGTGAGGCGGGGGTAGTGTCCCTGCTGCCTGCAAAGCTGAGTGGCAACAGTCAGAGCCAGTATCAATTTGGGTCCAAGGTTCCTCTCACCTTCAGAGCCTTCTGTTAGAGGTGTTTGGCCCCGTGAAAGGTTGAATGTACCGTTGTCTGTACAGGAGACCTCAGCATCCGAGTGCTCGGAGTCTGTGATGGCCAGTTCCCTGGCAACAGTGGAATCATCCAGCTGAGGTAAAGACAAGACCAACAAGCATGAAGAAGCGGTGCCATTAGAAAACAGATGCAGTCTGCCACTTACAGCTTCACCAGTGAGCTGGCCCCAAAGGCTACCCCTAAGGCTAACAGTGTAACCAGGCATGGATGGCGACTTCAGTCAGAATCCTGACCCCTTTCAGGTTGCTCCCCCAGGGAAAACACTCTTTTTCATCAATCTTGAGCCCAGGAAGGAAAGCAGCCTTGATAGTCAACCAGCCACTTATACTCTGATGCAAATAACTGACCCAGAGAATACTTTTCACAGGTGGCCAGGAGGAAATGCACAGGTTACCGCTTGACCTAAGGCAAGCTGGGCTGTTTAAAGAGAGATCAGGCCAGTTGCAGAAGTTCTGCCCTGATGGCAGGGGTTAAAAGGAGACATGGAAGAGGGTGTGCTGGTCACCAAACTCAAACAAAGATCTACATACAAAGTCCCAATATAATACTAGCTTCTCTCCTCACTGCTCTTGGGGGCAAGGAAGGTCCTTGGAGAGCCCACAGTGACCCTGGAAACCTGTTTACTGTCTAAACAGGAGTACCAGATGGTAAAAAAGGAGCTAAAAAAACTGGCCAGTGAGGCAGCTCCCCACACCCCAGATACCTGAGGACAGAAGGCAGCAAGCTCCTCCTCGCTGTCACTGTGGTTGTCCGCAGCACGCTCTGGGTGGAGAGCTCTGCGCCGCACTGTGTGGGAAGAGCAGAAGCCATGAACACCTTCCCTTGAGGGCAAACTCCCGCCCTCTTCGAATTTCAAAGGCATTAAAGTCAGAATACCAGAGAATGAACCCCTTAAACCTACATAACGATGTCTGAGGAAGGAACTGCCTAAGTAGCAAGGTAAGCTAATAACATAACACAGGAAAGAAACCCTTTCTGTTCTGGTCAGATCAACTACCAGTCTTGTCAACAAGCCTCAAGCTCAGCTAAGAACAGATCAGATATCAGTGTGAAAGTGGATACTATCACAGAGAAGGCAAAGGGAGACACCCCACTGGGCTGAACCAGGCTTCTGAGGAGTGGTACTGTTCAACTGGCTGCATCAGGCGGAGCCAGGCCTTGGCACCCATGTGCAGGGCTCTTAGAAGGCCAGGGCTTAATGAAGACCCAAGCCGACCACACCACAGAAGAGAGGGAAAAGCTCGCTCGACTGTCGTTTGTGGGTTGGAGGATCTCAGGCTAGTATACACCCGGCTTCAGAAGCCAGTTTTCAATCACTTTGGGAAGGCAGCTTTCAGGAGTGAACAGAGGCCCACCTGAGGAGTTTAAAAGACCTACTCTGCCATTTACTAACCGTGAGCTTCAGTTTCCTCAACCAGAAAAGGAAAATATCACCCTCTTTTTAAGGGTGTTGTACAGACAATGTATGCAGAGCAGCCAGCTCAGTGCTTGGGCACATGGGACGTGCTTCATAAAAAGCAGCTAACACTGGGACTATCTTCACTGTCTTTTATATGACTTGGGAGAACTTGTCTCATATTTGTCTAAAATGGGAGTGTCTAGAATTCCAAAGGGAAAAATTGGTAAGCCTGCAGAGTTCCCTAGAGTAGATCATCACTTTTACCTACCACCCCGCTACGCACCAACCACATCCCACTTCTCCATGTTCAAGGACCTATGACGCCAAACCTCTGGGCTTCTCCTCCCCAAACTGCCCAAATGGACGGAAGGTTCCCCTGGACACTTACATTGTCTCTCTCTCTGCTTGGACATCATGTAGCCACGAACGCTGAAGTCCAGCCGCTGCAGTGCGGGCTTCAGCCGTACATACACTCGGTCCCACAGTCGGTGGTACACAGCGAGGGGCCACATCATGACAGTGACAACTGAGAGGAGTGAGAAAGAGTGGTGAGATGGAGAAAGGGCTGCATACACAGTCCTCACTGTCCCTCTGCCGTGTGTCCTTAGGGCTGGGACACTTAGTGTGGGACGGTCCTGCTTAATTCTGCAGGTCATCTTCACGAGGTGAAGATTTTTGGGGTCAGAGACTTCTGTAGCCCTGACAGGGCTGTGCACGGTGGGCTGTGCTGCTGACACATCAAGGGCAGAACCAGTGCTGTCACCTGCATATGGGTGTCGCTGAGTCATAAACACGACCAGATGGTAACAATGCCTCGGCAGCTACACAACACATCATTCGAGCTTCTGCTATATAATCACCAGGGTCATTATTGCTCAGTTCTTCCAGCCTCAAGTAGACAGAGTTCATGCCAATATGAAGTAACTAAATTTACAAAACTGCTCTGGAGGGGTGGGGTGGGGGGAAGTGCTCCAGGTAAACAGAACCTAGTAACCTACAGAGTAAACAGAATCTAGAACAGAATCCTAAGAGTTATGTCCTACTGTTACACAATACACTGACTCTAAAAATTCCCTCCTGAAATAGGAACAGACAGTCCTTTCTTTATAGCTGGTTAGTGGACCCTTGTCAGTTTCTAAAATTCGGTAAGAAAAGGACTTTATATGTGGGAGCTTGACAGGTAAGAAGAAAGGTATTTTCATGACTCTAAACAGGACATGAAAATAAAAAAGGTCATTTCCTGGAGAACAAAAATATAAAAGTCCTCTCTCTAGACAAAGTTAGCTATGGCTAGAGAAGCTATGAGTAGGTTAAGCTTGTGGGGGAGGTATATATCGTACTTACGAATTAAGTAGGAGAGCAGGAGCCCAGGGATGTAGCGGCCCAAGACAGCCAAAAAGGTCAGTATCCCACAGCTCAGCAAGCAGAACTAGGGGTGTCAGGAAACAATATTAAGTTTCTGCTATATGGCAGGGGATGGGGTGGGGATGGGGAGCAGGTAAGATGGAATGTGACTGAAATGATTTTTTATGACCTCTGAATAAAGCATGGACATGTCAGAATGACATGTACCTAGCCACTGCTGCTGCTGATGATTCTGCTGGGGAGGAAAGGGAGCATGTCCACTTCTATTCAAACTCTTCTCACATGGCTAACCCCACAGGGCTGCACCTTTCATGCTGGGAAATGGTTTGAATAGGACTGAGCCAAAAATTCTCTCTGAAAACAAGTGCTGGTGGTGGGCTTTTTTAAGGCAAAGTAAAATAAAATGAAAAACTCAACCACTTACCACATGTTTAATATGACACAGAATGCACACAAGCAAGCTTTCTTTCCCATCTTGGGGCAGGAAGATGGCCTAATCTAAGTGGCAAGCACCTGAAGGAGTCATCGAGTTCTTGCCTTAGTCCTAGTGGCTGGTCAGAAGCCCCTTCCTATGACTTCCCTTGTCTCTACCAGCACCATGGTCTTTTCTTTCTTGAATGAGGATAGGTAGTAAAAGGGCTGTTTCAGTTTAGCATGAACTGAACTGAGAAGCCAGAAATGAGAGTGAAAAAGGGAAGAGTCTTACCTTGCCTGGGTTTTGCTTTTTGAAAAGCAAAAGATTCCTTATGAAAATGGTCCCACTAACCCAGACTTCAGCTACGTGGTGGCAGAGCTCGGGCACGCTGAGTAACCGAGGGTGCACAAAACCCCAGCTACGGGAAAGAGAAGGGGGAGCTGTGAAAGGAGGGTGCTGAGGGTTCCCCCCCCATCTCACTTTGAAGGCAGCTGATGGTTCCGGGTTTAAATAGGGGCTTGGGGAGTGGCTAGCCCGAGGTGCTCTAGAGGTGAAGCACGACTTTCTTCTTGGCTCTCCAGGTTGAAACTTGAATTTAAGGACTAGGAGGGCAAACTTGTTCTGACAACTCCACCCTATGAGCCAGCAGCCCAATCCACGTGTGTAAACCTGCCACCAGCTCCTAGGCCCTTTGTGCTTAAAAGCATCTTTCCTGTGCTCAGACTATTGCAATTCACTGAGATTGCAATCCAGGAGAAAACACAAAGCACAGTCTGACAGCACTGTGGCGGGTGGGGTGGAGGTGATGGATGTGCCCCCTAGAGAGAAAACAAAACAAAACCAAAATAAACCCAGCAAAGACAATCCAACATATGACATGAATGAACTGAAAAATGAAAGCAGGAGCTGTAAGCCACAAGAGGAATCTTTGGCTTGCTGATGCCAGAAACGAATGTGTTTTCTGACCAGGAACTTTAAACAGCCAAAGGTAACAGAAACACTAAATGACCTGGTTTTTATAAAAGCCAGGAGACAAATGAGGTAAGTTGCCTCTAAGTT
This sequence comes from Bos indicus x Bos taurus, assembly GCF_003369695.1. Lineage (NCBI taxonomy): Eukaryota > Metazoa > Chordata > Mammalia > Artiodactyla > Bovidae > Bos > Bos indicus x Bos taurus. Next base: position 43,770,130 of record NC_040094.1, read on the forward strand.
TTCACACGGGCTGAATAATTCCTTGGTACGTCAGCACGCTAATGTTGCTTTCTCAGAAATGTCTCTTACAAGTATCACAGGACGCTCAGCATCTCAACCTACTGCTGCCTGAACTTTAGGATTTGTTAAAATGATTATTTGCAACAGACTAGGTTCTCAGCTTCTAATCTGTATCCAGAACATGGAGTTAACAACCTGTAACCAGAATATTACAACAAGAGAATCAATCAGAGCAACAAAAAGGGATTTAATTAGCATTCCATACCTCTCATTGTCTAACACGCCGGGTCTTGGCACTACAATATTAAAACAAACACCAGCATTAGTTGGTAGGGAAAACAAAACATGAAAATGTTAGGCTGTTGGTCTGATAGCTCAAGTTTTAATAGGTGGGGGAAAGGAAAACAGTAACAGCCAATAAAAAGGAGACACCATGTTATACTGCCAGTTAGGGAGCTACAGACAAGGGAATGATAGCTAATGCCTGCTCATTTCTCTGGTAGGATGGGGTGGGAATTCAAATGGAGCATTAGGGCCCCTTCTAATTACTACAGCTGAGAGCCAAGGTGCACACAAAGAAGTTCATCCCACCCACCCCTCAAGTGTGTCTGGGTTGCTCATATGCATCAATGTGTGCCAGGTCATGAGGGCATGTTATGACTACTTTAACTCTGGAAATCTGCTATTCAAAAGAGACCTATTAACTACAATCAATGATGAAAAGTCTTCTGACATTCACTAGCCATAGGACAGGTGGGTGAACTACATGATTCCTTGAAGTCTCTGCAAAATAGGATGGGAATGTATTTAAAAACTGTACACTCTAGTTTGAATATTCTGCCAGCACTTCAAAAATAACATGTCCAACCTACATCAATTTTCCTCACTCTCAGTCTCCACCCAAACCAACTGCCCAGCCTGCCGCTGCCTACCTCTGCTAACTGTAATGCCACTCTTACTCCTCTCCTCGCTCTGAAATCCCAAAGCTGCTGTTATTCCTTACTCCCCTAACCTCCTATTTATCAGTCTTTTTAAACAATTTAAAAGAAATTCCTGAGAGGCAAACTGATACTGCCTTGGTATTGATGCAGTATCCAGTGAGGAAAATTATTTAACAACTTGATGACTATTTATTCCTCACACCAATTATGAAGGAAAGGATATCTCAGGTGGTGGATACAGATTTCCTGAGCTTAACAACAATGGGAAGGACAGAACTCAGCTCTAAGGCACTGTGGGTGGGGCGCTAGCCCTTCAAGTGTCTCCTAAAGCAAATAATTCAGACTTCAAAAGCTATTCCCAGCTTCACATACTCCTCCAGAAACTCCTAAAACTACAGGTAAAAATGATAGACAATTTCCGGTTCAGAATGTTCTAAGTCCTACCAAACTCACCTTTTATTTCAGGCCAGATTTTGTTCTTCCATTGATCTATACACACAATAATCATTGAGCTGAATGCAAGTAAAAACACAAGACGAAGGGATGTCAGGGCAAAGAACCTAAAGGGAAGGAGAAAGAGAAGATCGTTATCCACTTAAGCTAATTTTATAAAAGACCCTATGTGCACTACTGGTTCTGTGGTAAACAGACTTAAGTGCTAGCTATACACCTTGGGAAAAACCACTTAAACTCAACGGACTTTAGCTATTTTACCTATGGTGTAGACATAAGCATTTGCTTCTGCAAAGCCAAATGACTAAATCAAATAAACTTAGAGCCCCTTTCAACTTTCAAGTCTGTGATTCTATTAATTTCAAGAAGAAATTCATCTTTTTTGTTGTCTGTTTTGGGGTTTCTCGGCCACACTGCATGGCTTATGGGATCTGAGTTCCCCAACCAGTGACCAAACCTGGGCCCTCAGCAGTGAAAGCTCAGAGTCCTAACCACTGGATGGCCAGGGAATCCCCAAAATTCATTCTCGAACTGAACAAGTTGTTATGATGAAAGCAAACGTCTTTCTATAAAATTAGACCCTGGTTCAGGGCAATAAACTGACAGAGGTGCATTAAAGAACAGCTAACTCAATCAGACATCCTTTTTCAGATAAAGGAACAAAGGCTCAAAAAAGTGAACCAACTTGGTCAAGGACACACAAAAAGTGAGCACTGAAGCTCCATCTAAAAACCACTTCTTCAGAACTGACATCAACCCTTCTCAAACTTCCCAGAAAACCTGACTCATTTAATGAGGAGAACATTACTGATACCAAAGCCAGACAAAACACTACAAGAAAACTACAGTCCAATACATGTTATGAATATTGAGGCAAAAATCCTCAATAAAATATTATCAACATGAATTCAGCAGCATATTAAAAGGATTATATACCATGACTAATTCCAGGGACTTATCCCAGGAATACAAGGGTGGTTCAAGATACAAAAATCAACAACTGTAATGTATCGAATTAACAGAATGAAGGAAAAGCTAATTATTATTTGAAGGAATAAATATGGGTGCATAAAAAGATGTTTACAAAAAAATTGGGGAAATCAGAACACTGACAGTAGGTCTGAAAATATTAAGGAATTACTGTTAATTTGGGGGGATATGATGATATTATGGAAGTTCTGTTTTTAAAGAGTCCCTATCTTTTAGAGATACATACTAAGATATTTATGAATGAAATGACGTATTTGGGATTTGTGTCAAAACAATAGCCTGCCAAGGGGCAAAGGATGTGAAAGAAGAGGAAACAAGACTGACTGTGAGTTCTTCACTGCTGAAGCTGGGTGATGAGTACATGAAATTCCTTATGCTCTCCTCTCTACTTCTGTATATATTTAAAATCTTTCACAATAAAATTTTTTTTCAAAAAAAAAGACTGGTTCTTATGAATCTTTCTATGATCCAACTCAAAAGCCTCCAGGGCAGTGCCCTGCAGAGTGTCTGTAGTCCAGTGATTTTACCAGACTGTCAGGAAGTAAGTACAGAAACTGAAAGCAAGAATTTAGTAATTTTTATAGCAATTTGACCAAGTAATTTCGAACATAAGGATATATTTGGGTTTGTATTTTGTGTGCCTTTTTAACTTATCTAGTAACTTATTTATATTGTATTTTACAAAAATTTGATCAGATGTAGACCGGGGGAAAAAGACAACACTAGTCCTTCACTGAAGATGGTTTGAGAGACAACTGTTCTAAGATCTTTGTTGTTGCTGTTTAGTTGCTACGTTGTGTCCGACTCTTTGCAAATCCATGGACTGTAACCCACCAGGCTACTCTGTCCATGGGATTTCCCAGTCAAGAACTGGAGTGGGTTGCCATTTCCTTCTCCAGGGATCTTCCCAACCCAGGAATCGAACCTGCGTCTCCTGCACTGACAGGCAGATTCTTTAACACTGAGCCACCAAGGAATTAAGGGAGGCCAAATGCATCACCAGAGAAGCAGTTCAGCAGGGCAGTGAGGTATGGCTTTTAAAGCTAGATTGACTTGAGTCTTTCTCTGAACAGGCACTCTTAGTTGTATGACTCTGAGTAAATTAGCTTAAACCTCCTTAAGCCTCAGTTTCCTCATCTATATGTGATATTAACAATAACAAATCATGCAGGATTGTTTGGAGGTATAAGAAACAACATACTTAAGTCACTTATAAAAGTATTATAGTTGGCTTCCTTGGTGCTCAGTGGTAAAGAATCTGCCTGCCAATGCAGAAGACCTAGAGGCAATCTCTGATCCAGGAAGATCCCGCATGCTGTGGAGCAACCAAGCCTGTGCGCCACAACTATTGAGCCTGCGCTCTGGGGCACGGGAGCTGCAGCTACTGAGCCCATATGCCTAAAGCCCGTGCTCCTCAACAAGAAAAAGCCACTAATGAGAAGCCCGAGCACCTCAACTAGAGAGAGCAGCCCCTGCTCACCGAAACTTGAGAAAAGCCTGCACAGCAACAAAGACCCAGCAGAGGCAAATATAAACAAATAAAATTATCTTTAAAAATACCATGGTTGATCTTGCTAAAAAGACAAGAAAATACAAACAAGGCACCTATATATGCCCAATATATGTCCTATTCAATTTTACAAAGGAGCAGTGTTATTAGCTATCATCACAGCAACTGATCAAACGAGAATAAGGATGACCAAGAGATCATTCATGCTTATAAACGATCTCATCTTCTCAATACAACACGTGACCTAATGACCTGACATATTCACAGAATACCATACTAAGAGTATAATCCTTTTTTTTTTTTTTAGAAAAAGCTGTATCTATGAATACATAGATATACATACATACATATGCATGCAGGGACTGTCAGAGGAACTTTAATTTTGGTCTCTAGATGTTTTGCACTGTTTTCAATAAACATGAATCCATGTTATGTATTTTAAACAATACAAAAAATGAGGGATGGAAGAAACCAAGAATTTAAAGAAACCCAGTCACTAATGGCAACCCTATTCCAATATTTCCACCCCATCACTTCAAGGATACTGTAATTATACACGAAATTAAAGAATGAAAGTAGTTTAACAGGAGTAAGCCTCAAGAGCTGCCCCAAGGCCATTAATCTTCTCTCCAAAGCCAGTTCATCACCTCAACAAACAAGGAAGTTTAACAAGGCCAAGGATAAGGGCTGAGAGCATCTTGCTCCCCCGTGCTGCTGCTTCCATGTCCCAGCAGCAGGATGTGGCACGACTCAGTGTTCTCTGAAGTACCTGCGAGGGCTCTCTAGGGAGGCAATCCAGACTATCTGCAACTTCCACTTTCCAGATCACAACTGCTAACGCAAATACAAACTGGGGTAGGGAAAGGATACTAAACTTTTCTAAGAAAGGTCAGTTTTTCAAAGATGACCGCAATAAAAATACAGTTTCTCGAAGAGCTGAACTATAGTCTGTTAGAGCCCCCACCTATGCTTCAACTCAATTCAAACATTTATTAATTGCCTACTATATGCTGAGGCCTTATGGTAAGTAGGCCAGTTACAGAAAAGAGTAACACATGGACCTTATTCTCAAGTGGATTTGTGTCAGTACGTGTTTGTAACATAGCATGATAAGATAACAATAACGATGAGGACATCTAAGCTGGGATTTGCAAAGGTAAGACAACACAGGAAAAGAGTGTGAGAAAGGAGAAGATATTCAGAGAGGGAGAACAGCCAGCTGGCATGACATATTTAGGGAACTACAAGTAGTCTGACAGAACTCAAACATAAAGAACAGAGGGAGAGGATGAGTATGAGGAGAAAGGAAGAAGTCAGACCATGAGGGACCTTTTATGACAAAGGGTACTGAATTTTATCCTGCACATAAAGGAGTATCAGCAAAGAGTTTTACAAATGGTCTATTTGCTGGATCATGAAGGCTAAAACTGCAAGCATCTTCTTGAACCAGATTAATCCTGGTCAGTAATGCAATTTTAGAGCCAGACACAGGATAACCTTTCCTTGAACAAGCCAACGCAGAAACTTAAGAGGAAGAAGAGCTTTTCTGTGAAGTGAGAGTCGCTCAGTCATGTCTTACTCTTTGTGATCCCTCAGACTATACAGTCCATGGAATTCTCCAGGCCAGAATACTGGAGTGGGTAGCTTTTCCCTTCTCCAGGGGATCTTCCCAACCCAGGGACTGAACCCAGGTCTTCCACATTGCAGGTGGATTCTTTACCAGTTGAGTCACGAGGGAAGCCCAAGAACACTGGAGTGGAAATCCCTTCTCCAGCAGATCTTCCTAACCCAGGAATCCAACCAGGGTCTCCTGTGCTGCAGGTGGACTCTTTACTAACTGAGCTGTGAGGGAAGCCCTAGGTAAAATAACAATTCTTGGAAAAATAGTTTCTTCCATATAGATAAAATATTAATTAATGGGAAGTTCACCTCAAACCACTAGAGTTGATCTCTTCAAGGTACCTGCATGCATACATGCTAAGTCACTTGTGTCTGACTCTATGGGACCCTATGGACCCTGCCAGGCTCCTCTGTCCATGGGATTCTCCAGGCAAGAGTACTGGAGTGGGTTGCCATTTCCTCCTCCAAGGGATCTTCCTCACCCAGGAATTGAACCAGCATCTCTTACATCTTCTGCACTAGCAGATAAGCTTACCACTAGCGCCACCTGGGAAGCCCCCTCCAAGGTACCTGAAAGTGAAACTGAAAGTCGCTCAGTGCATCCAACTCTTTGAGACCCCAAGGACTGTATAGTCCATGGAATTCTCCAGGCCAGAATACTAGAGTGGGTAGCCTTTCCCTTCTCTAGGGGATCTTCCCAACCCAGGGATCAAACCCAGGTCTCCCGCATTGTAGGCGGATTCTTTACCAGCTGAGCCACCAGGGAAGCCCAAGAAATACTGGAGTGGGAAGCCTATCCCTTCTCCAGCAGATCTTCTCGACCCAGGAATCAAACCGGGGTCTCCTGCATTGCAGGCAGATTCTTTACCAACTGAACTATCAGGGAAGACAATATCAAATGTTATTAATTCCTTTAGGGGTCTATCAAATATAAAAGAATATGGATAAGTGTGTACACCTTTCCTTCAGCCTCAATACTAAATTCTTAAAAGGAAATATCAGTCTCAGATTGGTGTGTTTGGAATATAGTGAAGTCACATTATACTTTTATTTTATGGAGGTAACTTGGCTGTGACAGAGGATGAGATGGTTGGATGGCATCACTAACTCGATGGACATGAGTTTGAGTAGGCTCTGGGAGTTGGTGATAGGCAGGGAAGCCTGGCGTGCTGAAGTCCATGGGATTGCAAAGAGTCAGACACGACTGAGCGACTGAACTGAACTGCACTGGAGGCCTACCTGTTAAAAAAAATAACCAACTCTGCAACTATGTACAAGGACAAGACATAATTGAAGATAAAGTACTTGTGAGATTGGTGTAAGTAAGGAATGAAGACAAATAAGGGAGGATTCCTCTGGATTAGTTCCGTCTTCCAATGTCTATTTCTGCAAGCCAAAAAATTCACATACAGATATAACAGTGTAAAAGCTGGATAAGACAACATGCAAAACATTTTTCAGCAACTATAATCATCATGAGAACTTTCCAACTTAGCAAAAACAACTACAACTGCAGTCAACTCTGGATATTCACATGTGAATTATTTAATTTGATTATTGCCCACAGCCCATTACTCCTACCAATTGTAGAAGGTTCACAACAGACTTTTCCTTAATGATATTTATTTATTTATTTTATTTCTAATGGCAAGCATGTTTGTAGAAGAAATTTCAGAAAATATACTTCATAATTAAGGAAGAAAATAAAAATAAAATTAATACACTATTACCAGTCTGACAAAAAAAATTTTTTTACCCTAAATCTGGTCAAGCCTCTAGATTCAGCTACCAATTTACAGGAAACACACAGAAGAGCACAGAGGAACGTGTTAAGCCACAGGGATGCAATCAGCAAAATACAATCTGTAGGACACTTTACAGGACAAACTGGTTTCTTGCCTCAAAACAAGGAGGAGGTGGAAAAGAACTGGGGTATAGAAGACACAAAATTGGCCAAGAACTGAACATTTTTAAAGCTAGATACATGGTGATACATAATATTATTCTGCCTCTTATATATATGTTCTCCAATTTTCCAAAGTAAAAAGCTTAAAAAATAAATAACTCATTATCCACACACATATCCCAAAATATCAAGAGAGATTATTCCCTTCAGTTAAAAAAATATTCACATATAAAATACTCCATGGGAAAAAAAAAAAAATACTCCATGGAAGGATACAGGGTACCTGGTTTAAAAACGTTCTCCTTCACTTAAAAATCCATAGATATGTTTTTCTTTATCACCAGAAAAGCACTCACAACTTGAGGATGATTAATTACATCATACACAGATACAATTAGTTTTTAAACCTTTCCCTAATTGAACTGAGATGCTTCCAATGTTTGATGTAATAAAACTCTGTATCACTGAGCATAAATCTGACCTTACTTATGATTACTTTAAATGGAAGTACTAGGTCAAAGGAGAAGGCAATGGCACCCCACTCCAGTACTCTTGCCTGGAAAATCCCATGGACGGAGGAGCCTGGTGGGCTGCCGTCTATGGGGTCACACAGAGTCGGACACGACTGAAGCGACTTAGCAGCAGCAGCAGCAGCAGCAGCACTAGATCAAAAACCATTAACTATTTTAACAGCATTACAGAGATACAGTTTGCATACCATAAAATATACCTTGTAAACAGTCAAATTCAGTGTTTTTTGGTATCTCAGAGTTGCAACTATCATAATTATCTGATTTAGAACATTTTAATCACCCCCAAAAAAACCCCATGCCAGTTAGCAATCACTCCCAATTTCTCCCAAGCCCTTGAAAAGGTAGTAACTTTTTAAGTGTCTTAATACTGTTGCCTAGTTTCCAGAAAGGCTGTCAAATTCATATTCCTATCAACCATACATCAGATTTTCCATATTTTGCCCAGAATTAAATACTATCATTTTTAAAAACCTAATAAGCAGAAATTAGTAATTCACTGCCACTTATATTAGATTTTTTATTATTAATGAGTATAAATGTATATATCCATTGATTTATTATTGTTTGGGTTTTTTTGTCCTTTTATAAATTATCCACCCCCTTTATTAGGGGCTAAAATTCAATTAACTATCAGTCTAAATAAAATACTTATTAGAAAAACAATCTGGTGTCCAGAAAAATCATGAGAAATTTCAAAAAGAAACAATTTTTTGAGGTCAACAAAACCATGGATCCTCATCATTGGTATCGGTAAATTAGAGTCTGCTATAATCATAAACAAAAGAAAGATCACATGTCTATTTCAATCAAAGAAGATACTATTTCTGGGTTTCTTTGTTATTACAGAATAAGCTTCTCTCAGTGGCACTTCAGAACAAAGCAGCCCATCCTATAGGGACAGAAAGCCCATTATTGTACAGCACTTGCGGCTGTCTGGTTAATGAGCCAGTCACTGGTAAATTAGAAAGACAAAAAATTAACATAACCTATATCGTGTAGTGCTGGTTGCTGCCTGTACAAAACCAGAAATGAAACCAGCTAGCTGCAAACGACCCACCTTATGTTAATGGACAGAAAGCACCCAACCTTAAAATCAGAACAGATAAAAACTTTTGGCAAAAAAAAAAGAAATAAAAAAAGAAGCCAAGGCAGCTCTGGGAATCCTCCCTGCTCAGGGAGACAGTGAAGGACTGGGAAGCCTGGCATGCTACAGTTCATGGGGTACCAAACAGTTGGACACGACTTAGCGACTGAGCAACAACAAGGCATCTCTGGGAGTCCTTCCTGCTACCAAATGCAAGAAGAACCCTCCAAAGACCATCATCAGAAACATCTGCTCAATAGATTCCATCTGAAATTTGATATACAGATTTTTTTTTCACAGAATAAATGCCTCTACTTAATAGGCCCTCCTTTCCATTTCCTATCTCTCACTACTATTTTCCCCCCCTCAAATTCTAACCTTTTAAATCAGCGTTACTGTATAACCACTTCTTGGGTCATTTTTTCACTTGGGGGTATTTTTCCTGGGGAGGAGGGCAGGGAGGGAATCACCTTTTTCCCATTGCGAAAACAAGAGATTTCCTAATACCCACTAAAATATAGTATGGTTAACTCAGACTTAGTGACTCTAAAAACAGATCCCAACAGAGATCTTATCAAAGAGAAAAAAAAGTTTGTGGACTGCTCTAAATCAATATTCCTAACCTCCTAGAATCACAGAATGTGAGACTGGAAAGGAGCTCAGCAGTCATCTGCCCCCTGCTCCCAGTCCCCTACCCCTGTGAACCATGTGCTTTTCATAGGAGGCAGTACAAGGGCTTAGAGTTTACACTCCTTTCCAGGGCTCCTTTATCCTTCCCTTATCTCCTAGGAATGAGTCCAACCAAAAAGTTATTAGAACCTGTTTTTTTCTTATCCTGTCAGGATAGATTCTTGCTGACTCAGATATTCTTCCCCCAAATTACTCATTTACAGGTGCTGTTGAGGCTAACGAAAATACAGGCCTGATATTGATAAGGAAGGCCTGATATTTCTGTTGTTATACTAGAGAAAATAACATATAAGTGACAAGGAGCAATACAGGCTAAAGATCACAATCACTGTAATTTTTCTGGAACTGGAAAATAAGAAGGAAAGCCTTGAAATACTATAGGAGCTAGGCATCTCATCTATCCCTATCTTTTATGTTCTTTATTAAAATGTAAAAGGGCACATTCACGGGTACAGGAAAACCTCAACTGAGAAGATAGAACATTGAAAGTTAAGAGCTACCTACCTGAATTCTGATGATTTGTTTGTACTCCTATTCAGTCTTCTAATACCTCGAAATGTATAAAACACCTCAGTTAATGATGTATCATTATTCAAAACAAGTAAAGAAAAATAAAATGCTTCAGATTTGATTTCTCTCTGACCTGCACCGAAGACCCACCTGCATTTCCTATATACCTTTTTAAATGAAATGAGAACAAAGCAATTACTCTTTGACATTCCTAAGCAAAATATCTACACCCATATTCAATTTGATGCTACTGGAATGTAGTCTGACTTTTATTTTGAACCTCAAATCACCTTCCACGGAAGCTCATTTCCTAAAACAAACCACCCTGTGAACTCCAATGTTAAACAACCCTCACTTCTGGATCCTTACCACCATCAGTCAGTCATTTTGTAACCTTCACAGGTATGAGTCCTCTCAATAAATGGTACACCCAGTTCTTTCACTCTCAAGAGTCACACCCTCATCTTGTTACATCTCTCCCCCACCTACTTAGAGCCTGATGGGAATGTAACAAGAGTAAATGCCTACTGGATACACAGCAGGCAAGCTACCAGGAAATGCCAGAGATAAAGACTAATGGGTGTCAATGCATTAAGAGACCCAGGAGAAAGGAGAAAGGGATCTGACATTCTAAACATTGCATATTAGTAAACTTAAGTAAATGCTATTGGGAACCAGCAAATTAAAGGTAACTGTAACATTTAAACACATGTATGAGCAGACTTCCACCCCACATTCTACCCAGAAAATCTCTCAGGCAAGGATCATGTGGAAGGTCCTCTCCTCAAAAATAACAACATATATGCTACTGATCTATGTGCATTAATAAACCCTTGCTTTATCAGAATTCATTTAAATGCTGCCAATGTTTTTATATATCAGTCACACTTTAATACAAACTGATTCATGATCAGCTCTTTTCCTAATAATACAATCCCATTGTAGGCAAAGAAGTTTTGACTTAATGGTCTGGGGCTACGGTCTGGGATGTGGAGGTGAGAGGAAAAGAAGATAAGGTCATTTGGGGAAACGCTCCAGAATGAGGTGCTACAGTTAAAAGTTTCCTAACAGAGAGCCTGGGGGGGAGTAGGTACCTGGGGATCAAGGAAGAAGCACTACCAAAAATAAATGAAGAATCCTGAAGGAAAAGTTTATCAAGTTTGCTCAAGACTCTAGAAGCAACAAATATCAAGAGATTGCTGTGACACCTCTAACCCAAGTCTCCTTCAAACCGGGAGACGATTACTGTAATATATACCTCCGTAGTGTGTCTTCCTGTCAATGAACTTAGAATTATTTGTTTGCTCCAGCTCACTAAAAACGTTCTTTCAAAGGATAACAAATACTTTGGTTTTAAAACCAAGAATTTCAAGAGGAAAGATACTTCTAGCAAAAACAATTATGTTTTGGAAACACACACTTTGTTTCAGGCTTATCCAGAACTGCTTTATTTTTCATTCAGCTGTAGAAACCCCCCCCTACACTTGAGTTCCCTTGGAATCTGATCAGTAATACTTCCCTAGTTACGAATAAATTCAAACTCTGCTTGGCAGATCCTATGAAGACCTAAGTTCACTTCAGGAGATGACAACTCAGGGAAGCAGCAGTTCCATTTTCACACAGCATGACACAGACAGATTCTTTAAGCATATTTTTAGCCCTACTATCCCAGCTCAGAAAAACAAACACTATTAGACACCCTCAATTTCCTTGTATATAAACCGTGGCGAAGGATGCTCCTCTAATTCCTTGAAACACAGAGAAGTCGTCTTAAGTGGCTTTGAAATGAGTGAAATCCCACAATTACTATTTCATAACTGTCTTCAAAAGCTTGTGATTTTCTTTCAAGTTGCAGTTATGGAGGCTCTCACGGACTCTCAGACTTTGCAAACTTCCTGAGTGGGCAAAAGGATGTCTATCTAACATGCTAATTCAGGTCGTTTAAGCCTGTTTCCTTATTACACCTATGGATCCCTTTTCAAGATCTCACGCCTTACTCACCTACCCCAACAATAAGTACTAAGATCTCGAGACTGTTGAGCAGACAAGAGAAGGGAGGTGATGGCCTTAACGGGACACAGCTTCTCTTGGCTAAAATGAGGCGCCTTCGCTCACTGCGAGCGGCTCAAGATGTTACTAGAAGCTCCTGCCAGATGTGCGGGGCGAGGGTGCACGTAAAGCAGGGGAAACAACTGGAAGGCCCTAAGAACTGCGGTGCCAAAACCTCAGGCGGGATAGAGTGGAAGGAGGTGAGACAAAATTAGGCAGGTATAGGTAGGAGCCAGTGCAGCGAAGAAAACAAAGGAGGCGAGAGAGAGAGCCTTAGAGAAACCTGACGAATTCGCGCCTCGGAGGGTTTCCGAGGATCCAGTTCTCTCACCAGAAAGCCGCGTTCAGCCCCAGGCACCACAGGGCGCTCCTGGCTGGCCGCTCCCACACCAGGGCTGCCTGCACTCGGCTCAGCAGAGGCTCGTAAGGCCCCAGCACCTCCACCAGGGCCCGGTGCGCCGCCTCAACCTGCTGGTCCCGCTCCCAGGAGCCTGACATAGGGCGGCGACCCTTGAAAGTCTGACCGGAGGCTGGGCCTGGGGCCTCGGCCACCCCCTCTGCCTCCGCCATCTCCCCCCTGCAGCCACAACATCCGGGGCCACGGCCCGACAGTCACAATAATATCAACTGCGCAGATGCGCGAAACGGCGAGGGAGGCCGCATCCCTCCACAGCGCGCCTGCGCGAACGCTCTTGGTCGCGTACATCCCAGGACGAAGAACACTGCGTCAAAATTACGTCCCCGACGCCCGTCAGGAGCTGCGCACGCGCAGTCTGCAGGGCTGAAGCCGATCGAGTAAGGAAGTGCCCTCGCCAGAACTCAGTTTTCATTGGAACAGAGGAAGTTTGGGGGCGGGGCGAGCTTTGGCGTATGCGCAGTGCGACGGGCTAGCGAGCGGCGGCTTTGCTGGCGGGAGCGGCAGCATTTCTGTGGCGAGAGCGGTAGCTTTGCCGTAGAAAGCGGCTGCAACGCAGCTGCCAGAGGAGAGATGCCGAGGGAGATCATCACCCTACAGTTGGGCCAGTGCGGCAATCAGAGTGAGCGAACTTCCGGCCCCTCCACTAGCCAGGGTTTCTTAGGTTCTACGGGATCTCACTGTGGGATCCTGAACTCCATCTGCCCTTCCCAGAATCGTAGTTCTCCGAAAGGTGGGACATGCCTGACCCAGTATCCAGTTGCTCAACCCCAAGGGGCCCTCCTCTGCCCAGTCGCTGATATAGTGCCCTTTCCTCTGACACGAAAGACTCCCGAAGCTTGACTTCCTATCCCTGGACCCAGGCATTGAGTCCCCCAGCTCCTAGTTGGAACCTGCCCAGACCCAGATATCCTCTTTCTTCCCGCCCCCGTCTCTCCCGTCAGTTGGGTTCGAGTTCTGGAAACAGCTGTGCGCCGAGCATGGTATCAGCCCCGAGGGCATCGTGGAGGAGTTCGCCACCGAGGGCACTGATCGCAAGGACGTCTTTTTCTACCAGGTGCCGCCAGCGACTTAGCCAGGGCCGGTAGTGGCCCAGGGGTTCTGAAGGGAAGGGCAGTGGCTTGGTACTGGGAATCCTACTGGGCAGAGGAGCCAGGGAGGCTGGCTTGAAGAGGGAGGGAGGCAGGAACCAGGGTTGGGAGGGCTGGAGGACTGGGCAGGCCCGAGCTAATTGGGCTTCTCCTAAACTCCCCTTTACAGGCAGACGATGAGCACTACATCCCGAGGGCAGTGCTGCTGGACCTGGAGCCCAGAGTGATCCACTCCATCCTCAACTCCCCCTATGCCAAGCTCTACAACCCAGAGAACATTTACCTGTCGGAGCATGGAGGAGGAGCTGGCAACAATTGGGCCAGCGGATTCTCCCAGGTCATTTGCTGTTCCCTGTTAGAAGAACTCCACTCCTGCATGGGGACTGGCCCTATGACTTCCTAAAGAGAAGATAAACCAGATGGAGACTATATGAGTGGAGAGGGAGATGTGACTGAGGGGGTTCTGAGCGAACTATGTAATAGTCATAAGACACTGCACTCGGCTCATGCCGGATGCCAGGCCATTGTTAATGTTTTACATAAATTAACTTACCCAGACCTTCCAACAATCCTAGAGGTAGGTACTACAGGTCCACAGTCTCTGTAGGTTTCCAGAATCCAGAAAACTCTGAAACTAAAAGAGGATTTATAACTACTCATTTAGCATCAAAACCGAATCTCAATATAGATAAGCTAGTTTATAGTTTCTGTTCAACTTACTTCCACTTCTCATTCCTTTCACTACAGAAATATTAATGTATTTGGTTAGCACCCCTCAGACCCCTGCCCCACTGGTGTTCTACTTAGCTTGTGTAATACACACCATATAGCCCTCCTAGAATCTGAAATATCTGAACTCTGAAACATAATGCCCCAAGAATTTTAGATAAGGGACTATGGACCTGTATTAGTGCCTTCATTGTACAGATTAGGAAACTGAGGTATAGAGAGATGAAGTAGCATGCCCAGAGTCACCCGACTAACTAGACCTAGAGCTAATATAGGCAGTCAGGCAGTCTGGATGTAGAGACCCTGCTCATAACCACCAGGCTGCACTACCTTTCAGTGCAAACAAAAAGGACCACTGTGTTCTGAAAAGGACTTTTAGGTACTATAAGGAGAATGGAGGGTGGCTATTCTGAGGCCAAAGTCCTTGTCCCTTAGTCCTGCCCCACTCTGATGCCCCCCATGTCTGTACAGGGAGAGAAGATTCACGAGGACATTTTTGACATAATAGACCGGGAGGCAGATGGCAGCGACAGCCTAGAGGTGAGCATCTCCGGAATGCCGGTGGGGGGCCAGCAGGGACAGCTCGGCAGCACCCTTTAGAAGCCATCTGTTAGGTGTGGGACCCTCCCTGTGCAACCTTTGCACTGCACAGAAGCCACAGGGCCTTGTTGGAAGTAATGAAGAGTCTACTAATCTGTGTGTGGGGGGTGGGGGGAAGGAAGTGGAGGAGAGGTCCTGGGAAGATAGGAGTCCAAGAAGTTATGAGATGGGTAAAATTGGAAATCCTGCCACTTGAAACCTAGATACTGACCGCCCCTTCCCCATGCAGGGCTTCGTGCTGTGTCACTCCATCGCTGGGGGAACAGGCTCTGGCCTGGGCTCCTACCTCTTAGAACGGCTCAACGACAGGTAAGTCTGTTTTGAAGGGCAGTGAGGATTTGGTTTCCCAGGTGACTGGGAGGCCCTCCAGATAAAACCTTCCCATTCACTGGAGCAGGAAAGGGCTCTTCATTCCCTGCTGTATTGAGAAAGGAAAAGTACAATGATCAGGAACCCAATCACACTCCTAGTGGTTGGAACCAGAGTCTAGAATCCCGATCTTTGATGAAGATTCAGGGAGTAAGCCTGATTCGGAGTTAGAACTCTAGGTCCTAAGATGTCTCTCTGCCCTTCCCCCCTTTTGGGTTACAGACTGCCAAAAGTCAAGTCTCCCTTCTCTGCTGTCCTGTGACCCGAACCCCAATTTCCCCATCCTGACAGTCATTAGAAACCCCAAGTTTACCAAGCCTCCAGTCTGTTGCCCTTGACCATCCTTTCTCAAACACCACTAGGTACCCCAAGAAGCTGGTGCAGACATACTCAGTGTTTCCCAACCAGGATGAGATGAGCGATGTGGTGGTCCAGCCCTACAACTCACTGCTCACGCTCAAGAGGCTGACCCAGAACGCTGACTGTGTGGTAAGTCCGGGAGTCTCCCTTACTCCAGTCCCAACCCCCGTCTATTTCATCCTTTTCATGCATTTTTAAAAGTCCCATTTTGAACCTTCCTGTGCCCCAGTCTTGTTCAAGTCTCTTTTGGATGGGTCTTTCTGGCCATGAAGCACCAGGGAAATGAAGCGTCATAGCCCAGACTCAGGCAGAGCTCCTGTACTTTCTGTCCTCCTAAATCTGACACCCTCTTCTGTCCCCCCAGGTGGTGCTGGACAACACTGCCCTGAACCGGATCGCCACAGACCGCCTGCACATCCAGAATCCCTCATTCTCCCAGATCAACCAGCTGGTGAGCCCCCTGCTCCTGGACTCCCTCCTTCCCAAAGCACCATCTAGGGAAGGGAGGCCCCCAGGACAAGGCCCATGACCCGGCACCCTGTCCCCAGGTATCCACCATCATGTCAGCCAGCACCACCACCCTGCGCTACCCCGGCTACATGAACAACGACCTCATCGGCCTCATCGCCTCGCTTATTCCCACGCCACGGCTCCACTTCCTCATGACTGGTTACACCCCCCTCACCACGGACCAGTCGGTAAGAGCAGCCCTCAGGCCCAGCAGGCCCTGACCAGCCTTTCCCTTCTCTCTGCTGCACCCAGAGGCCCTGCTTCCTGGCTGACTTGCTCTCCTCTCCCCCTGCCTGTGGTGCCCTGCAGGGCCCAGGCTATATGGAGTCTGCTGATGCTTCTGCACAAGGCATGAATTAGCTGAGCTCGGGGGACTGAGATCTCTGATCCCTCAGTGAGGACCTGAATCTAAGGACACTCCCCAGAGAGACCAGGCTCCCCCGCGTCTGATGGGGCTGTGCGTCGCCTCGTGCTTTCTGTCCATGCATCTCTCAACTGTGCCCTGAGTGCTGGGCTGCCCTGTGGCCACTCTCCCCTCAGGTGGCCAGCGTGAGAAAGACCACGGTCCTGGATGTCATGAGGCGACTGCTGCAGCCCAAGAACGTGATGGTGTCCACAGGCCGGGATCGCCAGACCAACCACTGCTACATCGCCATCCTCAACATCATCCAGGGGGAGGTGGACCCCACCCAGGTAGGTGAAGCCCCTTTGTCCTACCCCCGGAGCCCATAGGGGTAGAGGAGAGGCTACCACCACCATTCCTGTGCCCACCCCAGGTCCACAAGAGCCTGCAGAGGATCCGGGAACGGAAGCTGGCCAACTTCATCCCCTGGGGCCCCGCCAGCATCCAGGTGGCCTTGTCCAGGAAGTCGCCCTACCTGCCTTCTGCCCACAGGGTCAGTGGGCTCATGATGGCCAACCACACCAGCATCTCCTCGGTGAGCCCCATAGTCATCTTCCTGGTGGTGCCTCATCTCTCTACAACCCTGCTGCCCTGCTTCTGGCTTTTTTTTACTGTGGGGATACCCCAGCCTTGGTTCCCTGGCTCTCTGAGTCACATGGTTCCTTGAAGTTCTCCGTGACCCCTCTCCACTCTAAATCCTTTTTGTACACCCTTAGCTCTTTGAGCGGACCTGTCGCCAGTACGACAAGCTGCGGAAGCGGGAGGCCTTCCTAGAGCAGTTTCGCAAGGAGGACATCTTCAAGGAGAACTTTGACGAGCTGGATACATCCAGGGAGATTGTGCAGCAGCTCATCGATGAGTACCACGCAGCCACAAGGCCAGACTACATCTCCTGGGGCACCCAGGAGCAGTGAGTCCTCTGGACAGGGACCCTCATCTGCCTTACTGGTTGGCCCAGGCCCCGCCTGACTGACCACCCCTCAGAGCACAGATCAGGGACCTCGCACCTCTTTCTTATCAACACACTTACCCGTACTCTCTGTTGACCTGAGGACACATGTAATCTCCTTGTGAGACTGTTTATGTTTAATAAACCACTGGATATAAATCAAGTCACTGGACTGTTTGAAGGCTTGGGGAACTGGAAGAGGGGGTGCCTGTTCTTTCTCCATCATTCTGATGGGGTCTTCCTCTACTTCCTACACCTTCAACTCTAAGCAAATGGCCTCCCCTAGCTTTTCCTTCCCCTGCTTAGTATTGGAGAACATGGGTGGGCTGACTCACCTGAGACATTCCTTTTTAGGGCAAACAGGCCCACACACACTGCCTTGCTCTCCTGACACTCTGTATCCCAGTTCCTCCCACCCTCCACCTCCCCATATGGTGACCATTCGCCAGTTTCACATTCCCACATCTGAATGTCCCATTGGTCATCACAGCAGCAGGCCTGTGGCCACCACCCCCACCACCAAGCCCTGGACAAGCAGTAGAGTCAGCCCAAATGCCTTTAATCTTGCAGGCAGGGTAGTGACAGAAAGCCAGTCCTGGAATGCCCTGGTCAGGCAGGTGGAGTCTAGGATGATCAAATCAGGAGACCAAATCCAAAGCCTGGACTATAAGCAGGGCCAAAAGTGGACCCATATCTAAGGTGCCAAAATTCAGTTATTTCAAAGGCTAAAGTTGCCTTTTTAATTAATTAATTTGCTGTGCATTAATTAATTTGCTGTGGATCTTTAGTTGCAGCATGCAAACTCTTATTTGAGGTAGGTGGGATCTAGTTCCCTGACCAGGGATTGAACCCAGGTTCCCTGCATTGGGAGCATGGAGTCTTAGCACTGGACAACAAGGGAAGTCCCAGAGCCTTCTACTTCTGGTACAAGATTGCAGGGGAGTAGTTAATACACAGTGGCCTAAGGCTTCAGGATCAAAAGAACAAAGCAGGTTGTCCGTAGACTGGTGGATTGTCAGGGCCCCTCTTAGGCCCTCATACCCCCCAAAGCTGAGGGTTGTAGTAACTTTTACATGCATGTGGACCCTGTGCCAGGTGCTCTGCATTATTTTGTTTAATCCTCAGGACAGTCCTATGAAGTAGTAAATGTTATTAACCCCATTTTGTAAATGAGGAAACAGGCTGAGTGATTAATTTACCCAGTCACCCAGCTGGTGAAGAATAGAGTTAGAGTCAAACCCTGGTTTGACTGCCTGGCATCGGTGTTCCTAACCATTGCACATCCTGCTTTTTGTGATACCTTCCTGGGCTGGTGTAGAAGAGTCCCATTTCTGGGGTCTTGGAGCTGTAGGATGGGTCCATGGTTGTCACAGGATGTGGGGACCTTGAACACCTGTGCATATTGGGCAGGTGGAGTCCAGGGAGGGAGGGGGTGTCGGCCTCAGCAGGCAGCAGGTAAACCCACCAAGCGTCCCTATCACCCCGGTCAGGGCAGTCTTCTTGCCTCACCACCCAGATGTCTGGGGCCAAACCTAGAGAACCAGGCCCTGTGGATGGGAAGGATGGTACTGGCAGGGCCCAGCAAGCAGATGAAGCACCAGCCCAAGAAAGTCCCTCTAGCTCTCCATGAAGGCTGAAGAGTCCCCTTCACTTTGGGTGAACTAGGACTTTTTCCCTCTTGCTCCCTGTTAGCCTGGGGACACACTTTTCCTTCCATGAACCACTGTATCTTTCATAAAGCTCTGGACGTAAACAAAGCGAGCAACACACAGGGCAGACCTTCATGAACAAAGGGGACGATTACAGGACTGATGCGCTGAGAATGCGTAGTCACAAGCCAGGCCCTGGGCTGCCTGAGGGTGGCAGGGAGGCTGGTCACATCAAAGCCTGTCACCACCACGGTCAAAGCATGAGCCTGTCTCTTTTGGTTGCCAGGGTCTGTAGGTGGTAGACTCAGGAGAGCCAGCCTTGTTGTCAGCCAGCTGCCTGTTCATCCAGGAGGGAAGAAGATGACTTCAGGAAAAACCAATGGGCACCGGGTCCCTTCTCAGCTCTACCTCTGACGCCTGCACCCTGGATACCTTGTGTTGCTCCCGCCCTTGCCACTGACGACCTGCCTTTCATCTCCTGGGGCATCTGCAAGACTGGCTGGTGCTGAATAGGGGATCATGAGCTAGCTGGCAGATGTGGTGAGGCTGCTGTATGTGAAGAGCCAGCTGGCCCCCCTCCAGGCCACAACCATCCCAGAACCCTCCTTTGCGAGCCTAGTTAAACAGTATGGAGCCCAGAAGGGAAGGAATACCTAGGGAATCTAGAGTCAAAGTTGTATGTGGATATTACTAGCTACCGACCCAGAGGGGTGAATACCCTCCTCAGGAGGGGGAACTGGACTTAGCAAAGATGCCTCCTTTTTCTGACTGCTGAGTGTCTCAGCGCAGACTAACACCTCAATGCCAACTTCAGAGCTGGGCCCCTCCCCCAAGGCTATTTCCAGATCACCCATCACCCCACACCAGCCCAACCCCTCCCTGTTCTTGGCCAGCAGCAAACCCCAAAGTGTGTCAACCAGAGGGCAGCAAGGAGGCCAGGTGGAAAGGGAGGGAGGCCTCTGGGATCAGGGCAGCAGGTGGTGCTGGTGAGAAAAATCCCTGCGGTCTGAGAGCCTGCCAGCCACAGAAGTGACTGTCCCTGATGAGCGACAGGACTGTTTCGGAGGAGCTGGAGTGAGCAGAATGCTCAAGCCTGGAACAGGAACCACTTCTGGACTAAAGAGATGAGAGAAATGAACAATTTATTTTATTTCAGCATTTATGTTTTGGCTGTGCTGGGTCTTCATTGCTGTGTGCGGGCTTTCTCTAGCTGCAGTGAGCAGAGACTACTCTAGTTTCAGCAAGAGGGCTTCTTGTGGTGGCTTCTCCTGTGCTTCTCCTAGAGCACAGGCTCTAGGGCTTCAGTCGTTGCAACACAAGGGTTTAGTTGCTCTGCGGCATGTGGAATTTTCCCAGACCAGGGATTGAACCTGTGTCCCCCGTATTGGCAGGCGGATTCTTAACAACTGAACCATCAGGGAAGTTCAAAGATGAGCCACTTAAAGGTAATTTTTCTAGAACACTTCAGTGTGATGTGACCACGGGGACCTTTATATGTACCTGAGACAGAGATCTAGCAATAGGAAGCACTTTAAAAACAGACTGAGGGACTTCCCTCGTGGTCCAGTGGTGAAGAATTGCCTTCCAGTGCAGGGGATGCATCAGGTTCAATCCCTGGTCAGGGAATTAAGATCCCACATGCCTTGGGGCAAATGAGCCCACATGCACTGCAACTAGAGAGAAGTCCACGGGCCACAACTAAGAGCCTGTGTGCTGCAATAAAGACCCAGCACAGCCAAAAAAAATAAATACATTCCTTAAAAAATAAAAATAGAGTGAAACTTTGAGATTGTAATTTCCAAAAATGTGTTGAGATGAAACCAGGAGGTGATGAACTCAAGGATGGGCAGGTGAGGAGAGCTGCTGCACAGAGTTGGTGAGTTAGTCTAGCAAGCCTTATTCGTGGTCTCTACCAGACACAGGTATTCTAGAAATCCCTGGAAATGGGCACTCTGCCCTAGAGAGTCAGTTAAAATCCAACACAAAGGGCTTCCCCAGTGGCTCAGTGGTAAAGAACCTGCCTGTAATGCAGATTCGGGTTCAATCCCTGGGTCAGGAAGATCCCTGGAGAAGGAAATGGCAACCCACTCCAGTATTCTTTCTTTCCCAGGAAATCCCATGGACAGAGGAGCCTGGTGGGCTATAGTCCATGGGGTTGCAAAAGAGTCGGACAGGATTGAGCAACTAAAATCCAACATACAATCCTCCCTCCAGTAATGCCCACGCCCCACCACCACCACCACCAGTCTCCAATCCCTCTTGAGGATCTGAAGCAGGTAAGGGGATGCCCTAGAAAAGTCACAAGAGCATTTAAATTGACACGCTGATTTATTAATACATCATGTGTAAGTTTAAATTACATATGGCCTGACCACTACAGTGTGAAATGATAAAATGTTCTTGCAAAGCTGCAGGCTCTGTCAATCAAGGCCTAATACTTCTGTGAGACCCTACTGGAAACACCATCTACATATCTGTGGCACTGCTGTAGTGGTAACCTTGGTCGTGGAACCCAGAAGTAGGTAGTTCTCACTAAGCTTCAATCCTCAAATCCAGTGGCACTGAATTATTAATAGGGTGACCAATTCATCCTGGTTTTAGCACTGAAAGTCTTGAGTCCCAGAAACCCCCCTCAGATTCAGTTTTAAAACTAAAATTTCCACATTTCCTCATTCCTGGGAAAACCAGGACAGCTGGTAATCCTAAATTTAAGAACACCATAGAGAATGATTGGAAAATCTCAAGGCAGTATATGTGAGTGATCAGGGCTGAGTTCAGGCCTAGTAGACATTTGTTCATAATTGAGCAAGCATTTATTAAAAATAGAGACTGGGCTTCTCTGGTGGCCCAGTGGTTAAGAATCTGCCTTGCAATGCAGGGCACACCACTTTGATCCCTGGTCCAGGAAGATCCCACATAACATGGGGTACCAAGCCTGCATGCCATGACTACTGAGCTCTGCAACAAGAGAGGCTACTGCAGTGAGAAGCCTGTACATTGCAACTAGAGAGGAGCCCCCGTTCACTGAAACTAGAGAAAGGCCTCCTGCAGCAACGAGGACCCAGTGCAGCAAAAAATAAATAAATAAATGTATTTTTTAAAAAATACAGACCAAGTTGCCCATTAAACTTCACAATGGACCCTACCTGAGGGGGTTTCCAATTTTATCAGGAGAGAAAGAAAGTGAAAGTGAAGTCGCTCAGTCGTGTCCGACTCTGTGACCCCATGGACTGTAGCCTACCAGGATTCTCTGTCCATGGGATTTTCCATGCAAGAGTACCAGAGTGGGTTGCCATTTCCTTCTCTGGGGATCTTCCCGACCCAGGGATCGAACCCGGGTCTCCCACATTGCAGGCAGATGCTCTACCCTCTGAGCCACCAGGGAAGCTCTTATCAGGAGTGGGTAATATATAATGTGATTTTATTACATATTCATAAAATATTAATAATATAATTTTTGTATGTCATCATGTATTTTAATTAACTAACTGTCTCAAATATAAGTTGTTAATTTTAAGTGCTGAATGTAAAATGGCACTATTCTGGGCTTCTCTGGTAGCTAAGCTGGTAAAGAATCTGCCTGCAATGCAGGACACCCCAGTTTGATTCCTCGGTCAGGAAGTTCCCCTGGAGAAGGGATAGGCTGCCCACTCCAGTATTCTTAGGCTTCCCTGGTGGCTCAGATGGTAAAGAATCCGCCTGCAATGCAGGAGACCTGGGTTCAATCGCTGGGTTGGGAAGATCCCCTGGAGGAGGGCATGACAGCCCACTCCAGTATTCTTCCCTGGAGAATCCCCATGGACAGAAGAGCCTGGCGGGCTACCAGTCCATGGGGTCACAAAGAGCTGGACACAACTGAGCGACTGAGCACACACACACACAAGCACTATTTTAAGCACTTTAAATTTATGAGCTCATGTAATTTTGACAACCATATAGATAGATATTAGCCCAATTTTACAAACAAGGAAACTGAAGCTCAGAAGAAAGTGAAGCTCTGGATCATATGGCTAGTAAGTGGTTTTTCTGTACTTGGAAAGAAAAGACAGATGTGATAAATGTCAAATATATGATAGGCTGTCAATGGCAAGAGGGAGGGTCTCATTCTGTGACACTCCAGGGAGAAGAGTAAGGACCCATGGAGGGAACCACAGAGGGGCAGGACCCAGCTTCACGGCAGGGGGACTTCTCCATGATCAACACTACCCTCGAGTGGAGTAAGTGGACACGTGGACCGTGAGTTCCCCTGCAGTGAACTCAGTCAAGTAGATTCTGCACGATGACTTGCCTGGAATGGATGGATGCCAGCAGATGGATGAGGTGACCTTAAATCCACCTTCCAGCCTTAAGGACTGTTAGGAATTTCTTAAAAGTCATTTTCTTTTATAATAACGTTTATTCATTTTTATTTTTAAAATATATTTATTTGTTCTGGGTCTTCATTGTGGCATGTGGGATCTAGGTCCCTAACCAACGATCCAACCCAGGCCCCCTGCACTGGGAGCGCAGAGTCTTAGCCCCTGGACTCCAGCTTATTTATTTTTTAAAAAACAAATCTATTAGGGGCATACCATGTACCCAAATCCTTTCCAGGAACTGGGGATACCTAGATGAATAAACTAAGGTGCTTAGAATCTCAAAAAATTCACAGCCCGAGACATCTACACAGAAGTGACAGTCTAGATGGTAAGCAAATGTCAGCAGGACCACTACAGTGTATGCTCAGTAAATATCTGTTGAATATCTGCAAGAAGGAGAGGCTGTGGGGGGTCAGTGTGGGAGTCCCACAGAGGAACAGTTGTTGACAGGGTCTTGAATTCTGAGGAAAAGCTTCCCAAGTGGAGATGTAGGAGAGGGTAGGAGGGCTGGCATGTGCAAAGGCGCAGTCTGGGCAGGGGAGTGAGGTGTAGCTCACTCTCCTCTGAAGCTCAGCCATTCCTGCCCCATCAGTAGTTTTGAGGGGACACTTGCAACAGGCAAATGAGGCCACCAGGGCTCACCTAGGACTGCACATATGGCATGGCTTGTGTGCTCAGTCCAACTCTCTGCGACCCCATGGACTGTAGCCCACCAGGCTCCTCTGTCCTTGGAATTCTCCAGTCAAGAATATTGGAGTGGGTAGCCATTTCCTTCTCTAGGGGATCTTCCCAATCAAGTGATTGAACCCATGTCTCCTGCTTGGCAGGTGGATTATTTACCACTGAACCACTTTTAGCTTCAGAAGCCCCATTTAAGGCTGAGGGGATACCAGACAGAGAAAGGAGGCTGTGGCCCAACCCAGGTATGATAGTAGGCTTCACAGAGAGAAATCAGCCGGGGTCTTTTATGCAAAGGGAACAGTTAAGGCACTGACGTCCACAGGGAAAATCATGGTAAGCACCGGGAAGAACACCTGGGAGAAGAGGGAGGCCCAAAAACAGGACTGTGGGTTTGGAAGCTTCGAAGACTCAGAGGTGCATCTGGGGAAGCAATTGGAGACCAGGTCAGGGAGATATTCCAAGACCAGGTCAGTCATGTAGGGCCTTTTATGCCATGTAGAGTTCGGACTTTATTCTCAGAGCAAAGAGGAAACCCTGAAGGCCAGCTGGGAAGCTTCAGCCACCAGCCTGCCCTTTCTAGACTTTCCCCCCCAAATGACCCCCACCCCCACCTCCTGCTTTCTTTTTTTTCCCCATTATTACTTATTACAGGATGTTGCATATAGTTCCCTCTGCTATACAATAGGACAAAGGTTAACTATTTTATATATAGTAGTTTGTATCTGTCAATCCCAAACTCTTAATTTACCCCCTTTCCTCTTGGGTAACCATGAGTTTGTCTTCTAAGTCTATGGGTCTGCCTCTGTTTCATGTATAAGTTCATTTGTGTCGTATGTTATTTTTTAATAATTTTATTTATTTTGGGTTGTGCTGGGTCTTCACTGCTGCATGGGCTTTTCTCTAGTAGAGGTGTGCAGGCGTCTCACTGTGGTGGCTTCTCTTGTCTGGGAGCACAGGTTCTAGAGCACAGACTCAACAGTTGCGGTGCACAGGCTTAGTGCTCCGTGGCATGTGGGATCTTCCTGCATCAGGGATCGAACCTGTATGTCCTGCACTGGTATGCGATTCTTTACCATTGAGCCACCAGGGAAGCCCCTGTGTCATATTATAGATTCCATGTCAAGTGATATTATATGGTCTTTTCTATATGGACCTGCTTCACTTAGTATGATAATCTCTAGATCCATCCATGTTGCTGCAAATGGCATAATTTTATTGATTTTTATGACTAAGCAGTATTCCATTGTATACATGTACCATATTTTCTTTATCCATTTGCCTGATGATGGTCATTTAGGTTGCTTCCATGTCTTGGCTACTGTAAATAGTGCTGCAATGAACATTGGGGTGTGTGTATCTTTTCTAATTAGAGTTTTCTCTAATTAGAAAAACTCTTCTAGAGTTTTCCAGAAGTGGGATTGCTGGATCATATGGCAGCTCTGTTTTTAGTTTTTCTAAGGAAACTCCATACTGTTTTCCATAGTGGCTGCACCAATTTACATTCCCACCAACAGTGTAAGAGAGTTCCTTTTTCTCCACACCCTTTCCAACATTTATTTGTAGACTTTTTGGGGGGGGGGGGGGCGGCGGTGCTGCATCAGGTTGCAGCACATAAGATCTTCGGCACACAAGCTTGCAGCTCCCTGACCAGGAATCAAACCCAGGGCCCCTGCATTGGGAGCGCATAGTCTTAGCCACTGGACCACCAGGGAAGTCCCTGTAGACTTTGATATTTTTTAATTATCATTTATTTATGGCTATGCTGGGTTTTCATTGCTGTGTGCAGGATTTGTCTGGTGCGGTGAGCGTGGGATACTCTTCGTTGCGGTTCATAAGCGTCTCACTGCAGCGGCTTCTCTTGCTGCTGAGCACAGGCTTTAGGTGTCTGGGCCTCAGTAGTTGCTGCCCTTGAACTCAACAGCGCAGACGCAGTGGTTGCTTCGTGTGGGCCCGGTAAAGCGCCTGGGCTTCAGTAGTTGTGCCGTATGGACTTTGCTGCTCCACAGCATGTGGGAGCAAACCCGTGTCCCCTGCATTGGCAATCAGATTCTTAACCACTGGACCACCAGAGAAGTCTCCCCTGTAGACTTTTTTTTTTTTTTTTCCCCTGTAGACTTTTAAATGATGGCCATTCTGACCAGTGTGGGGTGGTACTTCATTGCAGTTTTTATTTGAATTTCTCTAGTAATTATCGATGTTGAGCATCTTTTCACTTTCCTAATGGCCATATAGATGTCTTCTTTGGAGAAATTTAGGTCTTCTGCCCATTTAAAAAATTAGTTTGTTTGCTTTTTTGATAATGAGTTGTATGAGCTGTTTGTATATTTGGGAAATTAAGCCCTTGTCAGTCACATCATTTGTAAATACTTTCTCTCATTCCACAGGTTGTCTTTTTGTTTTGTTTATGGTTTCCTCTGCTATACAAAGGTCTGATTCAGTCCCAGTTGTTTATTTTTGCTTTCATTGCTATTGCCTTGTCCACCCCCTGCTTTCTATTCCCCTCCTGTTCCCTAACTTCTTTGCAACCAATATTTGGCAAACCTAATATCAAATCTCTTGTCTATGTCCTGCCACTTCTTTCTGAAAGTGGATTCTTAGCTGCCGTTGCCAGTACACTGACGCCTGCTCTTTATCATTTTTTTCTCAGGAGCCAGGGCTGGCCCCACCCTAAGCTGCCCCAGACCAGTTCTGCTCAGTAGCCAAGCCCAGCTTCCTTCCCTTCCCCCAAGGCCTCAGATCATTCCTGGCCAGGCCCAGGCGGGCCTCCTCCGGGAGCTCAAACACAATATTCCCCTTTCTGTGTGCAGTGCACTGGCTGCACAATTTCACAGTGCTTTGTTAGTGTTATAATTGTATTTTTTCACGTAATTTCCTTTTCTAAACTCTCGAACACACCCCATGTATTCCATAAAATGCTTTGGCATTCTTGCAATAATTAAGTTCCAACAAATAAAGGTGTTTTGTAAATGTACCCTATTCCTTAGCAGTTAACTCTATAATAAGACAGATTTTTTTGGTTCATTTTTTATAGTAATCAAGAGATGTGGGTATGAAATGTGGACATTTTCTGTTAAAAATGAAAATATAAAGACAGGATACAAAATCCTTGCTACAAACTGATTTTTTTTTTTAAGTTTGAAATGATAAATTCACAGAAAAGTGCAAAGAAACACACAGTGAGGTCTTTGACACCCCCTACCCAGCCACAGGGCTTCCCAGGTGGCGCTAGTGGTATCGACCCTGCCTGCCAAAGCAGGAGATGTAAGAGACATGGGTTGTATCCCTGGGTCAGGAAGATTCCCTTGCCTGGAGAATCCCCATGGACAGAAGAGCCTGGCAGGCTACAGTCCATAAGATCATATAGAGTTGGACACGACTGAAGCGACTTACTTAGCATGCACGCATGCACCCAGCCTTGGGTTAACATCTTGCATAACTATAGTATAATATCATAACCAGGAAATTGACATTGGCACAATCCACAGAGTGTATGCAGACTTCACCAGTTATATATAGAAAACTATATGTGTATATATATATATATATATATATATATATAGTTAATGAATGTAAGTGTGTGTGGCCCTATGCAATTTTACATGTATACCTTAATGTAACCACCACCATAAACATGATACTTCATTATAACAACAGCCCATGACTCTCTCATGCCACCCTTTTATATCCACACTCACTCTCCCCTCAGCCTGATTTAAATATGAAAAAATATTAATGGAGCACAGAAAAATTGCCGAGAAAATTGTGGGATAATGCTTGATTTATTTTTTATTTTTACAATTTTTAGTCTTTTCCATTTTTATTCAGTGAGAATCCATTACTTTTTTAAATTAATTAACTAATTAATTTAAAATTACTTAATTAACTATTTAAAATTACTTAATTAACTAATTTGGCTGTGCCAATGGGATCTTCAGTCTTCACTGGGGCATGTAGGATCTTTTAGTTGCAACGTGCAGAATATTCAGTTGCAGCATATGAGATCAAGTTCCCTGACCACCTATCAAACCTGTGCCCCCTGCATTGGGAGCATGGAATCTTAACCACTGGACCACCAGGGAAGTCCCAAGAATCCATTACTTTATGATAAAAATATCTTGGTGAAATTTCTAGTATACACTGTAACATTTATAATCACATGATCCCACAATTTTCAGACTGGAAGAAGACCTGGTGGATTTTAATTTATATTAAAGTTTACCAACAGATCAAAATAAGCCCTTCCCTTCCACTCATAAAAATTTTTCCATCTCCCACAGAGCAATTTACAAAGTAAAACATTCTAAGTGTTGTTCATAATTTTATCCTAGCCCGCCTTTATAAGGTTAAACTTGAACACAGTAAAAAGACATTGTTTCTATTATTTACAGATTGCATAAAAACTCATTGCAAAATGTAGAGGCATAAAATCTTGATTTATCGTTTCTCTTGATTCTGTGAATTGACTGGAAAGTTCTTTTGTTGGTCTCCTCTGGCTCACTTGGGCTATTACAGATGGCTGGAACAGCTGGAAATTCATTCCAAGTTGGCCTCATTCACAAGTCTGGCAGTTGGTGCTGAGCAGGGAGTCTCAGCTCTTCTCATGACCTCCCAACCTCCAGTAGACTAGGCGCTGATCTGGGACAGTGCTCCAAGAGGGTGTGCCCCAGTGCTCAGGTGCTTATCCTCCCAGGTTTGCGGGATGCACAGGTCTCCTGGCCCAGCCCAAGGCTGATAGGGAGTTACACAGAGGCAAGAATACTGGGAGGCAGGATTCATTAGGGGCCATCAAAAGCCATAATCTACCGCAGATATAAAGGTTTGCCCCTTTATAAGAATGTAAATATGGGCAAAATAAAATACTTCTTTGAGTCCAGTGGAAAGGCTAAGAAAGGCAATTATAAGTAATTTCTTTTTTAAAAAATTAACTTATTTATTTTTGGCTATGCTGAGTCTTATTGCTGCACATGTCCTTTCTCTAATTGCTACAAACGGAGGCTACTCTCCTGTTGTGGAGCATGGACTCTAGGGTGAGCAGGCTTCAGTAGTTGTGGGACATGGGCTCAGTTTCCCCGAGGCATGTGGGATCTTCCCACACCAGGGGTCTAACTGGTGTTCCCTGCATTGCAAGGTGGATTCTTAACCACTGGACCACCAGGGAAGCCACAGCAATTTCTAATCTTCATATAACCATGATTCAATCAAGATAACAGACAAGGTCAATTTCCCCATGGTTAACTCAAGAACTAGTGCCTCATTAAGGGAGCTGAAAAATATAGTTACACAGTCAACTAGATGTTACATTCATGTATCTATTTCCATACATAGTAATATAAATAAGAAATTCTCTTAATATTTACCAAACATAGTTCAGCTATTTTTAAATTTTTGGCCACACCAACACATGTGGTATCTTAGTTCCCAGACCAGGGCCTGGTCACCTGAGCCTCCTGCGGCGGAAGTGGAGTCTTAGCCCTTGTACCACCAAGTCCCTATAAATTTTGTGTGTGTATGAGCGTGAGCTCAGTCACGCAGTTGTGTCCAACTCTTTGCCAGGCTTCTCTGGAATTTTCCAGGCAAGAATACTGGAGCGGGAATATTATGGCACTAGAGTGCCATTTCCTCCTCCAGGGGATCTTCCCGACCCAGGGATCAAACCTGGATCTCTTGAATCTCTTTATTTTTAAAAGATTTATTTTTGGAATTCCCTGGCAGTCCAGTGGCTAAGATTCTTTGATCTCACTGCAGAGGACCCAGGTCTAATCCCTGGTCAGGAATCTAAAATTCCAAAAGCTTTGCAGGGCAACCAAAAATATTTTTTAAAATAAATAAATAAAATACATAAATAAATATATTTATATAAAAATAAATAATATCTATTATTTTAGAATAAGTATTTATGAAAAATCTAATTTAAAGTTTACATTAAATATTAAAAATTATACATTAAATCAACTTTTGCCTCAGAACTAATTTCTGAAAATACAGGAAATATAAAAGGGATCAGTTCAGTTTAGTTGTTCAGTCATGTCCAACTCTTTAAGACTCCATGGACTGAAGCACGCCAGGCTTCCCTGTCCATCACCAACTCCTGGAGCTTGCTCAAACTCATGTCCACTGAGTCAGTGATGCCATCCAACCATCTCACCCTCTGTCGTCCCCTTCTCCTCCTGTCTTCAATCTTTGCCAGGATCAGGGTCTTTTCCAGTGAGTCCATTCTTCCCATCAGGTGGCCAAAGTATTGGAGTTTCAGCTTCAGCATCAGTCCTTCCAATGAATATTCAGGACTGATTTCCTTTAGGATTGACTGGTTGGATCTCCTTGCAGCCCAAGGGACTCTCAAGAGTCTTCTCCAACACCATAGTTCAAAAGCATCGATTCTTTGGTGCTCAACTTTCTTTATAGCCCAAGTCTCACATCCATACATGACTACTGGAAAAATCATAGCATAAAGGGGATATGCTTTTTAAAATTTTAATAAATATATTTCGGACGTCCCTGGTGGTCCAGTTTTTAAGAATCCACCTGCCAATGCAGGGCACACAGGTTCAATCCCTGGTCTAGGAAGATCCCACATGCAGTGGAGCAACTAATCCTGTGTGCCACACCTACTGAACCTGAGCTCTAGAGCCCAAGCTCCACAACAAGAGAAGCTACCACAATTAGAAGCTAAGCACTGCAACTAGAGAGTAGCCCCTGCTTGCCATAGCTAGAGAAAAGCCTGCATGCAGCAACAAAGACCCAGTGATGCCAAAATAAATAAAATACATAATGGATGTTTCTTTCACTGTAAAGTAGAATCAACACATGCTATACAGCTAAGTTTTGATGTGTGTTCCCTCCAAAGTTTGACTGATCCGACGGCTCCCTGAAGCATAAGACACATAGATAAGACTTAAGATCCACTGAGAATTTATTTGGAGGATCAAATGTTTCAGTCGATCTTGAGACTACAATAGTTCCTCAGACATCTGCTGTGAAGCTTGCTCCCTCGTCTGCCAGATGCTGTCTCCAGATGCACTGGCCCCTGCCCTTTTCTGTACCACATCTCTCCTTGGCTCCCTTCACTCTCCAGCCATGCTGGGCTTCCTTCAGGTTCTTCAACCAGTCAGCTCTGGCTTCCTAGCTCTCTTCACATGTCTCCTCCTCTGAGATCTCCTCGCTCCACTTCCTTCCTCTGGCTGACTCCTTATTCTTCTTGCATGTTACTTAGGTGTCACTTCCAATGAAGATTTCTGACTTTTCCATATATGTTCCACCTGCACCCTGGGGGCTTCCCAGGTGGTGCTAGTGGTAAAGGAACCCTCCTGCCAATGTAGGAGACAAGAAATGAGGTTCAATCCCTGAGTTGAGAAGATGCCCTGGAGGAGGATGTGGCAACCCACCCCAGTATTCTTGCCTGGAGAATCCCATGGACAGAGGAGCCTGGCAGGCTACCGTCCCTAGGGTAACACAGAGTGAGACGTGACTGAAGCGACTTAGCACGCATGTGTTTTTGATAATGTTAGCATTCTGTACTTTCCCTGCCATAATGTCACCATATTCTGCTATTTTTTTTTTTTTTTGTAAAATTAAAAAAAATTGTTGTTGTTGTTAAGCCATGTGGCATGTTAGTTCCCTGACCAGGGGTGGAACCTGTGCTCCCCGCATTAGGAGTGCAGAGTCTTAAACACTGGACCACCAGGGAAGTTCTCACACTTTATTATTTTATGTTTTTAGTTTTATTTCTTCTCCCTGAGGGCAAGGAATGACCTGTTCATTGCTGTGTCTATTGACTGACACATGGCCGGGGCACTCAGAAGTGTCCCTCGGCTGCTGCTGCTAAATGGCTTCAGTCGTGTCCGACTCTGTGCGACCCCATAGATGGCAGCCCACCAGGCTCCTCCGTCCCTGAGATTCTCTAGGCACGAACACTGGAGTGGGTTGCCATTTCCTTCTCCAATACATGCATGCATACTAAGTCGCTTCAGTTGTGTCTGACTCTGTGAGACCCCATGGACAGCAACCCACCAGACTCCTCTGTCCATGGAATTCTCTAGGCAAGAGTACTGGAGTGGGTTGCCGTTTCCTTCTCCAGAAATGTCCCTCAAGTGAATACAAATACAACAGAAAGGAAATTAAAGAGGCACTTTCAGTAGCCATGTTCACATACTCAAGATTATGCTCTTTGCCCAAAGGTGATGCTGTCAAGTCTTGACTTATAGTCTACTTACTCATTTTTTAAAAATAATTGTATTTATTTGTTTGTTACTTTTGGTTGTGCTGGGTCTTCGCTGCAGTGCCAGACTTTCTCTAGCTGCAGCGAGAAGGGGCTACTCCCCAGTTGTGGTGCTCAGGCTTCTCACTGCGGTGGCTTCTCTTGTTGCAGAGCACGGGCTCTAGGTGGACGGGCTTCAGTAGTTCATGCATTCAGGCTCAGCAGCTGTGGCTTGCTGACTAGAGCAAGGGCTCAGTAGTTGTGGCGCCCAGGCTTTAGCTGCCCCATAGCATATGGAATCTTCCAGGATCAGGGGTCAAACCCGAGTCCCCTGAGTTGGCAGGTGGATTCCTAGCCACTGTACCACTAGGGAAGGACTTCCCACCTTACTCCTACTTTTTAAATTAATTAATGTATCATTTTTGTTTGTGCTGGATCTTCCTTGCAGCCCGAGGGCTTTCTATAGTTGTGGGGAGAGGCCTACTCTCTAGCTGCAGCGTGTAGGCTTAGTGCTGTGACCTCTCTTGTCGTGGAGCACAGGCTCTAGGTGCATGTGCTCAATAGTTGTGGCTCAGGGGCTTTGTCGCTCCACTGCATGTGGGCTCTTCCCTAACCAGGGGTCCAACTCGTGTCCCCTGCATTGCAAGGCGGATTCTTAATCACTAGACCATCAGGGAAATCCCACCTTACTGTTATTTTAAATAAAAGTCTGACCTATTCGGACTTATGAATTCCTAAACCAACACAAAGTTGAAAGCACAAAGGAGAGTGCTACTTGGGACTGTCAACTAAACGCAGTCAGGACCAGCAGGATCAGTCCGATAAGGAGAGCAGGAACAGAAGCATTGCAAAAAGTCCTCAGGAAAGGCCAACTGGCTTAGAGGAGAAGATAAGAGATTTTGGGCAGCACAGCCAAATCCAAAGCCTAGCATTCATGCAGTGCCTGGAGTCAAGGAGAAAAGACTGAATTTCATTGAGCATATACCATTTAGGAAAAAAGAGGGGCCTTCCCTGGACTCTGAGCTTGCACTGCAGGGGGCACAGGTTCCATCCCTGGCTGGGTGCTGCACGAACCCCATGGTGCAGCCAAAAATTTTTTTAAAAAATAAACCAACTATAGCTTAAGAACTTAAAAAAAAAAAAAAGAGTACATTTTACCTATTTCCATGAAAACAAATTTTTTTAATGCTTTAAGTTTGGGGACCTAGAAAAATAAGCCTGGTTATCTGGAAAATCCACTTTTCCACATGGAAAATCCCCCTCCCCCAGCCCTGGTAAAACAGTGAGGGGCTACTGATTTTCCACTGAAGGAGGCAGTATCTTGCCTCAGGGATTATTGTTGTTGTTCAGTCACTAAGTCGTGTCTGACTCCTTGTGACCCCCTGGACTACAGCATACCAGGCTTCCCAGTCCTTCACTATCTCCCAGAGTTTGCTCAAACTCATGTCTCTTGAGTCTGTGATGCTCTCTAACCATCTCATCCTCTGCTGCCCCCTTCTCCTTTTGCCTTCAATCTTTCCCAGCATTAGGATTTTTTCCAAAGAGTCTGCTCTTCACATCAGGTGGCCAAAGAACTGGAGCTTCAGCTTCAGCATCAGTCCTTCCAAGGAATATTCAGGACTGATTTCCTTTAGGATTGACTGGTTTGATCTCCTTGCAGAGTTCAAGGGACTCTCAAGAGTCTTCTCCAGCACCACAATTCAAAAGCAGCAATTTTTCAGCACTCAGCCTTCTTTACGGTCCAACTCTGACGTCTGTACACGACTACTGGAAAAACCACAGCTTTAACTATACGGACCTTTGTTGGCAAAGTGATATCTCTGCTTTTAAATACACTGTTTAGGTTTGCCTCTGGGATACCAGCCCCCTGATCACGGCTTTCCTGGCAATTGCTCCACTCTATTTCATTAATGACTCACTTCTCTGTCTCCCCGGCTGGCCCATGCATTTCTTGCAGACTGGGATAGGGTCTTTTATCTCTTCAGCCCTGATATCTACCACAGTCCTAGCACATTGTAACCATTCAATAAACATTCATTAAACAAGTAAAAGAACAGTGTCAAGGCCATAGCTTCTACTCTCTGCCTTTCCTTTAACAAGAAGACATTAAAAGCCTTGCCGTACAATCACATAATAGCATACCCCAGGATAAATTTGTGTGTTCATCACACTGGCCTACAGATCAATAACACAGTTGACTATAATCAGCCCATTTTCAAAGAGGAGGAAAAGGAATAAGAGATGTCATTTCTGCAACTTTAGAGATTTTTTTTTTCAATTTCTTTTATGCATGACTTAAGAAAAGATATCCCAGGAACTTGGCTTGAATTTCTGGATTCAAGTTGAATTTCTGATATTTGAGCCTCTGGAAATGGTCCCAATGGATACATTTATACAAGATGCCATTAGCACCTGAGTGGAAACAAACCGGTGACTAGGAGTATTTTACTTCCTACAAGATCAAATAACAGTCATGAAGCACGAACTGGATCTGTCGACGGCTGCACCAAAACAGAGAATCAGTGGACAGTACGGCAGTTCTAAGGCCCTCTCTGCAAAGTCAGCTGGGAAAGGGGGCATCAGAACTGGCACAGGGGGTAGGTCACCTATAGGGTAAAACAAAGCTGCCAACTGGATGTGTTCCCCTGAAACAGCTTTGCAGTGGCGCGCCTCGCTCAAGGAGCACAGGCTCAGCCAAGAGATGACCAGAAGGAGGAGGTGAGAAGGGAGAGAAAGCCTCGTGTGTGCATGCATGCTAAGTCACTTCAGTCATGTCTGACTCTGAGACCCTATGGACCGTAGCCTGCCAGGCTCCTCTGTCTATGGGATTTCCCAGACAAGAATACTGGAGCTGGTTGTCATGACCTCCTCCAGGGATCTTCCCAACCCAGGGATCGAACCCATGCCTCATGCATCTTTTGCATTGGCAGGCAGGTTCTTTACCGCTAGGGCTACTCAGGAACCCCCTGGGAGAGAGCCTCAGCAACACCCAACTACAGCTGGGCCAGTGAGAAAAACATTGAGTCAAACAACCCCAGAGTTTGAAAGTGATCCATTTTTCTTTTCCCAACCTACAGCCCCCACTGAGAATTCCCACTCCCACCATGTCCCAGTCTTCTTTAGGATTCTGGACCCTAGAGAGAATTGCTCCCCAGAACATTTCTCTTGCCCACTCAGATTCCGTTTCTGGAAACGGTACTATCCCATCTCATCAGCAGGGCCCCAAGGTGGAAATGAATCACACAAGACACTGGTCCCAGGGATGGTGTGGAAAAAATACCAGGTCACCTACTGCTGCTGCTGCTCCTGCTACTAAGTTGCTTCAGTCATGTCTGACTCTGTGTGACCACATAGATGGCAGCCCACCAGGCTCCCCCATTCCTGGGACTCTCCAGGCAAGAACACTGGAGTGGGTTGCCATTTCCTTCTCCAATGCATGAAAGTGAAAAGTGAAAGGGAAGTCGCTCAGTCGCGTCCAACTCTTAGCGACCCCATGGACTGCAGCCTACCCAGGCTCCTCCATCCATGGGATTTTCCAGGCAAGAGTACTGGAGTGGGGTGCCATTGCCTTCTCCCTGAGGTTCATGAAAAGGATCAAGTAGCAATGAATCTACTAGGCTTTATGTCCAAGGGCTAATGAAGGCCAGACTATGACTTCAGCTTCTAGGACATAACCACAGATGATACAGCTGAAGAGGGTCCCCCACCCACAGCCAGGGGACAGCCTTAACTGAAGCCCATGTGGCCCCTGGAACTCCATGTTACCTCACCCTCTCGTGGATTGTAAACAGACTCAGTCCTGAGAACACTGTGATACTCTGTCTTCTTTGGAACCCACTTGTGTTCAGGGAGCTCCCCAAAGTGACTCTTCTATTTCAACCAGCTCGGTTCCCTTGGACTCACATTATTTATTTCTCTATATGCACCGTAGTTGTCCCTTGCTCATTCAGTCAGTTTCTGACCACTGCCTCTAACCCACATGTGAGTACATGCCTTCAGGTACATTCCATTATCAGGAGATGCAACAGCTGTTAATCCATCGCCCTGAGCCACCAAATGGATCCTTCCTACCCTGTCATACTCCATTCACTGACATCCTTGCCCTGCGAACAGCAAGGCCCTATAAATGCAAGCATTTCTTCTGCTTCTCCTATGCCAAGAGTTCTTAACCTTTGTTGATACATGGGTCACTTTCGAGAAACTGTTACGAACTTTTCCCCAGAAAAAAATAAACATATAGACTTGAAAATAATGTTAAGGGGTTCTTGACTCATAAAGCCCATTCTATGGACTCCAACTCATGACAAGAAATGATGACCATTCTAAAGAGACATGCAGTCAGAAGAGTGAGAGCTAGGGGGAATTCCCTGGTGGCCTGGTGGTTAGGACTCAGCACTTTCACTGCTGGGCCTGGGTTCAATTCTGGGTCAGGCAACTAAGATCCCACAAGCCAAGTAGTGTGGCCAAGAAAAAAAAAAGTGAGAACTTAACCTAACTGTTCTCCATATGCATCAATGTCTACAGAGGATTTGGGAACAAAAGTTTGTTGGTTTCATCCCTGAGGTCCAGCCAGGTGCTGTCCTCACCTGCCCACTGAGCTCAGGCAGCAGGCTCATAATAAGCAACCAAGACAGCGGCTCCTCATTGAAGCTGGAAGACATATCAATACCCCTGCCCATGTCAATGCACTCCCACCTATGGGGCCAGCCCAGACCTTACACACCTTTCCCAATGGCCATCTAGGTGGCTCTGGTGCTACCTCGTCACCTTGACATAGTGAATAAAAAGGACTTCCAACAAGTCTGCCAGGCCACACCTTCTCTAGATTGCCTACTTCTCCATTCATCCCTCTCCTCCCCCGCCTCCTTCTCTCTCCCTCCCTCACACTCACACACACATTCCAGCTGTCACTCAGGAAAGCAGTCAATGTCAGCATCCTGAGGCTTCCTTGGAGCAAATTTCCTGGAGCATACCATCACAGAAGACTGCTGAGCTCAGGAATGGTTGCCAATGGCCACTGGCCAGATTATATTTCCTGGGTCACTCTGACCTCCTCAAAGGCCACAGCCAGTAGCGATCTGGTATTCTCATGTTGACATCCTATTCCAACCCTCTCTGCTTTAAAACAAAGCAAAACCTTGATCTTGTCACAAATCTAAGTGGTTATCACATACACACAGGGTTGTCACCAACCTTCCCCCATCTATTCCAATAATGATTACATATTTGTAACAAAAACTGACCATGAAGATAATTGAGGGTGTGTGGACCCCAGGGAAGGGGAGAGATCTCCCTGCCCTTCTGTAGACTAGGGACTTCACCTACTTTCATATGTAAAGTGAAAGTCGCTCGGTCGTGTCTGACTCTTTGTGACCCCATGGACTATACAGTCCATGGAATTCTCCAGGCCAGAATACTGGAGTGGGTAGTTGTTCTCTTCTCCAGGGGATCTTCCCAACCCAGGGATTGAACCCAGATCTCCTGCATTTCAGGGCGATTCTTTACCAGCTGAGCTACCAGGGAAGCCCTTCCTTTCCCAATCATGGGAATTCTCCCTCCATCCCACATATCTTTCCTACTGGTAGAGTATTAGCAAAAGAAACAAAACTCTAAGGTACCAAAAGAAGCCTCTCAAGATGAACCTCAGAGTCAACTCTGGATGTTGTGGATCATCATGTAAATTAGAAATTTACACAGATAATGTGTCACCAGAGTTTTATTCCAAGATCCAGTCCAATTCTGGCCTCTCCTGACATGTGTCAGGCAATGCGATGTAATTACAATGTTATCATAACCTATGTCTCACATGGTTGTCGTTAACTAGATTTGTGATTTGGGGCAGGGCACTTCATGTCCCCCGGCCTCTGTCTCATCATTCATTCACTCAACAAACATTTATTGAGAAACTAGTAGTTTCAGGCACTGTGCTAAGTGCTACTGACAACAGTGATGAGCAAGATATAGACCAGCTGAAGAATTTCCCACTCTATTGTTTACGTGTTAATATAAACAATTCATCGTGTGACTGCATAATTAGGGCAATGGTGAAGGCTGGACAAGGTACTGGAGGAAAACTGGGAGGGGAGTACTATCTGACTGGGGCACAGAGGGGTCCGTAAAAACGAGAGGGTTGGACTTCCAGATAAAAGAGTCGGTTACTGTAAGATCATGATGCATTCCAAAAGGCCCCAGAAGGAATTTGGATATTTTGCTTCAGGGAAATGTGTGCAAACCACCCTCCACTAGTGTAGATAAGGTGTATACCATTGACGATTTGGCTCAGAGGTTAAAGCATCTGCCTGCAATGCAGAAGACCTGGGTTTGATCCCTGGGTCGGGAAGATCCCCTGGAGAAGGAAATGGCAACCCACTCCAGTATTCTTGCCTGGAGAATCCCATGGACAGAGAAGCCTGGTGGGCTACAGTCCACAGGGTCCCAAAGAGTCAGACACGACTGAGCGACTTTACTTTCACCTCTTCCAAATCGAAGAGAAGCCAGATTCTCATTATCAGACTTTCGTAGTACCCAATTTTAATGATTACCTACAAGTGTAAAGAACACTTGATAAAATCAAGTCTCTTCCAACTCAAAGGTCAGAAAACACATTATGTATACTTGTGCCATATACATACTTAACCAGCTGATGAAACAAACACATCTTTTTTGGGGGCTGCACCCTGTGTGGCATGAGGGATCTTGGTTCCCTAAACAGGGATCAAACTGGTGCCTCCTGCAATAGAAGCACAGAGTCTTAACCACTGGACCGCCAGGGAAGTCTCAACACATCATTTATTGTTTAGTCACTAAGTCATGTCAGTATTCTTGGGCTTCCCTTGTGGCTCAGCTGGTAAAGAATCTGCCTGCAATTCGAGAGACCTGGGTCTGATCCCTGGGTTGAGAAGATCCCCTGGAGAAGGGAACAACTATCCACTCCAGTATTCTGGCCTAGAGAATTCCATGGACTGTATAGGCCACGGGGTCACAAAGAGTTGGACACAACTGAGCCTGTCCTTCACTATCTCCCAGAGTTTGTGCAAACTCATGTTCACTGATCCAACCATCTAATCTTCTACTGCCCCTTCTTCTCCTGCCCTCAATCTTTCCCAGCATCAGGGTCTTTTCCAATGAGTCAGCAACACATCTTTTAAGTGGGGAAAAAACTCAAACACAGACACACATAAAATCGAATCCATCATAAGATTTTCTTCCAAACAAAAAACAGAAATAAAACCTATTCATCTGTGATTGCTGGGAACTCACTCACCCTGAAATGCTATTGAACTAAAGTCTGCTAATTGTGGCTTACAATTAACTCAAGCACAAGTTAATACTGTCAATATTTAAATCCTCAAATACTGAAAACAACAGCGTTCCAAATGCCTAAAAGGTCAATATTTATCCTTCCAAGTTATTTACTTTTTTTGCTTATCTGTTTTTTTCTATATTTACTACAACAAATATGTTTTGATGCTATAATGGTTAAACCCAGTAGAGATGATTATTTTACATAGAAAAAGTGTGTCCTCTCCCATTAAAATACTGTTTTTCCTATTTTCCCAAGGTAGTGTGAGGAAGATGATACACATCCAGAATGGATGGTAAGTCAGTTATATCTACAACTCAGTGCTTAGATTTTGTTCTACCCTGAAGAAGAAATACAGGTAAAATACAAAGTTTTCCCATCCTATTTTCTATTCATCAGTTTATATATTTTGATATATACATTTGCTATATATTTATTTATCAAAAGTTTTATGTGTTAAGAAGCTATCTCAGTGGTTGCACACTGATGTAAATGTACTTAAAGCCACCGAACTGTACACTTAAAAACAGTTAAAATGGTAAATTTTATGTGATGTATCTTTTACCACATTAAAAAATAAATAATGAAAAATGTTTCATTTTTTTAAAAAAATGCAATTCCCTTGTGTATATGGATCTTGAACCGTAACTTTTCTAAAGTCCCTCATTAGTTCTGGTAGCTTTTTCAGACACATTCCTTAGGATTTTCTATGTACAATCAAGTCTCTGTAAATACAGCTTTATCACTTCCTTTAAAACAAAAAAAGATATCTCTACATTAACAAAGCAAAGGCTACCAGAATATAAAATCTCTTTTTCTGTACCCTCAAATGCATTTTTTTTTACTAAAATTTTTTTTTAATATTTGGCTGTGCTGGGTCTTCGTTGCTGCATGGGCCTTTCTGTAATTGCGGCGAGCAGGGGCTGCTCTCTAATTGCAGCACTTGGGTGTCTCACTGCCGTGGCTTCTCTTGTTGCAGATCATAGGCTCTAGAGCACACGGGCTTCAGTAGTTGCGGCACGTGGGCTCACTAGTTGCAACTCCCAGGCTCTACGGCCCAGGCTCAGTAGTAAGATATGCCAAAGAGGAAGAACCATGTCATACAGATGTCAACTCAGATTAGGGAAGATCAGATTAAAATTACTTTGATTCCAACACGTGAGAATAGTTTGAGAATGATTTTGCTTCAACATGTGATTAACAGAAAAACACCTAAGTCATGTATCATTCCTGAGCCATGGAGGAACTATGGCAGAGGGAAGTGGACACAGGCCGTTTCCAGGGTTCCTGGGCTATCATCTTACTCAATCACAGAGTGATTCAACCCAGGGGGCACTGTTTCTACCTGTTTGGTCTCGGTCCATCCAGAAGGCACTCACTGACTGGCCTCTGTCACTCATTTACAGATGGGACTGAAGCAGGCAAGGGAAAGGACGCGGACAGTTCTCACAGAGAATCCTCAGAACACTCACAGATCCCCACCCTCCCCCCAAAGAGCCTGCACAAAGGGACTGTCTTGAGACCTGCAGAACCTTGGGGTCAGCCACCAAAGTCTTAAACCAGAGCAGTAAGGAGCCCAGGGGGCAGACAGGCCAGGACTAAGAAAATGAGAGCTCCAAAACAAACAAAAACCATTAATAAAAAGTGTGAGGGCTGGATTTTCCAATTTTCAGTTAGGCTGTTAAATAACTATTCTTAGAACCTAAAAGGTTTTGTTAAATTGTGTTGATTTAACAAACTAAATGATAGAAAGCGGGAAACTAAAACCATGTCAAAAGTTAATTTTTAATAATCTCCTAAATGGGCTAGCCAAATACACTAGCCTGGCATAGCTAAAGAGAGGTACTGGTAGCATAAGAAACACCAGTAGAGTCAAAGCGACTACCAATGTCAGGGTTTCCCTTGTGGCTCAGCTGGTAAAGAATCTGCCTGCAATGCGGAAGACCTGGGTTCGATCCCTAGGTTGGGAAGATTCCCTGGAGAAGAGAAAGGCTACCCACTCCAGTATTCTGGCTGTCAACATACATATAAAAACAGTGGAAGCTCTAGAAATAAAAACAGTCCCAGATACTACAGGAAATCAAACTATTAGATACAACATATTAAAGCAGTAATAGAAGATATTGCATCTTACTACAATGCTTCCAAAAATGGAAACTTTCTTATTTCATCAGAAAAAAAAAAAAAAAAACCTAATGAAATTTTTTCCTGTCTGGCACAATAGAATCTTAAAAAAGAACTCTGACCAGAGCACCAAGCCAAATACATTGAGACTTAAACAGAAATCACCTTTACTGTAAGAAGGAGAAAAAAATACAACTTACAACAGAAGAAAGGAAACTACAAACTATAACAATACCATTATTAGTAAATTATGCAAACACACTTTTTGAAAAAGAAATAAGCCTCAGTTTCCTCATTCATGAAATGAAAAGTTGAAATAGACTAAGTACTCAGTGATCAAAAATTGTATGTGTTTAAAAGTTATCTTGAGGGGAGTTCCCTGGTGGTCCAGTGGTTAAGAATCCACCTGCCAATCCCAGAAGATTCCACATGCTGCCTTAGTGCCCAGCAACTAAGCCTGGGCACCACAATTACTCAGCCTGTGAGCTGCAGCTACTGAAGCCTGCATGCCCTAGAGCCTGTGCTCCGCAGTAAGAGAAGCCACCACAATGAGAAGTCAGGACACCACACTAAGAGCAGCCCTTGCTCACTGCAGCTAGAGAAAGCCCGGGAGCAGAAATGAAGACTCAGCGCCGCCAAAAATACATAAGTAAATATATATTTACTAAAGAAAATCCTTAAAAAAAAAAAAGAAGCTATTTTTTGAGGCTTCTCTGGTGGTCCAGTGGTTAAGAATCTACCTTGCATTGCAGGGGACAAGGGTTAGATCCCTGGTTGGGAAACTAATATCCCACATACCTCTGCGCAACTAAGCCACAATTAGAGGCACAACTAGAGGGTCCATGCGCTACAACAAAGGATACCTCACGACACAGTGAGATCCTGTGTACCTCAACTGAGACCCGACACAGCTAAATAAATAAATAATTTAAAAAAAGAAGCTGTCTTGGGTGAGGTTGGGAGGGATGGATTGGGAGCTTGGGGTTAGCAGATACAAACTATTATATACAGAATAAACAACAAAGTCCTAATGTATAGCGGAGCAAACTATATTCAGTATCCTGTGATAAACCATAATGGAAAAATGGTTATAATGGGAAATGAGCTAGAGGGTTCACAGGAGTCCCCAGGAACCCCTTCTGAGGAGAACTGCCTCAACCCTTCCCTTTTCTTAGGGTGTGGTTGTCATTTTCTCTGCAAACTGAAAGAGGAAAGGTTGGATCAAGACGGTGATGCACAGTGGCAACAATTTGAACAGACAGACCCTCCATTCTTCACAAAGAAATTAGTTACATACAACAGATAATGAAAGTGACAGAAATATGTCTATCTTTCTAAAAGCTACTTTTCTGGAAAGTACACTTAAAGAATATCAAGATAAGAAAATTAAATGCATTTTAAAGCAGGCATCCCTAGCAAAATGTATTTTAGGGCAGGCTGAAATGAGGGCCTAAGGTCATCCATTTGATGAAACTGTATCTGTTAGCAATTATGAGAGTGCAGCAATCAGGGATAACATGGGCATGAACTAAGGACAAGAGCAGAATCCTGAAAATGCCATCGTGAAATACGTAATTTCCAATCAACAGTACAAGAAGGGATGCAAAAACTACATAATAAAATAAAAAATTGAAATTTCCCCTAACTCTTTTCCAGTGAGTATAAATATATTAAAACATTATCATTTATTTTTAAAATACTGCATGATTTCTTTTACAGAGGCATTGGTGGCATATACAAATTCACCTCATTCAAGTAATTCCTAAAAGAGCATACTCAAATTTATACCTGGGATAAGTTTTTCATTTGAAATCAATTATGGGACTTCCCTGGTGGCTCAGATGGTAAAGAATCTACCTGCAATGTGGGAGACCTGGGATCAATCCCTGCACTGGGAAGATCCCCTGGAGGAGGGCATGGCAACCCATTCCAGTAGTCTTGCCTGGAAAATCCCCATAGACAGAGGAGCCTGGTGGGCTACAGTCCAGGGGGTCGAAAAGAACTGGACACGACTGAGCAAGTAAGCACAGCACACATGGGACTTCCCTGGTGGTCCAGTGGTTAAGACTACCTTCCAATGCAGGGGGTGTGGGTTCGATACCTGGTCAGGGAACTAAGTTTCCACGTGATGTGGGGTATGGCCAAAAGTTTTTTAAAAATAAAATATAAAAGAATTATGAAGTATATAGGGTACAATTATATGATCCTTGTTAATTTTTATGTTCTTAAACGTCTAAAATAAAAGTTTGAAAGTTTAATTGTAGATATCTTTAAAATTTTAAATGTTTAGGTCTTGTTATGTGGTGTAAATAGCTGAATCCTAAGTGTATTATTTCAGCCTGGTCAGTCATCTCTGTTTCAGCACTCTTGCTTCAATAAGTAATCAAAAGACTCAGGAGAGCATATTGTTGAGCAATGCTCCTTAAACTTCAACATGCCTGCACATAACTCTAGGATCTCCTGAAAATGCAGATTCTGATCCAGTAGATCTGGGGTGG
Organism: Bos indicus x Bos taurus; assembly: GCF_003369695.1. Taxonomy (NCBI): domain Eukaryota; kingdom Metazoa; phylum Chordata; class Mammalia; order Artiodactyla; family Bovidae; genus Bos; species Bos indicus x Bos taurus. The sequence goes on from NC_040094.1 coordinate 43,814,649, forward strand.
GACCTGAAATGTTTTTTTTCTTTCTTGTAATCGTCATGTCCGATTCTTTGTGACCCCATGGACTGTAGCCTGCCAGGCTCCACTGTCCATGGGATTTTCCAGGCAAGAATACTGGAGTGGGTTGCCATTTCCTCCTCCAGGGGGGCTTTCTGACCCAGGGATCAAACCCATATCTCCTGTCTCTCCTGCACTGGCAGGAGGATGCTTTTACCACTGAACTACCTGGGAAGCCCTGAGATGGTTATCTTTTAACAAGCCTGTAAGTTACACTGATGCTGCTGAGCCAGGACAAACCTGAGGACCATAGCTAGAGAGCAGTGGCTTTCAAACTGAGGTGTGTGAATATCATGGGGAGGGCTCCTTAAACCAGACTGTTGGGCTCCACCCCCAAGTCTGAGGTGGGGTATGAAATTCTGCATTTCTGTGTTTTTGTGGGTTTTTTTTTGGCTGAACCAGCAAAGCTTATGGGATGTTAGTTCCCCAAGCAGGGGTTGAACCTATGCCCTCAGTAGTGAAAGCACCACTGGACCTCCAGGGAACTCCCTGCATTTCTAACAAGTTCCCAGGCAATGCTGATTCTGTTTGTCTGGCATCCACTCGTTGAGAATCATTACTATCAAGGAAAGAATATTAGATTGTGAGAGAGAATACCTGGGATTAGCTTCAGCTCTGTTACTAACTGGCCCTCTGACTCAATCAAGTAGAAATACAGTGAGCTGCAATTAAAAGAACATTAAATTAAAAGCAACTTAAATAAATAGTAGTTTGTTTTTCTCCCTTGGTAAATCCAGAGGTAGGCAGTCCAAGCTTGAGGTTAGGAAACCATCAAGGACACATGGCCTTTTTTTCTTTTTTAGTATTTTGGCCATGCTATACAACATATGGGATTTTAGTTCCTCCACCAGGGATTGAGCCATGTCCCCTGCAGTGGAAGTGCAGAGTTTTAACCACTGGATCCCCTGGGATGTCCCAGGGGCACATGGCCTTTCTATTTTGTGTTGCTCCATCACTAATGCGTGGCTTTTTGTGCTCCTGGACACAAGACAGCTGCTGAACCAACTTCCAAGCAGAAGAAAGGGAATAGAGCAAATGTGGAAAGGGCATCCGGCTGCACTTGCCTTTTGAAAAAGTTTTCCCACGAGTCTTGCTCCATGGCTTCTGTTTACATCTCACTGGCAGAACGAAAGCAACCGTAGACCAATCATTGGGAGGTGACTAGATAGAGCAGACTGGACTCACCAACCACCAGTGTCTACCACAGTGATCTCAGACGCAGACACAAATCTTAACATGATATCAAGACAAAGAGAAGCTCTAAAACGTCAGTACACAGCTCTCTGAACCCCAGTCTCCTCATTTGTAAAGTGTATAAGATGCACTCATACACGGCAGGACAGGTCACCTGCAGTGTGGATCTATCCTGTATACTGTGGGACATTTAGCATCTCTGATCTCTAGGTACTAAAAGTGAGTGCTGTCCACCCTCACTTGTGTGATACAGCCAAACAGGCCTCTGCTGGTTCGCAAGTGCCTCCTGGTTGGTATAAAGCACGGGAGGGTGACTATCTTCTGGGGTTGGAAACCACTGTACTAGATGGTGTCAGGTCCAAAATCGTGTGACTCTTTCTGGCCTCTTCAATAAAGGCTAGTTTTGTTTGTTTTTCTGAAGCCCTGGCTATACAGCAGAAGCATGGGTCCCCACTCTCCACCTCATGATGAGTAGGCATTCTTTCATCTCCTTACTGCTATTTTTAGACAATTAACTTTTTAAAAGTATAATTTACAATGTTGTGTTAGTTTTTGGTGCACAGCAAAGTGATTCAGATATATATATATATAGACATATATTCTTTTGAAGATTCTTTTCCATTATAGTTTATTACCATATATTACAATTTAGTTCCTTGTGCTATACATTAGGACTATTTGTTGTTTATCCATTCTAAATGTAATAGTTTGCATCTACCAAACCCAAACTCTCAGGCCATCCCTCTTCCTCTCACCCCCCTTAGGCAGCAAGTCTGATCTCTGTGTCTGTGAGTCTATTTCTGCTTTGTAGATAAGTTCATCTGTGTCATATTGTAGATTCCACATATAAGTGATATCATATGGTATTTCTTTCTCTTTTGAACTTACTTCACTTCATGTAATCCCTATGTCCATTCATGTTGCTGCAAATGGCATTATTTCATTATTTTTTATGATTGAGTGGTATTCCACTGTGTGTATGTACCACATTTTCTTCATCCATTCATCTACCAGTGGACATTTAGGTTGCTTCCATGTCTTGGCTAATGTAAAGAGTGCTGCTGTGAACACCAGGATGTGAGTATCTTTTCAAATTAGAGTTTTCTCCAGATATATGCCCAGGAGTGGAATTGCTTGATCATATGGCAACTCTATTTTTAGTTTTTTTAAGGAACCTTCATACTGTTCTCTATAGTGGCTACAATTTACATTCCTACCAACAGTGTAGGAGTGTGGGAATTTTTTTCACATCCTTTTCTTTACATCCTCTCCAGCATTTATTATTTGTAGAATTTTAGATAATGGACATCTGAACTCTGTGAGGTGATACTTCATTGTAGGTTTTTAAAAATATTTTTTTTATTTGGCTGTGCTGGATCTTTGTTGTGCCACACAGGATCTTTGATCTCCATTGCTACATTCGAACTCTAAGCTTTAGCACATGGGACCTAGTTCCCTGACAAGGGATCAAACCTGGGTCCCCTGCATTGGGAGTGTGACGTCTTAGCAACTGGACCACCAGGAAAATCCCTTCATTGTAGTTTTAATTTGCATTTCTCTAATAATAATAGATGTTGAGCAACTTTTCATGTGCCTATTGGCACATGTCTTCTTCAGAGAAGAACAACTTTTATCGAGTTATTTGTTTTGTTGAGTCGTATGTGGTGGTTTAGTTGCTAAGTTATGTCTGACTCTTTGCGGCTCCATGGACTATGGCCCGCCAGGCTCCTCCATCCATTGGATTCTCCAGGCAAGAATACTGGAGTGAGTTGCCATTTCCTTCTCCAAGGGATCTTCCTGACCCAGGGATCGAACCCAGGTCTCCCGCATCACAGGCAGATTCTTTACTGACTGAGTGATGAGGGAAGCCCATTGAGTTGTATGAGCTCTTTGTATATTTTGGAAATTAAGCCCTTGTCCATTGCATTGTTTGCAAATATTTTCTCCCAGTCCATAGGTTTAGATAATTACTCTCGCCTTGCTGAAAAAGCCACCCTCCTCTTTTGAGGCACCTATTATCCACCACCACGCTCTTCTGCTTGTTCCAAAGATCCAACTACTTCCACGTCACTCTTCAACATTCTCCAGATTTTCCTCTCCACTCCAAACCTCACCTTCATGTTTACATCCACATGGATGGTCCTGGTTGGACTGGCTGTTTCTTGACCTCCTCACCTCCATACACACTATGGACAAACCACACCACCTGCCATCCCACAAACTATTCCTTAACCTCAAACCTGACTGGCTAACTCTTGCACCACCACTTCCTGCACCTCAACCTTCTCATTCCCTTAGTCCCACTCTGTTACTTCTCATGTTGATTTCACTCTTCCAAGCTATCAGTCCCTTCCTAGCTTCACATTCTTCTCCAGGCAGTCTGCATAATTTGATCCATCCTTCATTTACTCCCCTGATCTTCGCCCCCATCCTCCTGGTAAAACCCAGCCCTGGCTTTCACTGATCTGCGCTCTGACTCCCACACCTGGGCAGCTGAACACTGCCCAAGGCAGCACACTCCCACCTGGACTACTGCCTTGACGTCCTGGTGGTCCCTAACTGTCCCAGCCCTCTCCACCCACTGGGCTGGGAGACCTCATACTTGTGCCTGTCAGCTCTCTCTTCCGCTCCCTACCTTTGTCACCTCCCCTCTTACTCTTAGCAGATAGCTTCACTCCTACTAGATGGTGAAAATAGAAGCCATCAGGCAGAATGCTCCTCAACTTCCTGTCCCCTGCTCCCACCCCACTAAAACACTTATTTTTATCCACACTCATCCTTTCCTCCCTTTCATTGTGGGAAAAGTTTCCTTCCTGTAGTTAATCCCTCCACCTGAGCCCTGCATCCCAAGAGCTCCAGTCTCCTCAGGAACTTGGTTCTTAAAATCCCCTTTGTCCCTTCAGCATTTCAACATCATGTTGAAATACTGAGGCTTTTGCAAGCTTCTCCTATGCTCTAAAAAACAGTGTTCCCCAGACACTACATTCCCACCTCCTCGGTACAAGTCTCCCTTTCTCTCTTTTCCCCTTGAGAGCTAAGTTCTTTTTTAATTGCTGTTTTATTATTATTTTATTTTGGATCTTAGTTTCAACCAAGGATAGAACCCATGCCCCCTGCAGTGGAAGCATGGAGTCTTACTACTAGACTGCCAGGCAAGTCCCTAGAGCTGAGTTCTTAACCCTTATCACACCACAGATGCTTCTGGAATCCGGGGCATGCTTTTGGCAGTCTGGTGAATGATGCAGTTTTTTAAAAAATATTTTTTTTGAAATTTATTTATTTATTTGGCTGCACTGGGTCTTAGCTGTGGCACTCAAGATATTTGATCTTTGTTGTGGCATGTGAACTCTTAGTTGTGGCATGAGGGTCTAGTTCCCTGACCAGGTTTTGATATAGGTTTGATCCCTGTATCCGTCTGGGAATATTCCACATGTCGCAAGGACAACTAGGCCTGTGCACCATAACTACTGAGCCTATGTGCTGCAGCTACTGAAGCGTGAGCACCTAGAGCCTGTGCTCTGCAATAAGAGAAGCCGCTGCAATGAGGAGCCCACACAACACAATGAAGCGCTGTCCTCACTTGGCGCAACTAGAGAAAGTCCATGCAAAGCTATGATGCCCCAGTTCAAAATAAACAAATAAATAAACTATGGTATAATCATACATGTACTTCTTTCATTTTATTTTTGTGTCATCCATGAATGTATTAAATAACAAGATCTCGAGGGGGCCTAACAACTCATTCACAGGTAGTGAAGATTATAAACAATATTTTGTAACATCTGCATCAGCTGTGATGTGATCTAAAAATAGCTGTGATTTTTAGCAGTAACAGAGTCACAGGCACTGCTTGTACTAGTGAAGTGTGATGCCTACAGTTACAATGGAAGGGAAGGCTAAGTTTTAATTAGAGGTGAGTGAAAAATCAAAATAATAATTCATTCAAGTTCATGGTCTATTCTATCCATAAACCCCTTGGAAGCAATCTATGATCCCCATATTAAACTCGCTGTTTCAAACTCCCTGCCCACCTCCTTATCTTCCACATGTCTTAATTTTATGTTTCCTCAAATATTCATCAGTGCCAACTATATATAAGGCTAAGTAACTTTTGCCAGGAGATGCAGGAGACATGGGTTCGATCCCTGGGTCAGGGAAGATCCTCTGGAGGAGGAAATGGCAAGCCATTCTTCCAGTATTCTTGCCTAGGAAATCCCATGGACACAGGAGCCTGGCAGGCTACAGTCCATGGGGTCACAAAGACTTGCACATAACTGAGTGACTAAGAATACACATACAACCTTTTGCAATCTAGCTGTTACTCCCAGGGTTACTATACTCACTGAAGTCATTAGTAGTCCCCCACACTAGAAAGACCCTTTTCTATCTCCATATTACTCTATCTTCCTACAGCCTCAGATGTCAAATCATTTCCTCCTTACAACGTTCTCTTTCCTAGGTTTCTGTAGTATCCTTCTCTGTGGCTATGCCTCCATTGTCGCTTAATCGCTAAGTTGTGTCCAACTCTTTTGCAACCCCATGGACTGTACCCTGCCAAGCTCCTCTATCCACGGGATTTCCCAGGCAAGAATACTGGAGTCAGTTGCCTCCAGCTGCAAGTAAGAACAATAATTTTTTAAAAAGTTTAAACTATAAGGAACTATCCCACATTTCAAGAGGTCCAGATACAAGGCAGCTCCAGGGCTGATGAATTTGATGGCTCAGCAGCAGCATCAGGGACCCAGGTGCCTTCCATCTTTCTGCTCTACCATCTTCAACATGATGGCTTATCTTCAAGAAGCTCTGCACAATTAAAAGATGACTGCAGCAGTCCCAGGTGCCAACATGCAACTGAAGAAGTGTAAATTTTCCTTTCATTCTTTACAATGTCTCGTGGCTTGCAGGATCTTAGTTCCCTGATTAAGGGGGTTGGATGCAAGCCTCCGCAGTGAAAGTGCCAAATCCTAACCACTGGACCACCAGGGAATTCCCTCTTCCTATCTGTTTTTATCCAGTGAGGAGATCTTCCCCAGAAGCCCCCAGAAGTCTTTCCTTACATCTCACGGACCTGAATTGCATCACATATCCCTTCCTAAATCAGTTGCTGGCAAGGAAATTGTGAGAACCATAGTTGGCTTGGATTAATCAGGATTTACTGCTGCTTGGAGGAGAGGTGGAATGCAGAACAAAATCATGGCTCTGCCAGGAACAAGGAGGGTAGGCAATCAAACCTCACTGATAGGTCCTAATTTTTCTTCTGCCTTTTTGTTTGCTCTTTCATTTTTCTTTGCAATAAAATCTTCCTACTCCTTAGATGTTATATTCTATTGGGTTCCATTCCAGTTCTCTTCCAGTCCAGGACCATCCCACACCATGTATCCTCCCTGAGTGATCCTATTCAGGCCCAAGGCTTCTACTGCCACTTGGGTACAGCCAACTCTCCACCTAGACCCTGCTCCTTCGCTCTGGGCCCCTGTATTCTCTGTTGCCTGCCAGCTCCCAACTTCTATCTGGATATTCCCCAGGCTTCTCAAACTCAACCTCTGCAAACACGTTCCTCCTGAATTCCCATGTCTCAGTACATGGCCCTACCTTCACCCAATGTCCCAAGATTGAAATCTGTCCGCTCAGACTCTTCCCTCTCCCTTAATCCCATGACACATCCAGTCATCTTGAACTGTTATAGATTCTCTCCACTCTCTCTCTAGAATCTGTAGCTTGGGCAGGGCCCTTCTCATGTCAGGCCTGGCTAGAAACCTTGCCTGTTGCTCCATTCAAGCATGCCCATCTCACTGATATCAGAGGGATCGTTCCTTTTTTATTTTTTAAGATTTTTTAAAAATGTGGACCATTTTTAAAGTCTTTACTGAATTTGTTACAATATTGCTTCTGTTTTATCTTTTGTTTTTTTTTGGCTGTGAGGCAAGTGGGATCTTAACTCCAGATCAGGGATTGAACCTGCACTCTACACTAGAAGGCAAAGTCTTAACCACTGGATTGCCAGGGAAGTTCCTTTTTTCTTTTTATTTATTTAAAATTAATGTATTTATTATTATTTTATTTATGTTTAATATTTATTTATTTGGCTGTGTCAGGTCTTAAGTTGTGGCCTTAGTTAGGGCAACAAACTCTTAGTTTTGTGCACGTGGGATCTAGTTCACTGACCAGGGATCAAACCTGGGACCCCTGCGTTGGGAGCAAGGACCCACTGGAGCCACCAGGGAAGTCCCCAATCCATTTTTTTCTGAGCTTGTGTTTTCTTCTTACTGATTTGTATCCACTCTCTTTCCCTCACCCCCATTTTCTCCACCTGCCTAATTCCTACTAGACATTCAAGATAGGCCAGGGATGACCTCCTCCAAAAGTGAAAGTCACTCAGTTGTTTCTGACTCGTTGTGACCCCATGGACAATACAGTCCATGGAATTCTCTAGGCCAGAATACTGGAGTGGGTAGCCTTTCCCTTCTCTAGGGGATCCTTCCCAACCCAGGGATCGAACCCAGGGCTCCTGCATTGCAGATGGATTCTTTACCAGCTGAGCCACAAGGGAAGCCCTAAAATACTAGAGTGGGTAGCCATCCCTTCTCCAGCGGATCTTCCAAACTCAGGAATTGAACTGGAGTCTCCTGCACTGCAGGTGATTCTTTACCAACTGAGCTATCAGGGAAGCCCTCCTCCAAAAAGTATTCCCCGATTCTCTGGCCTCTTCCTGCCCCCACCCCAAGTTAAGCCAGCTCTATACTCTCTACACCTGGAGAAGGCAATGGCACCCCACTCCAGTACTCTTGCCTGGAAAATCCCATGGATGGAGGAGCCTGGTGGGCTGCAGTCCATGGGGTCGCTAGGAGTCGGACACGACAGAGCGACTTCACTTTCACTTTTCACTTTCATGCATTGGAGAAGGAAATGGCAACCCACTCCAGTGTTCTTGCCTGGAGAGTCCCAGGGACGGGGGAGCCTGGTGGGCTGCCATCTATGGGGTCGCACCGAGTCGGACACGACTGAAGCGACTTAGCAGCAGCAGCAGCAGCAGACTCTCTACACACCAACGCTGCTGTGTATTTATCTCCTCTACAAGTTCATGAACACTTGGGTCTGTTACCACTATTTCCTCTCTCATATTAGTGTGCTATGTGTAATGTAGGTGCATAATAAAAGAATAAGCGAATAATAGGCAAATAGGATTACCTTCAGGTTTATTTTCTTTTTCGTATTCCTTAAGAAAACAACACAGAACAAAACAGCCAGTTTTGTTCTATTTCACAACCAAAATATGAATTTAGTAAAACTCCTTTCACATTTTACATTGTTTAACCTTTTTCCTTGGCATCATTTTGAAAGTTAAACTCCCTGGGGTCACAGTATCCCAGTCTCAAGACCCTGAGACACACCCTCATTTTCTCAGCTCACACACTGCTTCATTACTTCACAAGATACCTGTGCTCCTGGCCTACCATAGGCCAGGCATTCAGGAAAGCCCAGAAACAAAGGTGCCTCCCAAATAATGTCTTTTTAAAAAATATTTATTTTTACTTATTTGGATTTACTTGGCTGTGCTGGGTATTTGTTGCACCATGCAGAATCTTTGATCTTTGTTAAAGCATGTGGGATCATTCAGTTTCAGAATCTTTTTAGTTGTGGCATGTAAACTCTAGTTCCCTGACCAGGGATTGAACTCAGGCCCCTGCATTGGGAGTGAGGAGTCTTAGCCACTCACCCACCAGGGAAGTTCTCAAAATAATGTCTTATTGGGAATTCCCTGGGGGTCCAGTGGTTAAGACTCCAAGCTTTCACTGCTGAGGGTAAGGGTTCAGTCCCTGGTCGGGGAACTAAGATCCGGCAAGGCACAAGATGCAGCCACAAAACAAATTAAAGTTTTATTCAATCTGGGATGTTCAGTAAAGGCTTAGGACATTTAACAAACTTGTTAGTTGACAAATGCTACATGTATTATCAGATGCTAACCAAAGCCTCAGACAAAGGAATGCCAAATCCCACTACCTGAATCAGAGATCATAGAGCCAAACAAATAAAACTCAACACTCAATAATCAAGCTGTAGGTAATGACCTCCAGGTCCTATGATGGACCATGAACCTGGGCCTTCTGTTCAACCTCAACAGAAGTCTGCTCTGAAACTGAATCTGTAGGCTCATCACAAAGTAATTAGGTTTTAAGCTTTTTTCACATTTATTTAAAACAATCAATCATTTAGTTTTTACCCTGATTAAGATCTTTCATCTCTAGCAGCAAACTATATTTCAATTCCAATTGCATCTTATGATATAACAGCAGCTAATATTTGCTGAGTGTTGACTATGAGTCAGGCACTGTGCTAAGTGCTCATGCATCATCTCATTTAACCCCGACAGACAGGTCAGTTCTCAGCAGAAATGGAAAACACGCCCTGCTAATAACTGGGAGGATTTATGTTCAGCTCACCTAATGTACACAAGCACCTCAGTTTCCAACCCATTTCTGCAGAGGAGGAGGAGCCTCAAGCTTGTCAGAGATGGCCTCTTAAAGAAAACTTACACTGCAACTTCTCCAACTCCGAGAAATTCACACGTTCTAACCTGTTTGCCTATAAACCGAGATTTTAAGGAAGTTTCCCTGCTTCTGGGAGAAGGAGGAGCAAGGCACTATTGTTAATTAAGAAAAGGCTGAAATTAAATTCCCACGTTTCACAAGTGTTCCTAAAGGGCTTACAGCTTATTATTTTAAAGGAAGCAAACAACCATTCCAGGCTCAAAAGGAGGGGAGGCCTGGCAAGCTTACTGTCACCTCTGAAGCCTTGCCCTTCACCTGGGCAAATTCTAGAGGGGCCTGCCAAAGTCTCTGAAGACAGGCAGCCCTGAGGAGCTGTTTCGTCGGGGGAGGGGAGATTCAAGGCTAACGGAGGCGCTCTGACCCCACCCTCAAACTTCAAAGGAAGCAGCCAGATCCTCCCAGAAGAGGCCGGCCGGCCTGCCTGCGAATACTCTGGGAGGGCGCGCGAACTCTTCCGACGGCAGGGCGGGAGCTGGCGGGGAGGCCCGGTAGGGTTAGGGGAGGGAAACTGAGCCCGGGAGAGGACAGGCGTGGGGCGAGCCATCGCCTTCTAAAGAAGCCCAGAAGATTCTTGGCGGCCGGGGCTGGAAGGCGGCCGAGTTCTCCTTTAAAAAAAAAAAGAGAGAGAGAGAGAAAACAAAACCTAAAAAAAAAAAATCCTCGTCTGAGCTTGACTCTTGGCCGCGGTGCTCTCACCAGCGTCTCTGCAGCGGCTCCCAGAAAAAGCTCGCCAGACGGGGACAGACCCACAGCCCAATCGAGCGGAAGAGCGGCCAGAAGCCAGCCCACGTCGGAGCCAGGGCTTGGAATGTTGGGGGCGGGGGAGAGGCCGGACTGCACCGACTCTACAATAATTGGTTCGGAGACAATTGGCCATCCATATGGAAAAGATAAAGTAGATCCCTATCTTACAGCAGGCCTGCAAATAAGTTCCAGATGCACTAAAGACGTACAAGGAAAGAAGCAAAACTACTATTGGGCTTTGGGACGAAAACAGCGAAGGACAGCTTTAAAATAGTGGGAGAAGAGGCAGGTCCTTTAAGAAGGAATAAAACGTGCAAATCGTAATTGAAGAGATGGATAACTTTGTCTACATTAAAATGAAAATCGTCTCTGAGGCAAAAGACATCATATACAAAGGGTAAAGACAAGCCATAGGCCCATAATATTTGCAATCCATAAAACCAAGAAAAAATTCGTAGAATATCTTGAATTAAGAGAAACAGCCCAATAGGGAAAAAAAAGAGGGGGGAGCAAAGGAAATAAACAGGCAATTCCCGGGGGTCAGTAACAAGAGAAAATTGAATCAGCTTTGATTGTGATCCTAACTGGAAGTTACAGCTATGAGTTACCTGGAGCTGACAAAAATGAAGATCTGATAACCCAAGTGTGGAACTGAGTATAGGGAAATAAGAATGCTATTGCTGGTTAAAAGTATAAGTTGGTACAACCATCTAGGAAAAAATATGCCAAACCTGGCAAAGTTGAAGCTGCACAAGCTCTTGGTAAAGATATTTTTCTTCAGGTTCACAAGTGGTAACTCCTGTAGGCATTTGATGTAACAGCAAATAAGTGGAAACAATCAAATCACCCCTGTATGGAAATAGAATAAACTGTTTGTATCCATCCAATTAAATACTATGAAGCAGTTAAAAGGAACAAAATGAATCTACACTATCAACATAGCTAAATCACTAAAGCTAAAGTAGGGTGAAAATAGCAAGATACAAAAAGATATTACACTCTGACACCATTTATGTAAAATTTCAAAATAATATATAGTAAAAATTCAAAATCATGCTTGCATGTTTAAAACTTTTTGAATTTTAAAATAAAATAGAAACCACAATGAGATACCATCTCACATTCATTAAGATGGCCTTTTTTTTTTTTTTTTTTTTTAAGTAACAAGTGTTGATAAAGATGTGGAGAAACTGGAACTCATGTGCATTGCTGTGGGAATGTGAAATGGTGCAGCCACTGTGAAAAATAGTATGGCAAGTCCTCAAATAAAGGAAACACAATCCTGCCATGATCCAGCAATTCTGCTTCTGGGCATATACCCAGAAGAATTGAAAGTAGGCACTCAAACAAGATATTCTACACGCATGTTCATTAACAGCGTTAAGTAGAAGCACGCCAATGTTCATTGACAGATGGATTGATAAAACACAAAACGTGGTATATGCATACAATGGAATATTATATAGCCTTAACAAGGAATAAAAGTATGATATATGCTGTAACATGGAGTAACCTTGAGAACATTACCTAAGTGAAACAAGCCAGACACAAAAGGACAAATACTGTGTTATCCCACTTGTACGAGGCACTTAGTCAAATTCACTGAGACGGAAAGTAGAATGGTGATACGGGCGGGGATACTGTTCAACAGGTAAGAGCTTGGGAAGGTGCCAAAGTTCTGGAGGTGACCGCTGCAGACCGTTACAGAACAATATGCATGTACTTAACCTCACAAAATTGTAATTTAAAATGGTTAAAATGGTAAATTTTATATATATATAATTTGAAAACAGAAATTTAAAAGAAAATTGGCTTGAATTCAGCCCCTCTACCTAGCAGAGCAGGCAGAGCCGCTCACCTACCTATAAAGCAGAGCGCCGGTGATTCCAGACACCTGGACGTCCCCTCCCTCACTTCCCTTCCCCCACACCCGGTCACTCCCCGCGGCCGGGCGCGTCTCACTGCGCAGGCGCAGAGCTGGGGCGGGTGGGCAGGAGGGGGCGTGGCCTCACTCCGCGCCTGTGCGGAATTCCAGCTGCAACTGCTGTGGGGGAAAATGATGCCCAGGTTGGGCTCCCGGGCCGCCGGCCGAGAGGAGGCCCGCACTGCACACGCGCAGACCGAGCATCCGCGTCAAAAGCAGAAGAGAGCGCGCGCTCCCCACGTCCTGCGCGCCCAGCTGCCAGGCGTTCGTCCCTGCCGTGACTCCCGCCGGGCCTGGCCAGGCTGGCGCGGCCTCATCTGAAGAGCGATGCCCCGGGAGATCATCACCCTGCAGCTGGGCCAGTGCGGCAACCAGAGTGAGCGAACGAGAGCCGGCCCAGCTAGTCTCCGGTTCTGCCCCTTCGGGCCCCACCCGAGTGCTTGGCATCTTCCCACACCCCCGCCCCACCCCCGCCCCGCTTCCCTTCCACAAACCTCCTGCCCTACTGCGCAAGATGAACCAGGTCCCAGACACCCAGAACGAGAGACATGCCTCTAACCCTGAGCTGTCACGGTTCCCAGACCCGGGCGTCTTGGGTCCACCCTTGAATGTGTGACAGTGTCTGAGCCTCACCCTGGGCTCCCAAGCCCTCTGCTAGAGGGCTTTAGCAGAGCCAGGCATCTCTCCCCATCCCCTAGTTGGGTTCGAGTTCTGGAAGCAGCTGTGCGCCGAGCATGGTATCAGCCCCGAGGGCATCGTGGAGGAGTTCGCCACCGAGGGCACTGATCGCAAGGACGTCTTTTTCTACCAGGTGCCGCCAGCGACTTAGCCAGGGTTGGCAATGGCCCAGGAGGCCTGAAGGGAAGGGCTTGGGTACTGGGAAATCCACTGGGCAGAGGAGCCAGGGCGGCTGGTTTGAAGGAGGAGGGCAGGCCCGAGCTGATTGGGCCCCTCCTGGACTCCTCTTGACAGGCTGACGATGAGCACTACATCCCGAGGGCAGTGCTGCTGGACCTGGAGCCCAGGGTGATCCACTCCATCCTCAACTCCCCCTATGCCAAGCTCTACAACCCAGAAAACATCTACCTGTCGGAGCATGGAGGAGGAGCTGGCAACAACTGGGCCAGTGGATTCTCCCAGGTATCCAGGTGGCCATCCCAGAGATTCTTGATGTTCCCTTCCTGGGGTAAGGCAAGCACAAGCAGTCTGGTGATTAGACCGTACTGACAGTAAGAGACCGGGGGCTACCCTGATAAGAGGGACAGACACACAGAAGTTTATGCAAAGTAGCATTTCTGGGGTGAGGGCCACAGTCGGGGCTCTGCTTGAGGTGTCAGCAGTGTCCCAAGGTAGAGTTACTGGTGCTGAAAAGAGATGCTGTCCAGAAGCGTCATCCTCACGTCTCTATAGATGTCTCCTCCCTCTTCATGTCTCTATACAGGGTGAAAAAATCCATGAAGATATCTTTGACATCATAGACCGAGAAGCAGATGGAAGTGACAGCCTAGAGGTGAGGTTTGGCCCTTTAGGGGAGAGGAGGGAGGAAGCTGAGAAGTGCTGGGGAAAGTCAGGAGGTAGCCTCCCTGGTGGCTCAGATGATAAGGAATCAGCCTGCAATGCAGGAGACCCAGGTTCAAATCCCTGGGTTGTGAAGATCCCCTGGAGAAAGGAATGGCAACCCACTCCAGTATTGTTGCCTGGAGAATTCCATGGACAGAGGAGCCTGATGGGCTAACGTCCGTGGGGTCACAAAGAGCCTGATCAGATGTGTGATGGGGACAATTCAATTCATAACTCTTTCATTGAGTATCAGATGTGAGATAGTGAAGTAAATAAGGTTCAGTTTGTGTCCTCAAGAAGATCCTAATCTGGGTGGCATCAGCTCCTTCCTTCTCAAGGAGCCTCACACTGGATGGATATAGAGGAAGCCCTGAGACTTGAGCGGGTTGGGAGGGGGACATGAGACAAGCCTGAAGCCTCTCCCCCAGATCCCTGGAGACTGCCTCTCCATTCCTTCCCCTGCAGGGCTTTGTGCTGTGTCATTCCATCGCTGGGGGGACCGGTTCTGGCCTGGGCTCCTACCTCTTGGAGCGATTGAATGACAGGTAAGCCTGTATTTGGGAAGAGGGCATTAGCTCTGTTTCCCTGGGTAATGTCTTTTCTTTTGTCACTTTTTTCTTTTGGCTGAAAGCCCTATTACTACTGCCCTCGAGTTATAAGTAGGAACAGAGCCTGGCCTCCCAGGGACCATCTTGGAAGCAATAACTTCCAGGACGCAAGGGGTCTGCATAGGTGGGGGAGAGGACCTAGGAGGGAGGGAGGTTTGATGCTTCAGGTTTATCTGTTTTGGCTTCTGGGCTCTAAAGTTCTGCCCTCACTCCTTTTGTATAAGGCCTTGGTGGCACTTGGGAAGGAATGGCCCCTGTTATCCCTGGAGAAGACAAAGAGGGGCAGTGATGAGAGTCCTTCCAATTCACTCTGCTACCTTCCTGTTTCCCTCTTCCTCACCCCCAGGTACCCCAAGAAGCTGGTACAGACATACTCAGTGTTTCCCAACCAGGATGAAATGAGTGATGTGGTGGTCCAACCCTACAACTCACTGCTCACACTCAAGAGGCTGACCCAGAACGCCGACTGTGTGGTGAGCATGGGAGGAGGAAGTGGGGCCTTTGGCCTACCTCCCCAAACCAGTGAGACACCTATACTCTGCCCTTCCCAAGCCCTTGCCCAGAGAACAGACAACCAACAAAGCCATACCTGGTGGCCCAAAGTATGAAATAAGAACCTGACCCCAAGCTTCTCATAGTCCCTTTAGGCAGCAGGACTCTCAACAAAGTGAGTA
This sequence comes from Bos indicus x Bos taurus, assembly GCF_003369695.1. NCBI lineage: Eukaryota > Metazoa > Chordata > Mammalia > Artiodactyla > Bovidae > Bos > Bos indicus x Bos taurus. The sequence goes on from NC_040094.1 coordinate 43,829,956, forward strand.
ACACCCCCCTCCCACATGTCTCCACTTAGCCTATTTAATACCTACTCATGTTTCCATTCTCAGCCTAATGGTTACTTTC